>NC_071988.2:206136250-206510000 GCF_028885655.2 Pongo abelii
GCGGTAACTCTGGACTAGAACGACATCTTTGGCACCTACGGAAATCGAGAGAATAAAAGCAGCAGTCGTCAGGATTTGAAGGAAGCCACAGATTATTACCATGTGTACATTTTACAGACCTCTTGCAAAAACCAGAAACCCAGGACCCAGACTGGAGTGTAAGTATATTGAACTCTGGGGTGTGTTGTTAGATGGAGGAAACTCAGAAATTGGTCTGAATTTTTAAATATAATACTTCATAAAACCTGACTATTCTGTTCTGGCGATGTTAGAATTTGTCTATAATCTGAAACATCAGATTTATTTGGAGGGGTTATTTGCATGTCTCATGTGGGATAACCCATTGTTTCAAACTTTTACTCTACCAGGCCTTCATGCTTCCATGATTTGTCTGTAAATGTAGAATTATCTGTAAATTGCTCTCTGACTTCAGATTGTTCTTATGTGATGGGTTTTGTGTTCTTTCCTGAAACTTGTGGAAAGGTCATTGTGAAACACATATAAGTGTCTGGAATAATGAATTGGTTCATCACTACCATAGATCACTTAGCTTGGACTTTTCTATTATCCTTGAGAAGGTACTTTCTGATGAACCTGCCTTAAATATCAGTAGAAGAAGGTTTTGCCCAGTGTTTATTTGACATTATAACTTGGGCCAATGGTTAGATTCCCTGCAGTTGAGACTCATAGATAGAGACTAAACATAAAACATGCAAGTTTCACATCAGATGTTTTTGTGTGTGTCTGTGTGTTTAAATCAGGGCTTATATTTGTTCAGCGGTATTAGACCTGAACTCCTAAACTCTAGCCCTTGAAAAACTAGATTCATGGCAGGGGGCAGGGGGGAGGGTGAGTTTATTATTTTTTATAAAAAGTGAAAGTGTTTTAAAATAGCAAGTAGTGAATAAGAGAGGCCCATTTACCTAAAATGTTTACATAAAAATAGAGTTACATCCTATGTAAATGGGACTGTTAGGTAAATTATTTGACATCTCATGGAGAAATAGAAACTTTCTCATAAATGATTTTGATATAGAGCACTGAAAATAAAATTTAATGGAATCATTTCAACTTAAAAATGACAACTAATGACAGATTGGAGAAGTCAGCCAATTATCACTTAGTGCTTTTCTATCCAACACATATGGAAGATTGCTTATAAACAGGGAATGTTTTTTTAACATGCATATGAATTTAGTATAATATTTGTCAATTCTTAGCTAGTTTGGCAACATTAAAATCTTAGATCTTTGATACTTAGACTAGTCTCCCGAATATGAAATGTTCCATGGATAGATTTGTTCATTCTTTGCAACCCCTGAAATCTTAATGTTTAAGCAAGAAACTCTTCACCCCAATATTTTTCTTTGGTAACCTAAGATTCACAGAATGATGTAATAGAGTATTTGGCCAAATTAAAATGAGGGAAGGTGCAAATAACAGAATTAATTCCCACACCTGTCGAATACGAAGTTAGCAAGTAAGTTAAATCACACGCATTACTTTGAGTGTTTAATTCTGAAAACTACTCATCCAAGTGTTCACTTTGAAATTTAATTGTGCGTATTTGTGTCTCTTCTCCTGAAGGGTGCTCTTCTGTTAGGGCAGCCCATGCCGTTTTTTAAATTAATGGTGCAGATTCTTTTAGTTCATAGGCTCATCTTGGGGTAGTAATGCAGGCATGTGTGAAAGGGGCCGTGAGCCCTTCTGGACACTTGGGTCCCATTTGATAAATTATTGCTTCAGTACACTAAATGGACCCCAGTGTCCTAGAAACGTTCATATCATTTCCACATGTTCACTTCTTTTTCCTGGAAAGTGTAACTTATGACAAGGGTAGCTTGGAAATCCAAGCTCATTATTGAAGAAAAACGAATGGTCATCTATTTGGCATATGTTTTGAAAATAACCTCAGTGTGGGAAAATCTTTTGTGAAGTTTATTATGATCATGTTTATAGTATACTTTTCAAAATGTATATGTAAGCATCTTAAGGCTTAAGAAAAGAAAGTGCTAAGTAGGCATAGTTGATTTCTCCTATTGCAAAAATACAAGTGAACAAGCAAGAAGACTTTATGCAGCGGAAGGTATGGTTGGAATGATGTGTTGAGGAATGTTAATGATTTGTCTGGAAGCGTGCAAATGTGGGGCAAGTGCAGGCCCTTCACTTCCATCCTGGCTTCTTTTTGAAGTGACATTTGGCATTTTAGCTGCCTCATGATGCTACTTTGATAGGAATCTTCTGCCTATGGTGCACATTTGGAGAATGCTCTGGCTGCAGCTGCTTTGGTTTGGGTCAGGAGTAGGGCAAGCTTTGCTGAAGCTGGCAGCTGCCCTGGCCCATCTCCTCTGAGTTCGCTTCCAGCCTAGGTCTCATTCCTGGCCTGGTGGTAGCATCTTGCTGCAGGGATGGACCTCTCAGAAACATCCTAAGTGTGCACCCTGGGGTCTCAAATAGGCTGGTCACAGATTTCTAGGACACTGAGGCCCATTTAGTGTATTGAAGCAATAATTTATCAGATAGAACCCAAGTGTCCAGAAAGGCTCACGGCCCCTTTCACACATGTCGACATGACTCCCCCAAGACAAGCCTATGAACTAAAAAAATCTGCACCATTAATTAAAGAAACGGCGTGGGCTACACTAACAGAAGAGCACCCTTCAGGAGAACAGACGCAAATACGCACAAATAATTGCAAAGTGAACACTTGGATGAGTAGTTTTCAGCATTAAACACTTAAAGTAGTGTGTGTGATTCAACTGACTTGCTAACCTCGTATTTGACAGGTGTGGGAATTAATTCTGTTATTTCCACCTTCCCTCAGCAGTCTCCATCCAAACTGAAGGGCAATTCAGGGATCTGCCTCCAAAGCCGTGTCTAAAAGCCATCCCTGCTCTCAGCCACCTGCCTCTGGCTGACTGCAGTTAATGGTGGGTTGGTTCATGTGAACATCGCTTTGCAGTTAGCTGTCTCGGACCCCGGGGGATGATAGCTCCCTTGCCCAAGAATAATGGGGTGTTTTGTTGTTACAGAAGAAGGGAAGGGAGATGTGAAAGTGCTATTTTAAAAATAGTCTTTTTTCAGTAGTGTCTGTTTAATAGTTACTGCATATATATTAATGCGTGTAGCTTTATTTTTTTTGACACTTACCCTATGGGATCAAAACAGTCAGCTACCAAGTCTTATTGAGAATTTACTTTGGAAAATCCTGGAGATTTGGTCTGTGGCATCTGACTGAGGAGAGAGGACATGTGAAGAGGCAGGGAGGGAGATGAGTGGATAATTAGACTAAATTGTGTGGTAGAGGCTGGGAGGGGGTTTGGAGGGATTTGGAGGATGGGAAGATCAAACAAGCCTTCCTCTCCCTTCTCTAGGGTAATCCTTCTGCCTGGTAGGATTGGTTGCTCCGTAGGACTGGTTGTCCCATAGGACTGGTTGTCCCACAGGACTGGTCATCCTGCAGAACTGGTTATCCCGTAGGACTGGTTATCCTGCAGGTCGGGTCATCCCGCAGGACTGGTCATCCTGCAGAACTGGTTATCCCATTGAAGGCAGTGCCACGGCTGCCTGGATTCCCAGCCTCCCACATACTGACATGTGCAGGTCACCTCCGAATTTGAAGTTCTGCCCAATTCAGCTTCTTAGTCTACTTATTTTACCTCTTCACCACATAACTTAAAAGATGTTCTGCTTTCATTCCTTTTGTCTTGTTACCCCTTACCTCTGGGGTCCTTCCCACCTTCTGAACACCAGGCAGCTGTGGAATGGAGGAACCTTCCCCCCAGCCCTGTCTCCTTCTCTTCCAGCTTGGCCCCAGTGCTGCTGGTGTCCCTGTCTGCTTTGTAGCCCCCCTTCCTTGGTTTCTGGAAAGCTGCTCTGTCCTTGTTTGCATCGATGCTGTTGGCGGCACAGCTCCCTCCCATGCCTCTGAGGGTATTCCCAGGTTTCAGTCCTGCCCATCCCCTTGTTCTCTCCCTGGGATTATGATAATTCATCCACTCTTGTCTCCCTACAGGAGTCAGTCATTCACTTCTCAAACATTTATCGAGTGCCTTTTATACTCCAGGAACTGATCCAGGCATTGGAGTAGAAGGATGAGGCCAAAAACTGGGTCCCTGCCTCCTGGAGTCCACAGTGAGGAAGCGGGTAGTAAACAGGCCTCCCCAGCACAGCTGGAAGGGCACCCCTGGGGAAGTGCAGGCTCCCTGGGGGACCCTCAGAGGGGCACCATGTCTGACCTCACCGCACAGCCCCATCCCTAAGCTCTCCCTTGCCCCTCCACGTCCCGGATGACCTGTCCATACTTCAGACAAAGCAGCTCCACAGGGAAACCCACAATCTGTTCCTCCAAGCTAAGTGCCCTGCTGCTGGCCCATTCCTGACACTGTGACCTGCGTCTCCCGCCCTATGCGGGCTGCAAGCCTGGGAGTCCCACTACAGCTCTAGTTTCTCTTTAGATCGTTACCCAGTCAGCCACCCACCCGGGCAGCTCTTCTGCTGTCGTTGCGCTCAGCTCTGCTTCCAACTTTCCATTCCTGTTGCCTCTGCCCACGGCTGGAGCCTCCCTGCCTCATTCCTGTGCTGTTTCTTATTTATAGATGGGGTATTTACTTCCTCAGAGATTTAAAAAAGTTACCCAAGTGGTTCATGTTCATGGTGGAAAATAATTAGAAAATAGAGAAAAAGAGAAAGAAGGAAAGAAGGAAGGAAGGGAGGGACGGGAAAACCACGCATTTCACCATTCAGATAATGTCCCTATTGAGCTTTGATAGTTATCCCTCTAGACCTTTTCCCATGTATCTGTCGAAATATCCTCATCTATGCAAATGTGAAACATGTCTTACAAATCATGATTATGTTATCTATATTGTTTTGTAGTCGACTTCTTTATACTTAGCTTCTATGATTGCTTTTCTGGATCTAGAAATATAATACTTTTTTTCATGGCTGCATAATTATTGGAAGCAATTTGCCCCTTCATCTCTACGTCATTTCAGTGTATTGTACACACCGCCCCTAAGTCATCCTCACACTTAATTGTTCTTGCTGCTTTTCTGCTGAAAAGCACAGGCAGCTTCCTATGGCCCTCTGCCACCCCACCCCACATTCCTCTTCTACAGGAAAGGTTTTGTGCCTTTCTCAGTCTTCAGGATTCTTTCTCTCCTCTGAATAAGATCTATTATTTGGACCAAGCTTGGTGGCTGTCATAGGCTACTCCTTGGGATTAGGAGGGGCAGTTCCTGGGATCCCACGGTGCCTTGCTCATCACTGTACCCCTGCTGTGGCCTGTTCTCTCTCTCCCTCTTCCCACTGTTGTAGGGTGTCACATGCTGCCAGGTCTCGGGACTGAAGAGGTGACCAAATTGCCTCCGAACTCCAGCTCCTACCGCAGTAGGGCAGATACAGCCATGAAAACAGACAAATGCAACAGGGAAAGATCACGGCGCTGGGGAGGAAGAAAGGGTGGGTGTCCATCCGGGTGACATTGGAGCTGGTCTTGCCCTGTGACAGGCACCTACAGAGCTCAGCTGGCAGTGACCAAAGAGGATGACAGCGGGCATTTCAGGGGTGGCAGAGGGGACTGGGGGCGGTGGGCAGCCTGGGAAGGGCAGGGGCCAGATGGTGGGTGTTGGTGTGGCTTGGCATGACAGAGGTGGCGGGGCCGGGGTACGAACAGGCTTACAGAGCCCTCTCCACCCACCCACCGGACAGTTTTGATGAGACAAAGTAAATGGTGACACACAGAAGGCCAGCATGGCCCTTGCACGCGGGGAACTTGTTGTTGAGACCAAGATAAATTTCTGTATTTTTATGATTTTGATATTGCAAGTCAAATCCTGAAACCCACATGTCACTGGGGTGATCCAAATGATGTTACTGAACTGAATGGATTTTTTTTTCCTACTATACCAAAGACTAGAAAGACTTTTGATACCTAGGACTTTATTTTCCTTGTCACAATATTCTGTATATTAGGATTTGTTCATGTCAGTTGCGTTTACTGACAGATCAGATTAGATTAGATATTTACTGACAGAATTTCCTGGCAGATTAGAATGTGTGTGTGTGTATGTATTTGTTAGTATATTAAAACTAGTCAAAAAGCCTCTTTGCTGTTTAAAGATAATATATAATTCTGCAGTTAAATATCTGTGTCCCTTTAAAATCATATTCTTTTTTTACCGATGTCTACCTATTTAGTATGTAGTTCACTGTGAATTTTTAAATCAAAGAAAATAACTTGTTCCAGTTTTTGAAAAGGGAGAGGAATGATTTAAGCTTCACAAATAGAACATAGTGCTTTAAACTGTGAAGGACTTCTCACTGGGTCCAGCCTCATCATTATACAGAAAAGGAAACGGGCCCTCAAAGGTGAAGCAATTTGCCTAAAATGACATAGTTAATTAGTGGCCCAGCCAAAACCCCAATCCAGGACTTCTGGCTTTCAGTGCTGTGACCTTCCCGCTGTTGCATGCTGCCAGCTGGCTTAAAACAAAACAAAACAAACAAAAAACAAAAAACAAAAAAAAAAAAGAAGAAAAAGAAGAAAAAATTGGAGAATTGAGTTGACACATTGCTTGAATTCCCCTACCTCTTTAGAGAGTGTGAAAAATCCTGATATGCTTTAAAAGAAACATTTAAAAATGTATCAGGACTTGTAAAGAAAATCAGGAATATTTGTGATATGCTAATTAGAAGGTATCTCATTATGCAAGAGACAGGAAACCAGGCAGAGGGAGATGGTATTCAGAGTAACTTAAGGAAACTTCAAAGGTAAGACAAAAGGCCGTTCTTTTTATTTATTTGATAATGTGTTTGGCTGTCATCAAATTTCTGATAGGGCCTGACACCTTTATGAAAAACCCCATAGACGCTGGGGGGAATCTCTCAGACACAAGGAAGGAAAAGCAAACGATTCCATTTCCATCCGAGTTTCTGTAGGTGGAAGACGGAGCCTTTCCCACAGTGCTCGCCTGCCAAGCATCTTCCTGTAGAAACTTGTCAGTGCCGCCATTAGTTGTTTGCGAAGGGATTACGCTTTGGCAGCCATGCTAATCACTCCAAGGTGACCGTTTATTTGGAGAAACAAATCCTTTTCAGTTGTTGTTACGGTACACTAATCCAACCATGCAAGTAGTTGTTTGGGAAAAAAATTATCAAAGTGCATTTTCTCACCACTACTTCTTTCTCTCCAAATCTCTCCTAACTAAAAATGCTGTTTCTTCCAAAGAAGTTCAAAATGACAGGGAGAAAAACACAGAACCTGGTCAGATTTCAAATTCAGGAGCAGACAGGACCCCCTAGATCTCAGAAGGAGCTGCCCCCCACCACTGGGGTTCAACAAAACCCCCAGGTGGGAGTGGACTGTCCCTTGGGGGGTCCTCACCCTGCTGCAGTGGGGCAAATGGGGCTCTTTCTGCCGCTGTCCTTGCTTGGCCATTGCTGGTGTGTTTGCCGCCATGGTGAAGTTTGTTCCACTGTAGTGTTCATAGGTACCCAGGAAGAAGCAGAGCCGGGGAGCTTTCAGCCTCTCTTAGCCTGTGATAGCCTCTAGGGAGAGATAAGGACACTTCAAAATACCAGTTCTGACGTGAGAAGCGACTTTCAGGCAGGGTTTAGTAGAGTGTGTGGATTTTGGAGTTGGAACACACTGGCTTGGGATTGCAGTTTTGCATCTTAGCTGTGTGACCATGAACAAGTCACTTGGTCCCTGGGCGCCACAGCTTCTTTATCTGTAAAATGGGTTGTGGTGATTACCGGTAGGGATGTTTGGGAGACACAATGCGACAACATATGTAAAGTGCATCGCAGAGCACAGGGCTCATTGTGGGTCCTCAAAAATAGTAGCAGTTATCATTTTTCCTATATTTATGATTATCTAAACGCTAATATACCAACAACTATTTTAGTTTAAATTAGGACCCAGAAGAGGCCAAATATTAATTTACAGCTCAGTGGATGATTCAAAGTGCAAAGCCCCATATAACCACCATTCAGGTGGTAACTAGAACGTTACAGGATCACAGGAGCCTCATCCCTCCCCATCCACACGATTTCCCCTTCCCTTCTTACCGAATTTAGCCGTTTTTGTAGACTTCTAACACTCAACAGATACTTCGTGAGGGTTTCCTAGGTCCCAGGCGCTAGACCACACAGTTCTTGCCCGAGGGAGCGTACGTTTCAGAGGCAGGAGCCAGACAACAAAAGCATATGAGAATGAGGGGATTCAGATAACATTAAGTGTTTGTTGTTGTTGTTGTTTGTTTGTTTGTTTTTTGAGACAGAGTCTCACTCTGTCACCCAGGCTGGAGTTCAGTGGCGTGATCTCTGCTCACTGCAACCTCTGCCTCCCGGATGCAAATGATTCTTCTGCCTCAGCCTCCCTAGTAGCTGGGATTACAGGCACGTGCCATCACCCCTGGCTAATTTTTGTATTTTGAGTAGAGACTGGGTTTCACCACGTTGGCCAGGCTGGTCTTGAACTGCCTACCTCGGCCTCCCAAAGTGCTGTGATTACAGGCATGAGCTACCGTGCCCGGCCAATGTTAAGTGTTATGAGGAAAATAAAATACCCGAATGGGCCAGAAGACAGCTGTCAGAGGGTGCCTCTACAAGGGTGACCAGGGAAGGCCCTTCTGAAGAAGTGACAATGGGAAGACCCAGGGAGGAGCTGTCCATGGGAGGGAGCAGGGGGAGGCCCCTGGGCGGGAGAGGCTGGCACGCATTTGAGTGGCAAGAAGAAGCCATGCAAGAGTCGGCAGGGTTTACACCCTGAGGGCCCGATGCAGGCTTTGGGGGCAAATTGGGTTTTAAGACCAAGGGTAATTACTGTTCTGAGAAAAACCAAGGAAACTCAGAAGAGGCAGGGATCGCGCCCTGCCACCTCTCTCTAACAGTGCCCTGTGGGACTTGGACAGTGCGGTTTCCTTGTAAACACAGGGGCTCCCTGGACCGTCATTACCACCTCGTAAGGCCTACAAGGAAGGCGTGGTTATTTCCGGTCAGAGGGGAGGTGACAGACACTGGTAGGGCCTAAGGCGTGTTGCAGAACTCCTTTTGCCACACCAAGGAGCCCACCAATCTCACTGGGGATGTTTAGGTTGTTCATGTCATCGTAGTTCAGGATCTTCCGACCTAAGAAACAAGCCAACTCCTGCAGGAAGCAGGTAGCCTTGTGTCTCCCACAGGGTCATCTGAGAACGTCGGTGGCGTACAGGATTCATGAAAGAAGTGGTCCCGGGTGAGTGATGTGGACATGGAGCACAGTGCATCCCAGCCCTGGAGAGTCCCAATGTGGAATGCTGTAAAGCCTCTGAGAAGCTCTGCTGTAAGGAAACCCATGAACCGTGCCCTCCACACCAGGCCATAGGAGCTCTTTTGTATGCCGTGTCCATTGACATCTCAAGGAATGCAAGTTCTGGAGGTGCCACTTGGAAAACGCCAGCAGAGAGAGCTGCTATAGAGTGTTTACTAAATGAGCTCTTGAAAGAGTTCAAGGATTTTCTGAGCCTGAAAGTCTTCTCTGTGTGAAGGGATTAGAAACAACATTTGTAAAACACTTCCATATGCGTAGAATGAAGACTCTGGATGAATGGAGATTCAAAGTGTTGAAAATCATAAATCCACTCCTGTTTTGTACACGAATGTTAATTACTTTGCCCTTTGAACTCATAGTGTTTCCATTAGTATTGTGTGACGATTGGCATGTTCTTCGGGACTCCAGGATCTCAAAGCAGGAACCAGTCTTATCTGGTTTAAAAGATAAATGTTCTAAACCACACATGGCTTTGATTTTGGATTACTATCTACAAGGCTACATATTTACATAGAAAAGAGTCCATTTCTAGATTGCTGGTAATCATCTATACCTGTTTTCATACAGATTATTATTCTTTTAATTTTTTTGTTTGCTCTTACCTAGGGATTTACACAACCGTATCCGAACTTGGAGGAAATGTTTTTGATAGGTGTTCACAGAACCACTGAGCTCTGGCAGTTTGTGGAAGACTGTCTGGTTGACTTTAATTTGAAACAGAATGTTCAGACCTCTTAGCACCTTCATTTCTCTTCATTTTCCAGCTCCAGCTCCATCTGTATTTCCTCCTTCATTTTAACTCTGTGGTACACACTTTAAAATATGTGAATGTTATTTTTTTTTAATAGTTTGTATTGCCTAGAGTTCTGCATTTCCCAAACTAGGTTCTCAAAAAATAAAGTTTTGAAATATGAGGAAATACAGAGGTAAACGAGGCTGTTTACTGCAGGACTTCTCGTGTCTTTACTATCCTAACATGCACTGTTATTCTCCAGAACGGAGATAAAACAATTATTACTTTCCAGACTTATTTAACTCCTGAATGTCTACCTCAGCCCCTTTCAGAGCAATTTATAGAAATGTTATTCTGCAAATCCTACTTTGGATTAAAAAAACTAAAAGAAGAGTAATCTGTATGAAAACAGGTACAGATGATTACAAGTGATGTATAAATGGACTATTTATTTATTTATTTTTGAAACGGGGTCTTACTCTGTCACCAGGCTGGAGTGCAGTGGTGCAATCTCAGCTCACTGCACCCTCCACCTTCTGGGTTCAAGTGATTCCTCTGCCTCAGCCTCCCGAGTAGCTGGGATTACAGGCACCCACCACCACGCCTGGCTAATTTTTGTATTTTTAGTAGAGATGGGGTTTCTCCATGTTGGCCAGGCTGGTCTCGAACTCCTGACCTCAAGTGATCCATGCATCTCTGCCTCCCAAAGTGCTGAGATTTACAGACAAGAGCCACTGCGCCCGGTCAAATGGACTCTTTTTATATAAAGGTATATCCGAATAAGATAAGAATCCAAATCCAAGTAGGATTGATGCTGAAGTAAGATCAAACCCAAACCTCTCAACCTGCATTTTCCTTAACCACTCCTCTAGCAATGTGTCCCATTACCACTTCACTTATCCGTCCCAGCAAAACTAATTGTTTTATAATCTTCCCAAAAAACTTCAGATTTCTCTACTTTTAAGTCTCTTCTCATGATACTGTCTTTCTCTCCTCCATTCTTACCTAGCAAATCTGAAATGCTTTTCTTTCTTCTGCTCCGGTATGAAAGATCACAGTTCTCCAAATCCCAGTTACCCTGGGCAGACCTTCTTGACCATCGCAATCCACAAAGAATCTCTCTTAGAGCTGTTATCATCTGTACCCCGCCTTAGCCCGTATTATGAACATTTGCTGCCTATGGTTTATCACATATGTGCTGTCTCTGCTACTTGAGGCTCACACCTATATGTGCATTTGTGTGCACATGTGTTTAATCCTTGTTAAGCTTTGTACACAGCAGAAACTCCACTGAATGAAAAAACTAGTGTATATTTTGTTTTGAAATCTGATTATTTATTATCTCTCGTCTTAGATACTCGGTTTTAAAGTGACTGGGGTGGGTGGGATTGCTGTTTTCCCTGTCTTTTGGTTCATGAGTTAGGCAGAAACTATAGAAAAGGCATGAACAATTACTATAGAAACTGCCACAAACATATTAAGCACATAGAGGGTGTCAGCATCTATGAATAAAAAGCCCATATTTTCTCTAAATGAGCTTACGGTCTGTTTGGGGAGATAAGTATTATAATACAATTTAATAAAAGACTGTGTTAGTAGTATCAAAAAGCATTATAGGATACAGGAATGAGGATGGCTAATTTCAGGTGAGTCTGCAGGACCGTAGATAGAAAGAATTTATGGGATGTAAAGAAAAAAATTCACTGAAGAGGAGGTAATGATTTAGGCTAAAAGAATAAGACAGAATTAGGAGTTTGGATGGGGAAGAGGAGGTGATGGAGGTTGCAAGGAGGGGAACGAAATGGCATGAACGCAGGCTAGAAGGCAAGAAAACCCTGGTGTGTAGGTTGCATGGAGAAGCCTTCTGGAGACAGATAGAATTTGACTTGGGGGTCATTTTTTGGAAGGCTTTTTTCTTTTTAACCACTTAGGCATTGTGAGTCCATTAAAACAAAGTTTAAGCTGATGAGTGGTGTGATAAAGATTATGGTTTAGGAAAAATGGAAGACGGAGTTGACACAGATGAATAAAATGAGGGTTCCCCTGAGATTGTCATGGGTCTAATGATCTTGGTGACTCCCAGCAGACCTGGGTATGAGGAGCAGAGAAAACCCACAGCATAGGTGAAGGGGAGAAAGATACACGTGCTGATGAACAATTGTTTTCAAAGTTAATTTTAATTCTTTGCGGTGAAGGAATAATATAGGGGCCTTAAGCTCTTGTTGTCCCCCTTCAAGTGGCCACCCCTCTACCCCTTCTCATATCCAGTGCTCAGCTTATTTCAAGAAGATAAGGCCACCCCGAGCCTGTTCTTTCCTCGCCTAAAACCCTAATTGCTGGTTTTCCTAGTGGTCTTTCTCTCCCGGTTTCTCTCACTGGCAGCCTGAAGATATCATATTATAATGAGTGAGGAAAGAATGTTCTCCATGGAGAAACCTGTTCTGGCATCTTAAGATCCTGTTTCTCCTGGTGTTCTGAGTAGGATGCTTCAGCCTTCAGAGCTGCAGGGCATCTGATTTAAGAGCCATCTGTTTTAATCAGGCATTTTGCCTGATTTATGAAGAAGAGGATGGTGGAGGGGGAGGGGCTGGGATATACTATATTCTCCCAGTTAGATGAGAATTACTGAGAATTACTGTGCCAGATCCGGGCAATGATGTGTTTGCATTATTGAATGTCGTTGCTTTTCCTTTCATTGTTCTTTACCTCAAAGTTTCAGAGCCTCTTGTTAGTGTTTCTAAAACTTCAACAATTTCTGTTTTTGGAACTCCTAGACTTTTTTTTTTTTTTTTTTTTTTTTTTACATAAAAATTACTGGGTCTTCGTTACACTATTTCCTTATTTTATGCATATGCCACCTCCCTACATGATGAAAGTAGTTAACAGCTTTATAGCACTTACTGTGTTCCAGGAATTGTTCTATATGCCAGACATAATTTTTTTTTTTTTTTGAGATGGAGTCTTGCTCTGTCACCCAGGCTGGAGTGCAGTGGCGTGATCTCAGCTCACTGCAGCCTCCACCTCCCAGGTTCAAGCGATTCTTCTGCCTCAGCCTCCTGAATAGCTGGGATTACGTGTGCATGCCACTATGCCTGGATAATTTTTGTATTTTTAGTGGAGACGGGGTTTCACTATGTTGGCTAAGCTGGTCTCGAACTCCTGACCTCAAGTGATCTGCCCACCTCGGCCTCCCCCAAAAAACTCATCTGATTCTCCAAGTAACCCACTGAAGTTGGTCCTGTTACTATTGTCACCACGGTATAGATCAGGAAACTGAGATAGAGAAAGGTACTAGTCATAGAAGTGATACCTCTGAGGCTGGGAGCAGTGGCTTGCCTGTAATCCCAGCATCTTGGGAGGCTGAGGCAGGTGGATCACCTGAGGTCAGGAGTTCTAGACCAGCCTTGCCAACATGGTGAAACCCCGTCTTCACAAAAATTAGCCGGGCATGATGGCAGGTGCCTGTAATCCCAGCTACTCAGGAGGCTGAGGTGGGAAAATCGTTTGAACCTGGGAGGTGGAGGTTGCAGTGAGCCGAGATCGTGCCACTGCACTCCAGCCTGGGCAACAGGGCGAGACTCCATCTCAAAAACACAAACAAAAAAAGAAGTGGCACCTGTGAGATTTGAACCGAGGCAGCCTACCCTAGGTCTGTAATCGATGCACATAACACTCCTTTGGGATTCCTTTCCTCAGATAATTTTTACATTTGCTGCAGCCTAGAAAGATGCTGCTAATGCCATTTTTTTTTTCTAAAAGAAAGCGAAATCTATACTTTAATGTTCCAGATAGGAATTGCGATTTCCTTCTGTTTATCCCTTTCCTTTCCAGAAATTCTTGTGGAAAATACAAATGACATTAAAAGTTGCAGAGCAGACTTGATTTTTAGGTGGCGGTAGTGTAAATGGAGAGACTAGCAAGTCAAAAGAAGTGAGTTTCAGTTTTAGCATTTACTCAGATGAGCTGCGTGGCCTGGCACCAGTTACTTAAGTGTTCTGTGTGTGTTCCTCACGTGTGAAATGATTTCAGCTTTAAAAAGCCATAACACAAAGTCGTAACACAAAACAATGCAGAGAAACAGTTTGGGCTGCCTCTGGGAGAGATGCGGATTAGGGCTAGTTCCTTTCAGGATGGTCGGGCCTCCTAGCACTTGCTGGAAGGTGTACAGCTAAGGAGAGCAGGGGCAGAGGTTCTTCCAAAGAACATCACCTTCAGAGAAGATTCAGCCTGGATTATTGTGTGATTTTTTTCTAGCTTGCCTTCTGGCTTACCCTTTTCATAGAATTATGTTTTTTTCCAGAATATAAATTACTACCATTTGGAATTTTGTCACCATTTCCTGTCACTACAAGCATAATCCTCCCTAACAAAGGTTAAAGGAGTTTCTATTTTCTTCAGTTGTTAGTTTTGTTATGAATCTGATTTAGTTGAAGCCCAATACCTTGACAGCACCTCAGGCTTAACCACTGACCACCGCGCTTCCTGGCAGTGTTAGAGGACCTTTGACTTCCAAGTCAGATTGTTACTCCCATTCTAAATCTAAACTTGATCTGTAAGATTTCTTTTTGGTGTCCCCTGGTTGATTGAGACATGCTACTGTGTGAGAAGGGTATGAGACTCTAAAACAGCATTTTCTTGGAAAAAGGCATGTTTCGTTGTATGCTATTTTGCACCTTCTTATTGTTCTACTTTTCTCTAACATTCTTTTAAAAGCCTTGGAATAGAGTAAAATTTAGGCATGTGTGAAACATTTAATCACCTGGGCCTTTCAGATGTCTGTAATAAAAAGCTTTGAAGTTTGTTTTCCTTCTCTTCTCTTCTCTCTTCTCTCTTCTCTCTTCTCTTCTTTCTCTTCTTTTTTTCAGGGTCTCACTCTATCACCCAGGCTGGAGTACAATGGCACGTGATCTCAGCTCACTGCCACCTCTGCCTCCCAGGCTCAAGTGGTCCTCCCACCTCAGCCTCCCGAGTAGCTGGGACTACAGGTGCACACCAACATGCCTCGCTAATTGTTTGTATTTTTAGTAGTGATGGGGTTTCACCATATTGCCCAGGCTGGTTTCGAACTCCTGAACTCAAGTGATCCTCATGCCCCGGCCTCCCAAAGTGCTGGGATTACAGGCATGGGTCCTTGTGCTCAGCCTGAAGTGTTTTCCTATAACTAGTATATTTGAACTGCCAGTTTGGTTGTAAATTAAAGTTTTTTTCCATTGCTAATTTGATAGACTGAAGCACTTTAGAGACTATAAAATCTTAGGTCATGCAAGAAGTGGAAAAGGGAATATAGGTCTAAAATATAAGAAATAAACAATGGGCCGGGCACAGTGGCTTATGCCTGTAGCCCCAGCATGTTGGGAGGCCAAGACGGGAGGATCACTTGAGCTCAGGAGTTGGAGGCTGCAGTGAGTGGCAATTGGGTCACTGCACTCCAGCCTGAGTGACAGAAGGAGACCCTGTCTCAAAACAGACAAACAAACAAAATAACAATGTATTTTATTTTGTTAATCAACATGAATAGAAGTTGAAGCAATTTACCCTCACATTTGATACTCTGTGATACAAATTAGAAAAAGGTCATCTCTTGTTTATAGTTCTTTTTTTTTTCCCCTATGAGTGGGCACTATTTACATGTGGAAGGATCTGTGTCCAAACTTTCAATCACCATGTTGTTTCAGCTCTAGGGCTGCCTATAAACAACTGTACAGAGTTTAGAGTGGATCAAGGTGGCGACATGTTCGCCCTCTCTGTTACCCGTGTGGGCACACCCAGTGTTTAGAAAATAGTTTTTCTCTAAATCTCCATTTGCCGCTATCACTTTAGGAAATTTTACTAAAATTCAGATGGATTTGAAACTCCCAGATTACCTTTAAAACTTAACGGAGACTGGTTGCCCAGAGGATAAACAGAGATTTCAAAAATATGACATGGAAGAGAGGGTGAAAGTCTGGCACTTCTTAAGCCGAGAGCCTGAGGAGAAAGGCCAAGATCGGGACACAGCAGATATGCTTCCTGGACAGGGCTGCTGAGGGAACGTTGCCAGATGAGCTGTCAGCGAATGCTGTGTTTCATTTGTTCTTGGTCCCTTCATCATTAAAAGCATATTAAAGTGTCATAGTCACTCAGAGCAGTGGCTCACCCCACCATGATCCTGCTTTACAGTGGGACATGGGGCCAGAGATCTGAGGTTATCCATCATTTGTCATCCTGAGAAGGAGTTTCCTTTAATAAGTCGGGGTATATTTCCCTTCCTAGCTCTTCTCCCATATAGTTAATTCTTGGGGTGCAATCACTTTTAGTCTATTAGTATTAATCGTGCCCCCTTGCCGCTCCAGGCTCTGTGCTGGGCTCAAGAAACACAAAGGTTGAGTAGCTTCTCCTGAAAGGTACCTCACAGCCCCAAGGGGGAAGCAGACAGGGATGCAATTCACCACAAGTGCCAAGAGCTAGAATAGAGCACCCATATGGCTCAGGGGATGCAGAAGGAAGAACTGATTGCTGGGGACAGTGAGAATTTTCCCTCTGCTTTTTTATTCCTGTAGTGTAAAATTTGCATAATAAAGAAGCAAATTAATATGTTGTGTCAACCGATGCCTTTCAAACATTAGAGTGTGTTCTGGATCTGGGGTTTGGCCACTTGCTCAGCAAGTCTGTAATTGCCCTGAAAGTCTTTCTGAAGCCATGAGTGAAGCCTGTCAGTGGCATCTGAGGAGAAATGTTAGGAAAACATTTAGATGGCAGTGCAGTGGATCATAGAAACTATTTTGCTAATACAGTTTAGTGACATTTTTAGAAAGGAGGCCAGAATACCAGATAGCCGTGGACAACCATTTCTTTACATTGCTTTTAGGGCCAGCACTGTGGCTCACACCTGTAACCGCAGCACTGTGGGAGGCCGAGGAGGGAGGATTGCTTGAGCTCAGGAGGTTGAGCCTGCAGTGAGCTATGATTGTGCCATTGCACTTCAGTCTGGGCAACAGATGGAGACTCAGTTTCTCTAAAAAAGAAAAAAAAAATTTGTTTCTCTATGTATGAGTTGGATAATTGAAGTTACCTAGATCTTCCTCAGGTCATCTGGGCATGCTGGTGAGGTGGCAGAACCTCCCCAAAGACGAATGTCCCGACTTGAGTGAAGGTTGCTCCGGTGGACTTGAAAAGTCTGGGGAAACCGGGAACAGCTAATTAAGCCCGAGGAGGCATAATATAGCAGCACTGTGGCCGTGATGGCTGGAAGAATTTAGATGCTCAGTTTTTCTCCTGAGTGCAACAATGCTCATCTCTTACTCAAATCCAAGACTTCACGGAATGCAGCAAGCTGTGTATAGCTCCTCGTAGCGAAACCTCAAATGGGTGGAAATAAGATGTCTGGCTTAACTGAATTTTCTAGTTTATTAAAAGTAAACCCTTTTGTTAAGAGTAAGCCCTTTTATTAAAAAAGAAAAAGGGTAAGTCCCTCCCCACTTTTCTTTTGATAAAAATATGTCTTTAATACAATACAGTGAGTATATCCTTGAACCTTTTTGGTTTATTTGGTGTTTTGAGGATTTCCCCAGATTCTTTTGACTTTGATATTACTCCTCATGGTAAGAAATGAGAATGAAGCTCTGGGAGATTCAGATTATTTTCTGAAACTTTAAATAATAAACACTGATTATGTATTTATTTGCTATGTGAAAGTTCTGAATAGTGAAATGAAAACTTCCCAGTATGGTATGATGTAGACTGTTTTTAGTATACATGACAAACAAAAGAAAGCAAGCCATGCTATCTTTATAACACAATTTTCCACTACAAGGAAAGAAAATGGACAATAAAGAAAATACAAACCACGACTTAATAAAGCTGTCAGAATTGTTCGATGGGCCTAGAAACTGACTGTCGTTGAAAGCTGTTCAGAATCCATGTCCATATCAGTGGTGCATATCAATTGATGAGTAGAAGCAGCTTTTTTAAAGCTCTTTTTTTACTATAAGCATGGGAATCCTGTGAAAGGTTAAAAGCTATAATGTATCACCTTTTCAACTTGCTAAGTTATATTTGTATTATCTGAGGTGATTTGTATTAATATATCTGTATAACACATGATTACACAGCCTTGAAAATAGAAAATGTTTTCATTCCTCAGATTAAATCAATAAAGGTGAAATTAGGCCCAACTCTCAGAATACTTAGAATAGTCATTTATCACACTATTAGCTTGGCATCTCAGAATTCACCTTTATTAATTTTGGCTTCACTAATTCTAAATTTTGTGATTATTTAGACAAAAGTTGGACTAGAATTACTTTTGTGAGATTCTATAACTGTGTAAGTAGAAACAATCAGTGACTATTTAAAGCTATTTACGAGACCATTCCTTGGAAGTTCCCATATACTTGGAAACATTGATAAGCTATTTAAAAACCATCCTTCCTAGTCATCAGTGGAATCCCAAAGATGGTTTGCTTTTTCTTGCTTCTTTTTTGTACTTAATTCTGGGCTTAATTATGGTGGGACCAAGGAATGGGCGGGACTAAGGAATGGGCTTCTGATTCACAAGCAGTCTGTAAAGCAGCCAAGGTATCTTTCCGAAAATTTGTTTATGGCCTGATTGATTTGGGATGTCTCAGAATTCATACTTCCATGGGCAAAAATAATCGTTGTAAGTAGTAGTGACACATTTCAGTACTTACGATGAAATGAAGCCCATTTTATTCCATATGCAGCCGTGATAGTCTCATACTAGTATCTCCAAACTGTAATGCTGTTATGTACTCTACTAGTACTAAAATACCGGAGACATAGTATGATTAAAATGGCTTTGGGAACTTGCGCGTCATTTTTAACGCTACATGTGAATGTGTTTTGTATAAAAGTGTTTGTGTTCTAAGAGTTCATTTGTGAGTAAACGACTGCTTGTAGTAACGAAAAGCATTGTTCAACCCTAAAACCATTTCTTTCTAGGTCATCAAATACAATTTAGATGACTATGGTTTTTAGCTATTTTAACTACCAGTAATATATTAATAGCCTTGCACTTTTAGTCATTACACCTACATTAGAGATTATGTTGGTTTTTTGTACTCTGAACTACACCATGAATTACCCTTTATAATATTGTTTATTGGGACAATGCATTCTACAAATGATGGTGGTTTATAAATTTTAAGTGTAGGGCACCTGTGTGCTCTTTCACTTAAAATTTATAAAAATAATTATTGTAAGAATGAGAGTATAATATACTTAGTAATAAAAATCTTCAAATTTAAAACATGTTCTTTGGATGATTTTCATAGAAGCTTTGTCTTTATATGGTCTTTCAAAGTCATAGTTACGAATTTCAGTTGTTGCACTGATGGGGGAGAAGAATTTCCGTAATTACTATATTGAACATGGAAATGCTGTATAAGAACCCTATTTGTTGACAGAACTGTGTTCTTAAAAATATAAAAGTGTACTTTCTAAGAGGATTCCTTCTGTCTCAGATTAACAAGCCCACATTCATAGAGCCTACTGAATGTAAAAATGTTCTTGCTTGAAATCTTATATGATTGTATCCTGAAAGTTAAACTTAAGAAGCCTAGAAATCATGAAGATACTGGTTATATGTGGCTTACTGGATGGCTGCCTAAAATTATTTATGAACTTTTTATTCTTAGATGGCCTTATTTGCTTTAACTAATACAAGACTGCAGTGAGTGTTATCCTGGTGGGTGGGTGCCATTCCTGGCTGGATCTAACAGGGAGATACCATCCTTGCAGGGAGCACAGTCTTTATTCCTTGCAGTGAGACCTGCTTCTCCAGGTGTGCCCATGCCTTGTTAACTGTCTTTCTCTAACTACTGTGGACTCTTCAGGGAATAAGAATTCTTTGTCCTCTCCTTGGCCGCCCTTCAGAAGCAAATGTCTTTCTTCTTTTAATGCCTTTGGTAGGCATTTCCTGCTCTGTTTTCAAGTCTTGCTCAACTTGAAAAAGTTTTTGAACCTTGAAAAGCAGGTATCCTGATCTGCTTTCAGTACTAATGCCAGTGATAAAATTACACTAATTGCTTTTAATCTCCTAGTCACTTTACTTTTGGTATGAGAACATTCTGGTATTTGTGAACAGGCTTTTGTGCCAGAAAAATAATATAAAACCATTGCTCAGAAAAATAGTGCCATTAGGAGCCCTCAGCAGCACGTAATAATGGCAATTAATGACAATCAGCGGCCAACTCACTGCTCACTGTATCTGATATTTTTTTAAAGGAGCAAAACATATGAAGTTTATTTTATTATTATTTTTTTACTTTGTGTAAGTATTTTTACATCTGCTTGTGATTATTCTGCCTTGTAAGTACCACCTCAGGCCCAGTTCTTTTTAGGGGAAAAAATGAATTCCTTATGTAATAAGTGATCGTTTGGAAAATTTCTCTGACAGACCGTGAGCTCTTCTTATGAAACATTCAATACCAAAAAAAAAAAATGCAGCTATAATTCACTACAGAAGTATGGGTTTGTAATAGAGAGATAGAGGATCTTATGTATCCAACTTAGTTACTTTTGTAAGGCTGAAAATTTGTGCCTCAAATATTAATGTAATAACTTAATATGAAGTGCTACAGGTGTAAAAAAACCCTATCATCTGGATAAACTATAAGGTGTACCAAGACGGCATGGAATCGGGTGGAAATATTTTTTTTTTTTTGAGACGGAGTCTCACTCTGTTGCCCAGGTTGGAGTGCAGTGGTGCAGTCTCGGCTCACTGCAACCTCTACCCTCTGGGTTCAAGCAATTCTCCTACCTCAGCTTCCTGAGTAGTTGGGATTACAGGCACCCACAACCATGCTCAGGTAATTTTTGTAGTTTTTAGTAGAGACGGGGTTTCACCATGTTGGCCAGGCTGGTCTCGAACTTCTGACCTCAGGTGATCCTCCTGCCTTGGCCTCCCAAAGTGCTGGGATTACAGACGTCAGCCACTGTGCCCAGCCAAGTGGAACCATTGGACCTTGTTCAAGATGACTGCCTTATTCGAAACACCTTCAGTTTAGGCTTATATTGCTGCATAGACTCTAAAGGAAGAATTATAGCCAGATTCCAGAATATGTACAAACTTTATATGTATTTAAAAAAAACACAAGTGTGTTTAAAAATGTAAATAAAGGGAGAAATATCAAGGCTATGTGTCAGAGACTTGAAATAGCATATTTAACATCGATCATAAAAGGGGCCTCTTGCAGATTGCGAAGTGGTGGTTTTTAAAATTAGAAGCCGGGTATGTGGCAAGCTCAGAAGCATATGACATAGCTGTTGCTAGGGTAAGCGTGCTGCTTTGTGCCAATAGCTGAGTAAATAAACAAGATAAACCCACATAAATTGATGGCTCTGGTCCTCCTAACTCATTGGCCATCTGTTTATTATTATTTTTTAATCCTGGGTTTTCTCACCCTGCAATGTCCATGTATATGACACTCTGGAATTCAGCTCTGCTCTATGAGATTAGTCCGTCATCTTTGTGGTTCTGCTGTTTGCTTTTAGTGAAGTTTGAAAAACCATGAATGCCATGGAATCAATGATAAGACAGAACATTTCAGAAAGTCACGTTCTGAAGCTTGTCTATAAGCTGTGAATGTTACTTCTCAGATTTTTAAAGTGTGACTTACTTTTTGGAAGCTTGCTCTTTATTTTTAATACAAAGAGAGTCTAAGTCTTTTCCCTGCATGTTATGTCCTGTTGGTATGTTCAGATCTGTCTATAAGCATTTTTGTGTTGGGCACATATAAAAATTGGGAGGATTGGGCTGGGTGCAGTGGTTTACACCTGTAATCTCAGCACTTTGGGAGGCCGAGGTGGGCGGATCACCTGAGGTCGGGAGTTCAAGACCAGCCTGACCAACGTGGAGAAACCCTGTCTCTACTAAAATACAAAATTAGCCAGGCGTGTTGGCACATGCCTGTAATCCCAGCTACTCAAGAGGCTGAGGCAGGAGAATCGCTTGAACCTGGGAGGCGGAGGTTGCGGTGGGCTGAGATCACACCATCACGCTCCAGCCTGGGCAACAAGAGCAAAACTCTGTCTCAAAAAAAAAAAAAAAAAAAAAAAGGGAGGATTGGTTGATTTCTTTGGGTGTTGCATTCTAGGTTTCCAGAAGGTGCTGAGCCTGCCTTGACAAGCACTAAACGGCGACTGTGCTAGTAACACACGCAGCATGCAAGCTTCCTCCTGGAGCATTGTGTTGGGGGTTGTTTCCGTAGATATTGTGGGATAGTAATGCCTCCCTTTACTGTCTCTTGGTTGTGTTGAAACCGGGAAGTGAGGCAGTGCACATAAACAGGCTTTGAGTTCTTTGGAAGAAAGCTACTTAAATCAGGCATATAATTAGTTTCATCACCATCATGTGTGTGCTTCTCCTGAAAATTGCCCAGGGAAGCTCCACAGTAAGGCAGGGCCGTAGTTGTACAAACACAAAGCTGCCAGGGCTGTCAGGGCTGTGCGCCATGGAAATGGTGGTTTCCCCGGGATTGTAACTCCAATGCTCTGTCATGACTCTGAAACGACACCTCCAACTGGAGAGCGTGGATGAGCTTCCTCCATGACTCCGAAACGACACCTCCAATTGGAGGGCGTGGATGAGCTTCCTCCATGACTCTGAAACGACACCTCCAATTGGAGAGCGTGGATGAGCTTCCTCCAGACTTGTGGTCTGCTCAGCTGAGGTCTGGGTACTTGCCTTCTATTTCATGAGACCCCATCCTTTTCCCTACATGGGCTGGATATCTAAGACAGTGTGGCCTGTGGCTCCCATAAGTAAGTGGCGAGCGGACAATCATTCTGCTTTTCTAAGAGGTGGGCATTCTGACTCAGGTGTGGTTGTACCAATATCTTAGCAGGTGGCAAGAAACAGATTGCAGAGACTTGGAGAAAAAAAATGTCATGGATGTGTCCAACCCACTTTTGGAGCTGTAGCCCCATTTGGGATATTTTCTTATCAGTGACACTGGGAGAAAGGCTTCATCCCTTGGTAAAAGTGACCCTTTTGCATGCCATTTTTCTTTGGTTGTGCAGGGGGTTTTATTATTTTCTTCAACCCTAGCCTCCCTGCAGTTGTAACTGAATAAGAAAGTCTCTTTGTATTTGCTCCCTTTTAGAGAAGGAGGACAGTCCTTAGGTTTACAGAGGTTCTCTTTAAGCAACTGCAATATTTGATTGACTCCTGGAAAGCTCAGAGTCTCAGGAGGACTGAAGATTATTAACGAGCTTTTACCTTTGTTGTGTATTTTAAAATGTACTTATTATTCTAAGCAATTATACAGAACTCTTTCTAACAGCATTTTTGTTCTTGATCTGTAGAACAGGGCACTTATATATGCAGAGACTATATATATATATATATATACATATATACACACACATATATATACACACACACACATATATATATATACACACACACATATATATATATATACACACACACACATATATATATATATATATATATATATATATATAGGACGGGCGCGGTGGCTCACGCTTGTAATCCCAGCACTTTGGGAGGCCGAGGCGGGTGGATCACGAGGTCAGGAGATCGAGACCATCCTGGCTAATGCGGTGAAACCCCGTCTCTACTAAAAATACAAAAAATTAGCAGGGCGTGGTGGCAGGTGCCTGTAGTCCCAGCCAAGCGGGAGGCTGAGGCAGGAGAATGGCGTGAACCCCGGGGGGCAGAGCCTGCAGTGAGCCGAGATCGCACCACTGCGCTGCAGCCTGGGCGACGGGAGGGCTCCCTCTCACTGTGTGGGAGCCCGAGGCCTGGTGGAGCGGGCTTTGCAGCCCCCTCCTTTCATGCTGCGGTAGTTGGTGTCTCCTTTGCAAAGCCCTCTAAGAAAATTGAGTGGCAGCCTGTGGTTTGTCAAAGAAGGATGGAAGAGGAGGGTACACTTAAAACCTGGGTCTTGAGAGGGTGAGTTCTGCTCGTTTTAGTCTCACATGAGTACTTTTATCGTTGTTGTTGCTATTACTGGAGACAGGCAGGAGTCAAGTGCCGTGATGGTAGCCCTCTGCAGCCTTGACCGTCCAGGCTCAAGCGATCCTCCCATCTCAGCTTCCCCAACATCTGTGACCACAGATACATGCCACCACGCTGGGCTAATTTTTAAAAAATTTATTTGTAAAGATGGGGTCTTACTATGTTGCTCAGGTCCAGGGAGGAGTGATCCCTGGACCTTGATCCCCATGAGTTCTCCAAGAGGTGCAGATCTCTTGATGACCCAAGCTCTGCGTCTTGCAGACACCTGAACCCTGTGTCTGGCCCACACAGTTCTCTGACAGAGACTGTCTGCAATTTGAACTTCAAGGGGCGACTCCCAGGCGGTCTGATGCATTACCCCTGACTTGGCCAGGTCCCAAGCTCTTGGCAGCCTCCCAGACTGCAAAGGCTGTTCGTAATGGCTTTCCAGAGAGCGTGCAGCAGGCTGGGGAGGCCTGGGCTCCTTTCCTTTGGGGGAGATGCCAGCTTTGGCCCAGCCTCCTCGTTGGCTGTGACCAGGAGGTCAGATAAGTAGATGACGTAAGTGGATGACGGATAGGCTTCTTGGTATTCCTCGTTTATAGTGTTAATAACCAGACATGGAGCTGCACCAGAAAGGAGGTTTTTAAAAGTGAAAGTAGTTAGTCATGTTGAGCCGGGTTGGTGAGGACAGGTTGCCAGTGCCAGTGGTTTGAAAGGTGCTGAGGCCCCACCTGTACGGAGGCAGCTCCTCGGGGTGCCTGCTGAGCTGTCAGTAGTTCTCATTGTCCCGTAGGGGACCCAGCACCTCCCCTCCTCTCTGCTGCCCAGCCCTGTGGCCTGAGCCAGGTCGTTCACGGCTGTACCTCCCACTTCCTTGTCTGCAGAGCTAGTGGGGTTGCCAGGAAGGTTGTGTAAACCAGTGAAGTGGGCCAAGCGGGCATTCTATTCTGATGCACGAAGCCCTGTGAGTTCCATTGTGAGTGCGAATGGAGAAACGTTTTTGAGAGTGAGAACGGTTGACAGTAGTTCTTGCATCCCAGAACATGGCCGTGCCGTTCAGTCTTTGTGTTGGGGAGGGTCTTGGAGAATGTGTGGCCCCTCTATAGGGCCACCACTCGGCTTCAGGAAAAAAGGCCCATACTATGAGACTGTGTTTTTTGGGTTTTTTTGATGCTATAAATCTGTAAAACTTACCCAATTTCGAAAAACACGGTGAGGACCAAAACTGAAAAAATTATATGTGGGCAGAATTTGCTGAGTCTTCCATCTTTGGGATAAAAACAATCTCTTTTAGCTCTAAGTTCTGTGAGTCTCTGATTCTTGCTATCCCCTGAACTAAAGTCCTGCTACTCAAAGCTTGTGGTCTGGGGACCAGCACGTCAGCATCTCCTTTGAGCTCAAGAGAAATGAAGAATGTCGGGTCCCCACACAGACCTACAGGATCTGCATTTTAACCAGATCCCAAACATTTCCAGAAAGATGATGCTAAAATGCTTTGGAGTAGGGGAAACATGAACACCAGCCAGTATGTTAGCATGAATCCGGTTTTCAGGTTAATTCACTGACCAAAAGAATCAGTGGATCAGAACATATGAAGATTACTTTTGACAAAGGGAGAAAATAGGGTCTGTGACTTTGTTGCAGAGCCATTTTGCATGCTCTGTATGCGTGCTCTGCACAGTGGAGTGCGAGGCATGGAAGCTTTGAGTTTCTGGTTGAGGATAAAGGGTTACTAACTTTATTAAGAATTTTAAGCACCTGCCTCTTGCCACACTTTCGCTGCTGCTGCTGCTGCTGTGTTTTTGAGAAGGAATCCCGCTCTGTCTCCCAGGCTGGAGTGCAGTGGGGCGATCTTGGGTTACTGCAACCTCCGCCTCCTGAGCTCAAGTGATTCTTGTGCCTCAGCCTCCCAAGTAGCTGGGACTACAGGTGCCCGCCACCACACCTGCTTAATTTTTTTTTTTTTACTTTTAGTAGAGACGAGGTCTCACCATGTTGGCCAGGCTGGTCTTGAACTCCTGACCCCAAGTAATCTGCCTTCCTCAGGCTCCCAAAGTGCTGGGATTACAGGTGTGAGCCACAGTGCCTGGCTTATGCCACACTTTCACATAATTTATCCTATTAAGCCCTGACAACAGTATCTTGAGGTAAGAATTATCACTTGAAGTTTTTAGACCTGGAAACTGAGTTGCAGAAAGCTTGAGCAACCATCCAAGGCCACTTGCTTGCTAGGAGAGGAAAGAGCTGTGATTTGCACCCAGGAGATCTAAGAAGAGCTTGTCCAGTGCAAGCTTCATTTATACAACTCTGCCATGGCCTGCCCTTGCTGGAGACATTTTTAGATTCAGTGAACCTGCCTGGTAAAAGTGCCATTCGTAGAATTCCCAGGAATAAGAAAAACTAAAATGCAGGCCTTATAATGCTGCTCCGAGTTGATTCATTATGTTTTGTTTTTTGGTTGTTTTTGAAACAGCTGTTACTTAAGCTTTCATTGGTGGTTTTAGCCATGGAAAAGCAGCTACAAAATACGAAATATTTGTCACTTCATAAGGACCAATTATTCTGTTTCAACAGTCGTTTTCTGGGTTTAATCCAGCAAGTTGGGTCCTGATTTTGATTTGGAATTAGAATTACAGACAATAGCAAATTGAGAACATACATGCAGTCTTGGTGTTGAAAGAAAACCAAATGAGTGCGAATCTAAAAAGCATGTTCATTGTGCACCTTTAATGAAAAAATTTTCTGTATAACGACCTCTTCAATTTAGTATTTAACATTTCAAAGGATTTTGAAGGACTCTGCCTTCTCAAAAGTTGTCAAAGATTTTAGCTATTGTCATCATTAGACTTCAAAGCAGAAACTGCAGGCTATTTTAATGCCAATGCCTTTAATCCTAACCTTTGTATTGAGATTAGGAGCACAAAGGATGGCCCGCAAGGGGTGGGCTGAGTTTTTCTATTTTGTTTTGTTTTTCTTTTCCCTAAAGATTTACAGTGAAAGCTCTGCTCTCTAGAATTGTTCTTTACTCATGGATAGTTTTTTTTTTTTTTTAGGTCTAAACTATTTTGAAATCTGCACAATGGTGTCTGTTATTAAAAAAAAACAGCCACAGTAATGAAAGGACTTGGCACTTACAGATCAATTTCATGTGCCCACAGCCTGTTTCTGTAAAAGATCAAGAGCCATAAATCTCTCCCAAATTATCTGTGTTTGTTATTATTTTAGTGTTTGAAGATTAGACGTGTGTATGGGGTGAAGGAGTTGGTGAAAATTATGTGTAGGGACCCCAGGCAGCCTCAGGCCAGCCTCTGCCAAGGCATGTCCCCGGGTTCACTGCCACCCTCTCTCTCACCATCTCATCCTTCTTCACCTCCATGGGCCCTACACACATCCCTCCTACCCCTTTCTGCTCTCGGCCCATACATCAAGCATGGAAGTATTTGTGCAGTGTCCTCATGGAGCAAAAACAGGGGCACACAGTGGCTCTATGCTGGCATCGCTCTGGAGGAAACCACAGAGCTCCTGCAATGAATAGTTTCTCGGGTGCTTGTGCATCGCATGAGTTCACAATGTGGCTGGGCGCTGGGATACAGTGAGTGACTTTCTCTTCTCATGGGCCCTAACATCAGGTAGGCTTGTGTAGCCGTAAGTTAAGTGAGCCACATCTCCATGATCTCATCTGTCACTGGCAATGTCAGATGCCTAGCGTTGGTGTGGCACCTTTCACCATTTCTCCACGGACAACTCCATCTATTAATTTGTTGGAGAAATCTGGAGCCCAGATTTAGGGGGCTCAAGTGGCATAGTTGATTTGCTGCTGATGAGTGGAAGGAAGGATTAGTAGGAACCTGTTGGGTCTATGGCCAGCTTTAGAGGAGGCTTGGGGGATGAGAGCAGGATGCCAAATACAGGGAAGAGGGGTGGGGTGTACTTGAGAAGAGCGTGGGGGGATGGTGCATGGCAATGAGAGGTGATAGTACGACATGGTGCAAATTGCACCGCATCGGAAGTCAGAGACCTAGGGCCTAGTCCACTTGGTGCTGCTAACTAGCTACAGCCTTAGGAAGGGAATTTGGTGCCTCAGTTTCTTTTCTTTTTTCTTTTTTTTTTTTTTAGAGACGGAATCTCGCTCTGTTGCCCAGAGTTGCGTGATCTTGGCTCACTGCAACCTCCGCCTCCCGGGTTCAAGTGATTCTCCTGCCTCAGCTTCCCAAGTAGCTGGGACTACAGGCATGCGCCACCATGCCCAGCTAATTTTTGTATTTTTTAAGTAGAGACAGGGTATCACTATATGTTGGCCAGGCTGGTCTCGAACTCCTGACCTCAGGTGATCCACCCGCTTTGGCCTCCCAAAGTGCTGTGATTACAGGCGTGAGCCACCGTACCCTGCTGAGTTTCTTTATCCATATACTGTGAGTGCAGGAGCAGATGGATTTAAAAATCTTCAGATTTAAAAGTCTTCTTTTTCAGTTATCAGACGATTTGATTCTAAAGTATCCAGGTATAAACAATCAACCAACCAACCAACTGATCAAACAAGCTAGAAGTCTTTTCGTGGAGGAGAAAAACTGCGCTAATTTTGCAGAACGATTGATTGAAAGCTACTGTTAGAATTTTAAGAAGAGAATGTCACAGCCAGATCAGAGATAAAGATAATTTTGTCATCTACATTCAATATGTCCAGAAAAAGTATGTTTGGAGACTAGGAGAACAGACAAGATGGCACTAAAATGTTTAGGTTAGAATTAACTTGGGGCCTTTGTCTGATAAAATGAGAGAAGAAGAGAAAAAGATGGAGCCAGCAAAGTTTGTGAAAGAGACAGCAGAAAGCCTTGACAATGTCTCTGTTAGATGTTTTCCTCTCATTTTAAAATTTGAACAACCAACGTGAAATTTTAGTATTTTACCTTGGACAGGTAAAGAACATTGTGGGGTAATCTTTTTGCCTGTTTGATAACTTATTTCTGAATAGGATTTTTTTTTCACCTGTGTACAGACCCTAAGGAGGAAATTTTTTCAAGAAATGCACTTGATTTTTGGAGAGTTAAAATTTAGACCATTGTGTGTAGCTGTTAACGTCTGTCTCATTGGCTGTGGGAAGAAGAGGGAAAACATTCTCTAAATATAATCAACAGAGCTGTAGGGTGGTACAGGTCTCTTCAAGAGCCTCTCTGCCTTCAATGAAACTGAAGTAAATTGCCTTTTCTGAGTTCCCCAAGGGCTGCTGAAGTTACCTGCAAGCTCAGAGATTGTCCAGGAAAGAGGTGCAGCCTCACCATCAAGAGGTGAGGAAATCTTAGTCCCAGTCGTGGAGAACAATAAAAGTCTGGCTGAGCGCAGTGGCTCACACCTATAATCCCAGCACTTTGGGAGGCTGAGGCGGGCAGATCCCGAGGTCAGGAGTTCGAGACCATCCTGGCCAACATGGTGAAACCCCGTCACTACTAAAAATACAAAAAAAAAAATTAGTTAGGTGTGGTGGTGCGCCTGTAGCCCCAGCTACTCTGGAGGCTGAGGCAGGAGAATCACTTGAACCTGGGAGGCGGAGGTTGCAGTGAGCTGAGATTGCACCACTGCACTTCAGCCTGGCGACAATGCAAAACTTCTTCTAAAAAAAAAAAAAAAGGAAAAAGAAAAGGCTTGGTCAGTGAATTGAAAGGACATCACTGCCTCACATTTTAAGCTCTTATATATTTGTTAAATAACTAAATGGAATTTCTTCTGAGAACTAGAATTCAACATGAATTATTACCCAGCAGGGCATAGAAAAACCTGATAAAAATATTGAAAATCTCTGTTTATTTAGGCAGAAATACACGGAAAGAGTAATTTTTCTATGTTTAATTGTATTGCTCTCATCCTCACTCAAGCTGATTTCGTAGCACGAAATAGACTTTTCATCTGATTTCATTCCCTGCGTGGCATGTGTGCCGTCATCTGCGTAGCTTTGGAAGGCTGACAGATAGTGAACAGAATTATCATAGATCGAGACATCTTTGGGTATTCTCCATTCTAGAAGTGGAACTTAATTTGAACCAACAACTTTAAAAGTAACACATTTCGACTGGTTTGAACCTGAGCTAACCTAGAACTAAATTAATTACATGTAATGAGGACCCCAGCCAAGGTACCACTCGGAAATATGCGCTGTGGCCCGCAGGGCTATGTGAGAAGTATGAGTAAGTGACAGATACTAGGACTGCAGGTCTACTGTACACTGATACCCAGCTCACTGTTCTGGAAAATCACAGCGAAAATGTTTGTCCGAAAACAGATTCCAGCCTGTTCTCTTTTTACAAGGACTCCCAAAATGGAATTTGGGAAACTGAATCCCTGAGATAAAATGCCATTCCCTTGATCCCAGTTAGACCCTTCCCTGTTTTTCTGTATGTGGAATTTTCTGTTAATTGGCCCTTTACTCTGAATACACATTGATCTTTATGGGTTCCTGAGTGCTAGGTTCCCACTTTTTAAAGCAATTATAAAAGAAAAAACAGGGCATTTCCCAGACGTAAAACTCCTTCTCATTTCCCAGTGGGTCGGTTAATCCTGGGATATTGCAAGAGTTCAGGGAAACCTAATTCAATTAACTTCTACCACTTCATTCTATCCCAATTTTGAGTATACCTTTGGCTGCATTAAGTGGAACAAAGCCAAGCTTTTGGTCAATGTCAGATGAATATCTTTCTCCCAACATTTAGGTTGAATGATTGGTTTTTGTAGTTGACCAAATGCACTGTAGAGTTATAGCAGCTGTTAGGATTTACTATGCCTGGGTTACACTTTTGCTGCTTCCTTTTAAGCGGCTTCATATTTCATTGAATCTTATAGCTGGAAGAGACCTTAGAATACTTCTGGTCTGACGCACTGGTTTTGTATAAATGAAGTAATGAAGCCCACAGAGGCTAAGAGACAGGCTTAAGGTCACAAAGCTAGACAGTGGCAAAGCCGGGGCTAGAACTGCAATTTCCTACCTCTTGCACCAGTGTTTTTGGTAGCTTACTTCTGAACAGGATTTAATGATATTCTTTACCTCTGTCCAGATTCTCAGTGGAAACATTTCCAAGAAATGCTAAATGTTATTGTTGGAGATTTAAAATTTAGACCATTTTATATAACTGTTGCTTTTTTTTTCCTTTTTATCACGTACAATTTCTAAAATATACAAAAGTAGAGAGAATAGAAAAACAAACCCAATATCCGGCTTCAGCAATGTCATCACGTTTCATTTATATCCCCATCTACTCCCTCCTCCCCCCAATTATTTTGAAGCAAATCTAGACGTCATATTAATTCATCCATAAATATTTCAGCATGCATCTCTAAAAGATAAAGACCCTTGAAAAATAACTACAATACTATTACTAACCTAAGCAAATTAGCAGTAATTCCATAATGTTATTAAATACCCCATAGTTGTTCTGTTTGACCTGTTATAACTTTTTTTCTTTTTTTTTTTTTTTGAGACGGAGTCTCGCTCTGTCGCACAGGCTGGAGTGCAGTGGCGCGATCTCGACTCACTGCAAGCTCCGCCTCCCGGGTTCACGCCATTCTCCTGCCTCAGCCTCCCGAGTAGCTGGGACTACAGGCGCCCGCCACCGCGCCCGGCTAATTTTTTGTTTTTTAGTAGAGACGGGGTTTCACCATGTTAGCCAGGATGGTCTCGATCTCCTGACCTCGTGATCCACCCGCCTCGGCCTCCCAAAGTGCTGGGTTTACAGGCGTGAGCCACTGCGCCCGGCCGACCTGTTATAAATATTATATAGTCATTTTATTTTCAAATGTGTTTTCCCTTTCGAAGAGGAAACGAACTGTTAAGAATGGTGGGTGTTTTAGGTGAATGGAATGAGGAGAGGTGCTGTAAAGGCCTTCTTCAGTATCACTGATGAAATGTGACATGACTTTACAATTAATGAGGAATTTGCTAGATAGTCACTTAATTTTGGAGTGTTTTCTCTTTTCCACCAAAACTAGTAAATTTTATTTTATTTGTTTTTTTTGAGATCGAGTCTTGCTCTATCGCCCAGGCTAGAGTGCAGTGTGCGATCTCATCTCATTGCAACCTCCGCCTCTCGGGTTCAAGTGATTCTGCCTCCCTCAGCATCCTGAGCAGCTGGGATTACAGGCGCCCGCCACCATGCCCGGCTATTTTTTTTATATTTTTAGTAGAGATGTGGTTTCACCATGTTGGCCAGGCTGGTCTTGAACTTCTGACCTTAGGTGATCTGCCCCCCTCGGCCTCCCAAAGTGCTGGGATTACAGGCGCGAGCCACTGCGCCTGGCCCAAAACTAGTAAATTTTAACATGATGCTTTTCTAAGGCCCTGCAGCTGTTCTTTTTATATCCCTTTAAGTCATTTGAGTATCAGTATATTAAAGAAACTTGTCACCACAGAAAAGGAGAAAGACTGGGTCATCTTTGTTGGTTGTCTCTAATTTTTTTTTTTTTTTTTTTTTTAGTGTGAGCAGATGTGAATACCTTGAGCTCCTAGGGTCCAGTTTAGTAGCACGAGATAGAAAATATTTTATTGGTTTGGGAGGCTGAGGCGGGTGGATCGCTTGAGCTCAGGAGTTCGTGACCAGCTTGGGCAACATGGTGAGACCCTGTCTCTATTTTAAAAAGAAGAAAAAATAAAATAATTTATGGTTAGATACATGTCCTATTCACTACAAACTATATTCCAGGGAAGCATTTTAGAGGAGACAGGTTTATCCGTTTATGGGATCCTTTTGTGAAGGCGTTTCTCATTTCTTTGACTTCTCCTTTTACATTTCTTTAGTGATAGAAGCCGCGAGCAGGTGTTGAATGAATATCCCATCCCATTCATATGTTTAGGTTGGCGTGACATTTTGTGTTGCAGAATATAGGGTACAAAACAGAAATGTCCTCATCACTTGTCTGTTGTGATGAGAAAGCTACAAGTTTGTCAAGCTGGCTGAAACCAGATTGTCTGCCTTAGAGAAACGTTAGGGAGAGTGGGGTCCTGGGAGTGAGAATCCAGAAGCAGGATTTTCCTGAGAGCAGCAGTCTTGAAAGTAAACCTTGGTGAACGAGCCAACTGGGAGAAAAGAAGAAAACAAACCAGCCAAGCACAGCTGTGTGCCTGGGCATCGCATCCCTGTCGCCACACATCCCAAACCTAACAGCGCAGAGACGTGTGAGCTGAAACTAGTTTAAGGCTTGCTGTATCTAGGTCAGACTGACTTCCAGGGCATAATAAAAACCCGTGTCCTCTGGTAATTGGGGCCACAGACGCACCTTGTGACTTGCTTAAAATGTTTCCTCCTACTCCTCCATCACAGTATAGTCGCCCCCCACCCCCCACCCACCTTTCAGAATTTGGAGAAGCTCCTTTTTTCTTCACCTTTCATACTGTTTGTTGTTGGTGTGTATTTGTTTTACCCTTTCTCTGCCATTGGGTTTGGCTGGTCCAAGAAGGACAAGTGTTTCAGAAAAAATATAGAGAGAGCAACAGAGAGACAGAGGACTTATATAGCTGATCAGTCCGAGAGCGGGAACAGCTGTTTTGTAGGGCTGAACACTCAGATGTCCGAAGGCCTGCATTTCGTGGTCACTGCCTCCTGCCTGTGGCCTCCTTGCCGTATTTGAGTGATGATGATTCTGGTTCTGTGCAGCGAGACAAATGAGGCCCCTCCATCTGTGGAGGCTGTGCAGAGTGCCGGCTCCCTCGCATAGTTGCTTTGTTAGTGGTGCTGAGGAAGAAAGAGGAAATGCCTCAGCTTCTGGAAGCTAAACAATGTGGATGTCTAGTCTGATGGATGAGTAGAGTTTCTGTATCTCCCTTGACTGATAGTCCATTCATTCAAGGTCCTGCTCCTTAAATACACTGGTGTTTAATGCTCTGACTGTGGGCTTTGCAGGACCTCCTCTTTAAATTTTTTTTTTTTTTAAAGTTCATTGATGACAATTGACCAATAGCCAAATTCCCAAAACCAGTGGAGGACCTTAGTCCCCTCTATAACAATGTTTGCGTGGAAAAATAGGAGTTCCAGTGTCAACACGCATCTCATTGCCCCATTATCTGAAACTGTTGGCCGAGGGAGGGAACCCTTTCCTGGCCCCAGCTTATGAGTCTGCAGAGATGGAGGCCCACATAACAGGGTGGACACGAGGGCTCTGAGAAGGGTCCTCCAGAGGGTGAAGGTTCAGATGGTTGCTGGATGGTGTAGGCAGATGCAAGATCAGGGTCACTAGGGTTGCCCAACAGAAAGGGTGGGAATGAGGAAAGACCTCCTTGGAGACAGTCCTTGTACCTAAGAGATGATTTGACAATCGAATGTTTCTAAGCAGGGGACTACCTGGATTTTTCAGTAACACAGACTGAGAAGAAATTCTGCCTGCGTGTCTGTGAGTCCATTGAGGACACTTGGGGACACAAGAGAAAGGGGAAAAAAGCTACCGTTTGAGCAATAACCATGTGTCTGCAGCTCCTGGCATTCTGTTCCGGCACTGTCCAGGTGCAGAATGAAAGGCAGCCAGACTGGAATCAAGCAAGTAGTAGTGGAGTAAGATGCAAGTAGTAGTGGGTTAAGTAGTGTGGTAAGAAAAAGACCAGGTCTTTTTCTTCTAAGCATCTTTCTCTGCAATACCACTTTTCTTTTTGAACAGCCATTCCCCAAGCACAGACGTCTCATTAGTTGAACATAGAGCAAGCAATCCTTAAAAACAACCCCACTCCGCCATCTTTTTTCCCATCCTCCCTCCCACAGATGTGCATTCAATACCTTCTACACACAAAGAATAATGCCAGATTCTTGAAGGCTATGTTCCTATCCATCTTGAGATTGTTTTTCATGGTGGATCAACTCAGTGCTACTGCATAAAGTTACGTACTTCTGGCTGGGCACGGTGGCTCATGCCTGTAATCCCAGCACTTTGGGAGGCTGAAGCAGGAAGATTACCTGAGGTCAGGAGTTCGAGACCAATCTGGCCAAAATCGTGAAACCCTGTCTCTCCTAAAAATACAAAAAAAAAAAAAAAAAAATTAGCCTGGCGTAGTGGCGCATGCCTGTAGTCCCAGTTACTCGGGAGGCTGAGGCAGGAGAATCGCTTGAACCAGGGAGATGGAGATTGCAGTGAGCCAAGATTGTGCCATTGCACTCCAGCCTGGGCAACAAGAGTGAGACTCTGCCTCAAAAAAAAAAAAAAAATTATGTACTTCTTCCCTGCACACGGACGTCATAGCTAAGAGGACAACCATTTGTCAGAGACACCATCAACTTAGGCTGTTATAAATTTAGTGATTTAGTATTTGGAGAGATTATAGTATTTGGAGAGATAGATTAATGTTTCCTTAGAAGGGAAACTCTTTATTCCCCCTGATTGTCCGAAAGGTACTGTGTGAGCTACTGGAGGCCTTTCCCCTTTAGGATCAGACATATTCCTACTGATGATGGACACTTACACATCGTTAGCAGACCCCCTGCTGAGCGCCCTGCATGCACGCTCTTATTTACTCTTCACACAACATTAGGAGAGAGCTCTGTTTCCCATTTTGCCTTGGAGGGAATAAAACCTTAGCAGAGATTTTGGACTTCGCTCAAGGTTATGCCTCTAATAAGTGCTAGATCCAGGACTTACATCCATGCTCCAAAGCTGATGCTGTTAAAAAATTTATTATTTTGTTTTATTTTGAGACAGTCTTGCTTTGTTGCCCAGGTTGGGGTGCAGTGGTGCAATCATACCTCACTGCAGCCTTGAACTCGTAGGCTCAAGCTGTCCTCATGCTTCAGCCTCCTGAGTAGCTGGGACTATAAGTGTATACCACCATACCCGGCTAATTTTGTTTGTTTGTTTTTGTTTTTTGTTTTGGTAGAGACAGGATATCAACTTTATTGCCTAGGTTGGTTTCAAGCTCTTAGCTTCAAGTGATCCTCTTGCCTCGGCCTCCCAAAGTGTTGGGATTACAGGTGTGAGCCACTGCGCCTGGCCCTGATGCTCTTTTTTAATACTGTAGAATGATAGGCAAATATCTTAGGGCCATGTGTATCTTTCTACCCTACTGGGAGGAAAATATGGTGTTGGAGACCTTCAATTATCTTTCATTCCCCTGAGACAGCTTCATGTTTCAATGGATGAAGGTTCAAAGCTCTGAGCAAGAACCCCTCCTTAGACCCCTCGCCTAAGCATTACTAACAGTAGCTAACATTTATAATGCTGTTTACCAGGCATTGTTCTAAGCAGTTCACATGGATTCACTTATTCAAGTTTCACAGCAGCGTTGAGAGTTCTATTATTTTCCCCGTTTTACAGCCGGGGAAACTGAGGCCCAGGGATGCTCACACAGCTAGTCAGTGGCCAGTGCATTTTACCTAGGCAGGCTGGCTCTGCATTCTGTACTCTGTACCTCTCTGGCATGCCACTTGGATCCCAGGTACCATGAGCCCATGTCCTGTTTCCTCCCGACCTTGAAGGAGCTGGAGGAGGAGGCCTTTGCAAGTGAGGGCTCGAGGCTGGTACTGAGGCAGCACCACCTAATTGGGACCTGGATTAATTATCTTGCCTGCTCCTTGCCAATCCCGTGGTTACTTCTTATTCTGACTTGCTTATTTCTGGGCCCTGGGGCTTGGCAAAGCAGAAGCCAGAGGTTTACAGTCTGCACAGGAATGAGACAGACTCTTGCTCCTGTTAATGAGCATTAAACATCTCAAGTGCTACCTTTTCCCCACCCCTTTCCCCCACTTCATTCTTTTGGATGGTGCTCAAACCCGCAATTATGCTGACTTACCGCTTGTTCCTTGGGCTGATTTGGCTCTGTGCTGGGGAAGGGGGCAAATGCTGCCTTTCTTTGGAGCACAGAAAACAAGTTGGCTTCTTCCTCTGTCAGGAAAACACAGTTACCCAAAAGGGAAGGTTTGCTTTGATGAACTGCCAAAGATGTTCTCGATGCATTATTGGACTGTCTTTTGCTTGGTTTATTTTTTTTCCTTAATGAATTTGGCTTTGGTTTATGAGTCCGAGGGAGTTAAAGGATTGTCCTCAACAACACTGATCTGGGTTGAATTGCATCCCTCACAGATTCATATGTTGAAGTCCTAACCACCTATAGCTCCAAATAGGACCTTATTTGGAAATAGGGTAGTTGGCGATATAATTAGTTAAGAGGAGGTTGTACTGGAGTAGGGTGGGCCGTCATCCCACATGACTGGTGTCCTTATAAAAAGGGGCAACTGGGACACAGATAGGCACACAGGGAGAATGCACAGACAGGGACGGTAATGCAGGAACCAAGGAACGCCAGAGGTCACCAACGTGCCCCAGAGGCCAGGGACAGGGCATGGGGCAGGCTCTTCCTGCAGCACCCCCAGAGGAAACAGTCCTGCTCTTAACCTTCATCACAGACTTCTGGTCCCCAGAACTGTGAGACAGTTTCCGCTGTGTAAGCTGCCAGTGTGTGGTGTTTTGTTACAGCAGCCCTTGCAACCTGTACAATCACCTTCAACAAACAGACAGTCAAAACAAAAGCATGAAGTTAGCAAAGTTTGATGGACCTGAGCCTCCGTGAAGGAGGCCTTCCCTTCTTCTGCAGCAACTTAGAGGGCCCAGCCCTGAAAGGGCCTGGCCGGGGACTTGAATGGGGTCTGCTGGGGCATGGCAGGCCTGAATCTGAGGCCAGGCACACCAGGCCACCTCCCCTCTTTCTACGCCTGCCTCCTTTCCATATATATATGGAGAGACAGAGAGAATATTCAAGGATGGCTGGAAACCTTTGTTCTCTCTGTGGTAATACTTTCTGTTTTTTCTTCTTTTGATGAAAAGATGGATTTCATAATTGATTGTTAAGGGATTGTAGCTGTTTAGAGGCCGTACAAGAAAAAGCGAGCTACTTGCTTCTATTTCCCATAACATGACAGACTGTACAGCCTGAGAAGCTTCTAGGTTTGAAAAAAATTAATTTCCAGCTGAAATATTACATAGTATTTCTTCGCTCTTCAGTCTCATAAAATACAGATCTATCTCCATCCACCTGCCCATACCATTAAGCTAGCAACTCAGACCTGAGGGAACTGGCCAGCTCATACTGAACAAGGAAACCGGTAAACTCAGGTAAACTCAACAAGGTTTGACTATTTAAAACAGCAACAGGGCCTGGCGCCTGTAATCCCAGCCCTTTGAAAGGCCGAGGTGGGCGGATCACGAGGTCAGGAGATCAGGACCATCCTGGCCAACATGGTGAAATCACGTCTCTACTAAAAATACAAAACTAGCTGGGTGTGGCAGCATGCACCTGTAGTCCCAGCTACCCGGGAGGCTGAGGCGGGAGAATTGCTTGAACCCGGGAGGTGGAGGCTGCAGTGAGCCAAGGTTGCCCCACTGCACTCCAACCTGGGCGACAGAGTGAGACTCCATCTCAAGAAAAAAAAAAAAAACAGCAACAGAAGAAAGAGGGACAGGAAAAGGAGGGAGGGAAGGAGAGAGGGAGGGAGGGAGGGAAGGAGAGGGGGAGGAATGGAGGGAGGAAGGAAAGACGGGAGGGAGAGATGATGGAGGGCAGAAGGGAGGGAAGCAAATAAAATACTGAGCAACTCAAACCTGTGAGCCAATGTCTGTGCACAGAGTTGAATCAGTCTAAGGTCTTTGTATTTGGGAGAATGGTGGAGACAGTGATCAATTTTAGATTTTATAAAAGTTAAGAATGCTTGGAAGGGTAATCATTGAAAGAGGAGGAAGAGAGGCAGAGATGGAATTAGAGAAAAACAGAGAGCTTGTTATTCAGTAAGGCTGGTTGCGGTGGCTCTCGCCTGTAATCCCAGCATTTTGGGAGGCCGAGGTGGGAGGATCACTCAAGGCCAGGAGTTTGAGATCAGCCTGGGTAACATAGGGAGACCCCATCTCTACACAAAAATTTAAAAAAATAGCTGGGCATGGTGGTGCACACCTGTAGTCCTAGCTACTTGGGAGCCTGAGGTGGGAAGATTGCTTGAGCCCAGGTAGTCAAGGCTGCAGTGAGCCATGAGCCCACCACTGCACCCCAGCCTGGGCAACAGAGCAAGACCCTGTCTCTGAAAATAAAAAATAATAATAATCCAATGTGGCACAACTTTTTGAGCTGTCTAGGGGTTAACCACATGTCAGAATTTGTCTGTGTGCTCATAGTTTGCAATTGCAAAAATATGGAACCAGCCCAAATGCCCATTAATCAACAAGTGGATAAAGAAACTGGGGTGTGTGTGTGTGTGTGTATGTGTGTTTGTGTGTGTATGATGGAATATATATATATCTATGATGGAATATATGTATCTATGATGGAATATATATATCTATGATGGAATATATATATCTATGATGGAATATATATATGATGGAATATATATATATGATGGAATATATATATATGATGGAATATATATATATGATGGAATATATATATATATATGTATGATGGAATACTACTCATCCATAAAAAGGAATGAATTAATGGCATTTGCAGCAACCTGGTTAAGATTGGAGACTATTGTTCTAAGTGAAGTAACTCAGGAATGGAAAACCAAACATTGTATGTTCTCACTCATAAATAGGAGCTAAGCCAGGAGGATGTAAAGGTGTAAGAATGATACATTGGACTTTGGGGATTTGGGGGGAAAGGGTGGGAGGGGGTGAGGGATAAAAGACCAAAAATTGGGTTCAGTGTATACTGCTCAGGTGACAGATGCACCAAAATCTCACAAATCACCACTAAAAAACTTACTTATGTCACCACACCACACACCACCTGTTCCTGAAAACCCTTTGGAAAAACAGAAGTATTCATCATTTAAAAAAATAGTCAATAAATAAAATGAAAATTTTAAAAAAAAGAATTTGTCTATGTGCTTAGCCCTGAACCAGGTATAGTGTATTAGTTTAGAAATAGCTAATATTTACTGAGCATTAATGAATTGCCAGGCACTAGTCTAAGGTCTTTGAAGAGATGGTTGCTTTTGTTTTCCCCATGTTTCAGAGGAAGAACTGAGAAGAGCCTCAATAGGACAGGCCCGCCTTCTCCACGATAGGAGTAGAGGTGCTGGGATTCACACACTGTTTGGGATATTCCAGAGCGTTCATGTTTAACCCCTGAGCTATACTGCTTTAGTCAAACCCTTGTTTTGTCTTAGCAAATCCTTGTCTTAGCAAAATTCTGAAAAGGTAGTCAAGAGAACTGTGTCCCTCCGAGATGGCTCAGGGCCGTCCTCCCCTCGTCTCCCATGCTGGGCCTGTGAGCCACCTTCGGAAACCCTGAGGCTGCACATGGCACTGTACGGAGCCTTGCCCTGCTTCCACAGGTGTAATTTTTTTGAGACGGAGTCTCGCTCTGTCGCCCAGTCTGGAGTGCAGTGGCGCAATCTCGGCTCACTGCAAGCTCTGCCTCCAGGGTTCACGCCATTCTCCTGCCTCAGCCTCCTGAGTAGCTGGGACTACAGGTGCCCGCCACCACGCCTGGCTAATTTTTTTGTATTTTTAGTAGAGATGGGGTTTCACCGTGTTAGCCAGGATGGTCTCGATCTCCTGACCTCGTGATCCGCCCGCTTCGGCTTCCCAAAGTGCTGGGATTCCAGGCGTGAGCCACCGCGCCCGGCCTGTTCACACTCTTCTTGCATGCACGCTGGCAAGGGCATCAAAACACTTTCTGTTGAACTGTGTATCTTAGTTGCCGAGGTTGTGGCGGTGTGGGACAACAGTCTGTAGTGACATGGAAAAGCAAACTGGACACTCTTCTCATAATCGATACATTCTTAGGATATACTTAACCTCTCCTCCGAGGCAGTTTTTTTCACTTGTTCCAGAATCTGAGTTTAAGATATCACACGAGCAACGGTTACCTACTAGTTGGCATATAGGTTGTGACTCCATGAAGACCTTGCTTTGTCCAACCAAACATGGATGGATTCCCTTACACCTAAAACTTGAGTAATTTAGGTTTAAAAATGTATCATGGCTCTGGAAAAGTCTATAGGAGGCTTGTCTCCAGGGACATGGTGATGTGTAAGCACAGAGTATCTAGGGCCAGAAAGCCAGATCAGATATCCTTTGGAAACCAGGCTCTGAGATTTTGGAACAAAATGTGTCCCACCATATCTCTGGGTCCAACTTTCTCTTTTTTGTTTTTCCCCCTCTCCCTCACTCTCTTTAATTTATTGCCTTCTGGTTCTTTCTCATGGTTTCTAATTCTGGTCAGGCCTTATCCCATTTCTAGGATATTTTCCGCTCGTATCTACTGAGACGCCACAGCCACAGGTAAGTGGCAGTTCCCTGGCGGGACAGAAGCGATCACCTGGAAACCCTGCAGTAGGCTGGGACTAGTGTGGACTGTTAGCCGACCTAACAGCCTCGTCTGTGTTCTGAAACATGCTCCACATGAAGTGCTGGCACTTGCCCATTCCCTTTGCGGCCAGCGTCTTAGCTTGGTGGACTGGACAAAGCCGGTGGTCTCTTCAGAGACCTGTGGGAGGAAAAGTCTGGGTGATGCAGGTGATGCTGGACTTCATGTTTTTGTTACTGGAAACACTTGCAACAGATCTTGAGTCTTCACCCTTCTAGTCGGGGTGAGAGAAGAGCAGATGGAGATACCTGAGAACTCTATTATTTTACATATAAAAGTGTCTGATCCTGCAGGTGATTTTTCTTGTCTCCCCACTTAGATTTATTTGTTCCTCTTATAAAGCAAAATTGTACATTAAAAACAAAACACAAAAAACTAGCCTCCTTTCCCTAAAAAGTAGAGTGACTTTGCGTCCCCATTTGTCCAGGAGGGTACTACTCTAAGCATTTTGTTCTAGTGTAATTAGTAGCATCCTTCTTACTTTAAAAAACATCCTAGTTGGCTCTGGGAGGCTGAGTCAGGTGGATCCCTTGAGCCCAGGAATTTGAGACTAGCTTGGGCAACATGGCGAAACCCCACCTCTGCTAAAAATACAAAAATTAGCCAGGCATGCTGGCGTGCACCTGTATTCCCAGCTACTTAGGAGGCTGAGACAAGAGGATCACTTGAGCCCAGAGGTCAATGCTGCAGTGAGCCATGATCATGCCACTGCACTGCAGCCTGGCCAACAGAGTGAGACTCTGTCTCCAAAAAATAAAAAAAAATTTTAAATATTAAAAATATCCTAATTGAATAATAACTGACATGGTAACTCTAATGGAAGCTACTGCAAACTATAGTTATATTATAGCTAATCCTCTGTGCTTGAAACAGCACCTTTAATATATCGTATGAAAAATAATAGAAAGATGTAAGATTATTACCCATAAGCCTAGCTACTTAAACTGCTAAATATTGAAACAAAATTTAAAAAAATCTTTCAGATGAACTTAGCAGAAATTATTAAATAATAGCATCCCTGTATTTTTATTCTATATAGCATTAGAAATGTTATTAGTAATTATTAAATGATATCACATAAAAGTCCTGTAATTTGCTGGAGTTAAAAAGTTATTCTTATAGTGTCTGGGATTTAAATATATGGGACCTTTTTTTTTTTTTTAACAGTTATTGAAATTTGATAAAGCAGGAAACTATTTGAGCTTTGCTTCCCTTTTTGATATATGATTTTAATTGTTCCTGTATAACATTCCCTTAAATTACAGGAAGCCGCATGTTGGAAAAAGTATCCGTCCTTTAAACTCCATCTGTGTTATAGTGTGGTTTTTCACTGGCTTGGGAAGCAGTTCTGTGGTGACCTGCAAACAGAACTGAGAAAAGAAAACTTTCAAGATTGATTAGTGTGAAGGAGGTTTGTGGATTTAACTCTCTCGGTCTCTTGCACCATCTGTATAAACGAGCTGCGGGGAAGTCATTTGAGTCATCTGAATACATTTGTACTCTATTTTGCATGCGTGTATATTCATAAAAACTAGTAAGACACCCTAAAAATTTGGGGGGTATTCTAGCAATGCAAAGATTTATATGGACTTTGTTTGGATGACACAACAGTAAGAAAACACTAAATCCAGTAACTGCTCGCACCAGGCATTACGGAGGCAATGGAGTGAGGCAGGAGAGTACAGTCGTGGGCTAGGATGTCAAGAATGGAATGCTGGTTCCTCAGGCTCTGTGGGCAAATCGCAGACTGTCTCTGAGCCTTAGTTTTTCATCCTTTCTTATGATAGCAACCCCTGCCTTGCCTGCCTTATGCATAAGGCTCAATAAATTGTCAAGTCCTATGCGAACATAAGGCATTATTTGTTTTTCCTTAGATAGAATTCTTATCTACAAATGGATATGAAGGACATGAAGTAGATACAATATTTGTTCCTTTATGATCCGAAGTCCACGGCCATTTGATACCCCTCTGCTGGGAACCATAGCACTGAAGAGGGCCTAAAATGAGCACATTGTGGCACACTTTATTGAGGGCCTATTTTTTGAAAGGCACTAGGCATAAAATGATTATAAAGTGAAATCTCCCCTGGCCACCCCATTTTACATCGCTAACGCTCAGTCTCAGTCTTCCTCTCCTGCATTATTTTTTTCCATTCATCACTATTTTATATACGACAAAATTCACTAATTGATGTGTTTACTGTTGTCTCCTGCCCTCAGGAGGCAGATTCCTTAATGACAGAAGATTTTGTTTTTGTTGCTATTTTATTGTTTTATTTTTGAATTTTTGTACCCCAGTACCTAGAACCATTATTAGCACGTAGCTAAGTGCTCAATAAACATTTGTTGGATGAACAAAGCAGCCACTACTCTTCAGTCGTACACCGCCAGGGAAGCAGACAGACATTTTTGTAGGGTATTATGTTGCATTATTAATACAATGAGGTCTGCAGGGTGATAGGAAGGGCACTGTTGTTATATAAACAGGACAAGGGCCTCTAAATCTGCAGGGATATTTGAGGGCAAAGACAAGGAGAAGATGACGAGAACTGACCTGGGTTTGAATCTTGCAAGCAGGACACATGAGAGTTTCCAGGAGGCCAAGGAGGTGCTAGCCAGCTTACAGCAACGGGGCGGCTCCTGAGGCCTGCAATGAGAAATGACCTTTGCTGACGACCAGGCATACTTTGGTGTGTGATACACATTGTGACAAGGGCCCTGGATGACTCACTGGGTCATCAGGAGAAAATGCGAGAACTTGGGTGTTTATAGTGATCTTTTAGGTAGAAAGTACAAAATAAATAAAGTCTTAACAACTGATACCAGGACCAGCGCTGGGCGAAATATGTCTGGTGGCAGTGAGTTACAGAAGGATGTGTGGGAGTATCATCAGGTGCAGGCCGTTCTCTGTGGCTCCGTGTCGTCTTTTCCTTGTTTATCTTTTTATAGAAACAAGATCTTACGCTGTCACTGAGATTGGAGCATAGTGGCGCAGTCATAGCTCACTGCAGCTTCCGTCTCCCAGACTCAAGCAGTACTCCTAGGCTGACTCCCAAGTAGCTGAGTCTACAGGGGCACCCCACCATACCCGGATAATTTTTTAATTTTTTAGTTTTTCATAGAGACGGGATCTTGTTATGTTGCCCAGGCTGTTCTCAAACTTCTGGGCTCAAGTGATCCTCCCACCTTGGCCTCCTAAAGTGCTGGGATTACAGGCGTGAGCCATCACCCAGCCCCATCTTTTCCATTTAGTATATTTCTTCCTACTGCAGTTTACCTGTGCTCATTAAGTGGATTTACAGCTCATCTGATCTTCACGATTTTGTAACGAGTTGGGGAGTAACCTTGAAAAGCTTTTCTACTTCACAAAAAATCCACTGATTAATTCTGACAAAATACTTTAAGGAGGTGTTCAACATAAAGATAAGGTATGTATTTTACTTTATAAATGTCCAGAGTTACATTTTTGCTGACCTTTTTTGAATACAGCGATGTTAGTACTAGTCACTATAATCCAAGGCACCCACCAATATTGTCATTTGGTGGTTAGTTAAATATGAGCTGCATGAAGCAGTTCACAAAGACGTTGTGGTGAGTCTTGGGTGGTCCAGTAGAGAACTTGCTCTGCCTATTGAAGCTTGGCAGTGGAAGCAAGTGTTACCCACTGCGGTTTCCCTGGGGCAAGCCTGAGATGCACAGGGAAAATCTAAAGACTCACTTCATGAACTGTTAACATTGTCAGTCATGTCAATCAGGCAACTAAATTCCTACTCTTTTCCTCAACCTGTAGAGGTTTGGTGACTCAAATCAACTATTGTTTCATTCCAAAGCTTCTTGGTTTTCATGGGAGAAAGCCCGTTATTTGTCTATTTGGGTTTCAGAGAAACATTAGGTCTTTCTAGAGGAAGCCTGTTCTCTGTGGGAGCCTGCCTGGGTGCTTCTGGCTTTGTAGATGACTGTATTTTGGTGCTAGCTTTGCTTACTTGAAGTCTTGTGGGTATAACCTTAGGTTCTTTAGATGAACAGATGTAGCTGTTGTACATGCTAATTTGCAAAGACGGTGTTTCAGTATGAGATAGTTTTAAAAAGGGGACTGCAAATCGGGGATGAGGAGCTGGACACTGAGGTCATGGTGAGCTAGTTTCTTTTAGTGAAATGAGCAACTTTATTCTGAACTCTTCTGATTTTGCTGAAAATATTTTAGCCATTTTGAGGAGAGGCTTGAAAGCTTGATAAAAGAGCCTCATAGATATTTTCCCAAAGAAGATGGCAGTAATACACTTTAGATGCATTAGTAAATACACAGCATATGCAGAATAAAAACAGATCCCGAGGTTCATTTCAAGTAATACGGTTTATTGAACAGAAGTCGGCTAGCTCATTGTCAGTGTCCAACCTTATCAGAAAAGATCATTAAATATTTTTCATGATTTCCATCTGCATTCATATTGGGGCTTCTCCATGCTGGTTAACATAAAAAGTGAAACATATAATCATATTATTATGCAGTCTGATTTTTGCCTTAACTATTTAATATTGAAACAAATTGCTGATTCTCAAGTTCTTTTTTTTAATTGAAAAGCTTATTTTGAAGTAAGCATTTTAACAAATATATTAGGCATACAATTACGTATATTTTATCATATATCTTATTTTAATTCTTAATATTTAAATTTGTAGCATAGTCTTATTTCATTGGATTTTTTAATGTCACATTTTCTGTATCTTTGGCAGGTGACATCGATTTTCTGTTTCTGCCCTCTCTCTCCTTCTCCAGTGCCTTGACTCGGGCCTTCAGGAGATAGGAAGGCTGTAGAAACACAGTATGGCGGTGGACTGTGTGTAGCGATGTGTGTGGGCTGAAGCGGGGAGAGCAGTGAAGAGGAGGTGGTTGGTTAAGAATGACTCCCAGGTTCTTGCCCTGGGAGACTGGACAGTGGGACTCCCATTTGCCATGACTGGAAATGTATGCTAAGACCCCAGAGGTTGGGAGACTGGGCATAAAGATGATACATTTTGTGGAATGAGCAGCTTGACTTTGATTGTCCGTGGAGCATTCAGAAAAGATATTCAGTTGACAGTAGGAAGTAAGAATTTGGAGATCCAGGAGAGAGGCCTGGGTTGGTGAGAGTTATTTGGAAATCATTCACTTGCAAGCGCTGAAATAAAGTAGTGAATGTTGTGGAAGGAACTCAGCTGATGAAATTCTGAATGCCAAGAAGGGCGATTGAGTGGAATCCAGAGAACACCCAGTACTGAATGGGCAGAGGTGCCATAGATAAGGAAGAGAGCCTGTAGAGAGTGACAATGAAATGACAGGGAGGGAAGAGTTTTAAGGGGAGAGAGTGGGCAACAGTGGCAAGCATGAAACCAAACAAGGATGAAACCAAATGCAACGTCCTGAGTGGATTTGGCAGTGGCGAGATCGTTAGCTACATTAGTAAGAAGAAAAATGTGTTTATGGACACACCTTATTTCATTGCTCTTTGCTTTAGTCCACTTCGCAGATATTGCATTTTTTACAAATTGAAGTTTTCTGTCAACCCTGTGGTGAGTAAGTCTATGGGCGCCATTTTTCCAACAGCATGTACTCACATTACGTCTCTGTGTCACATTGTGGCAGTTCTCTCAATATTTCAAACTTGTTCATTTTTGTTATATGTGTTATGGTCATCTGTAATCGTTGATCTTTGATGTTATTATTGTAATTGTTTTGGGGCTCCACGAAGTGTGCCCATATAAGATGGCAAACTTGATCCATAAGTGTTGTGTGCGATCTGACTGTTCCAATGACTGGCCATTCCCCTCTCTCTCTCCCTCTGCTCTGGCTCCCCTATTTCCTGAGACACAACAGTATTGAAACTAGGCCAATTAATAACCCTGCAATGGCCTCTACATTTTCAAGTGAAAGAAGAGTCACATGTCTCTTACTTGAAACCAAAAGCTAGAAATGATTAGGCTTTGCGAGAAAGGCATGTCCAAAGCTGAGACAGGCTAAAAGCTAGGTCTCTTGAGCCAAAGTCAGCCAAGTTATGAATGCCACGAAAAGTTGTTGAAGGAAATTAGAAGTGCTACTCCAATGAACACACGAATGATAAGAAAGCAAAACAGACTTACTGCTGGTATGGAGAAAATTTGAGTGGTCTGGACAGAAGACCAAGCCAACTACAACATTCCCTGGATTAGCCAAAGCCTAATCCAGATCAAGGCCCTAACTAGCTTCAATTCTCTGAAGGCTGAGAGAAATGAGGAAGCTGCAGAAGGAAAGTTTGAAGCTAGCAGAGGTTGGTTCATGAGGTTTAAGAAAGGGAGCTGTCTCCATAACATAAAAGTGCAAGGTGAAGCAGGAAGTGCTGATGGAGAAACTGCAGTAAGTTATCTCGAAGATCTAGCTCAGATCATTGATGAAGGTGACTGTACTAAACAATGTATTTTCAATGTAGACAGAACAGTCTTATTTTGGAAAGAGATGCCATCTAGGACTTTCATAGGTAGAGAGGAGATGTCAATGTCTGCCTTCAATGATACCACCTCAAAGGACAGGCTAACTCTCTTACTAGGGGCTAATGGAGCTGGTGACTTTAAGTTGAAGCCGATGCTCATTTACTATACCAAAAAACTTAAGACCTTTAAGAATAATTCTAAATCTACTCTGCTTATGCTCTATAAATGGAACAACAAAGCCTGGATAACATCACATCTGGTTATAACATGGTTTACTGAATATTTTAAGCCCACTGTTGAGACCTGCTGCTCAGAAAAAAAGATTTCTTTCAAAGTATTACTGCTTATTGACAATATACTTCAGTAACAATGGTCACTGAAGAGCTCTGATGGAGATGTACAGGGAGATTAATGCTGTTTTCATGCCTGATAACACAATGTTCATTTTGCAGTAGCCCATGGATTAAGGAGTAATTTTGATTTTCAAGTCTTATTATTTAAGAAATACAATTCATGAGGCTGTAGCTGCCGTAGATCATAATTCCTCTGATGGATCTGGGCAGAATAAATTGGAAACTTTCTGGAAAGTATTCACCATTCTAGATGCCATTAGGAAAATTTGTGATCCATGGGAGGAGGTCAGAATATCAACATTAACAGGAGTTTGGAGGAAGTTGATTCCAGCCACAGTAAAGATTGTGTTCAGCTGCTTAGGTCTTTAATGAATGTTCCATATACTAGAGATACAAGTTCAAAAATTCAAACTGCAAGTTTTCCTTTACTAGAGATGCAAATTGAAAAATCAAAATTTCCTTAAGGTTTTACATTCAATTTATTCTATTTGTAAATTTTGTATTTTTAAGTAAAAAATAAAAACCATAACTCTTTGGGCCTTTGAAAATCATTTGATCAACTCGAATGGAAGACTAAATCCCTTTTACTTAACAATTAGCCCTACTTAGAAACATCTTTAAATACATTCCCTTAAACATTTAAATTGCATCTATAAATTTCGTTTATTTAATTTTTAAAATTTATTACTATTTTTATTGAGGTAAAATACACATAACATAAAATTTACCATCTTAATCATTTTTAAGTGTATAGTCCAGTTAAGTTAAATAGATATATATAATGTTATGCATCCATTACCACCATCTATCTCTGTAATTCTTTTCCTTTTGTAAAATGGAAACTCTCTACCAATTAAACAACAACTCAAACAACAACCCCTCTTTTCACCTTTCCTCCAGTCCCTGACAACCACCATTCTCCTTTGTGCCATTATGATTTTGACTATTCTAAGTACTTTATATAAGTGGAATTATGCATTATTTTTCTTTCTGTGACTGACTTCTTTCACTTAGCATTCTGTTTTCAAGGTTCATCCCTGTCGTAGCATTGGACAAGATTTCCTTTCTTTAGAATGCTGAATAGATTCCATTATATGTATATATTGCATTTTGCTTATCCACTCATCCCTCAATGGGTACTTGGGTTGCATCCATGTTTTAACTATTGTGAATAATTTTGCTATGAACATGGGGGTGGTCCAGATATCTCTTCGAGTCCCTGCTTTCAGTTTTCTTCAGGTATATCTAGAAGTGGAATTGCTGGATCATATGGTAATTCTATTTTTAAGTTTTTGAGGAGTTGCCATACTGTTTTCCACAGTAGCTGTACCATTTTGCTTGCCTACCAACAGTGCACAAGGGTTCCAGTTTCTCCACATAATTGCCAACGTTTGTTAATTTCTGGTTTTTGGTTTTTTTTTTTTTGATAGTAGCCATCCTAATGGGTGTGAGTTGGTATCTCATTGTAGTTTTGATTTGCATTTCTCTAATGATTAGTGATACTGAGTATCTTTTCATGTGCTTACTGGCCATTTGGATATGTTCTTCGCAGAAATCTCTACTCAAGTCCTTTGTCCATTTTTGAATCTAGTTGTTTGTTTTGTTGTTGTTGAGATTTAGGAGTTCTCTACATACTCTGGATATCAATCCCTTATCAGATATATGCTTTATAAATATTTTCTCCCATTCTGTGGATTGTCTTTCCTCTGTTGACAGTGTCTTCTGATGCACACATTTTAAAAATTTCATTGTCAATTTTTCTGTTTTTTCTTTTGTGCTTTTGTCTTTGATGTCATACACTTGGTATACTTGATTTTTAAAAAGTAGTTAATATATCTGACTAGGAAGGCTTCAACCCAAATTTTCCCCAGTACTCTATTGGGGCTTCTGTAGTCATCAAATATGTGCCAACCATTGCTAGCCATTGGGGATATAGCTCTGAACAAAACAGAACAATGAGCAACAATGAATAAGACAGAAAATATCCCTCATCCTCATGGAGTTTACATGCTTCTAACTCTAAATTCATTCAACTGTAGCAAAGCTAATAAACTAAAGTTTTAAATGAAGAGGATTTCAAGTCAAAATTTGTATACCTTTCAATTTAAGATTACAAGTCTAAAATCAATTATACATTTGAATTAGAGTCACAAAGCAAATCTGTCTAATTGGTGTCTCTAATCTGTCTGATATGAAAATACCAAATATACACATTTTAAAAGCCTGATTAAAGAATACTAATGCTATAAAATCGATTTGCTTTATCATTTATTTAATTATAAGTTTCCTAATATTGAATACTGGCTTACAAAACTGAGCTTGCTTGATGGACAACTCATGACCCAGATACATGATTGTCTGAGGTAGGTTTAGAGATCTGAAACTGGGCCCAGGGACATAGGGGTTGTATATGACCAGAGTGACTCTTTCCATCATAACACAGATGGACAGACTGAGTCTGATTTTAATAGCGGCTATAGTAACAGGGAACTCCGTTTTCTTCGGATTGGACTGGTTTCATAATACGCTGTTTGCTAGATTTAAGCCTTCCCTTCATAGCACTATTCAGCATTGTCCCCAATTTGGATGGATAAATTACTTCACCACCCATACCTACTTTGCCATCTGATTCGATTCAGCTAACTCAGCCTATGTACCACCTGATTCTTCTACATCAGGCTAGTTGGCCACGAACACTGGATCATGTCACCCCTCTGCAAGGTCTGCATTTGGAGATGGCTGAGTGGAGCTATAGTTCTTCTCCCCAAATGTCCATCAACTCACCTCCCTTCTTTCATATGAACAATTAATATTTTCTCAGTTTGATCAAGTGCGATTCAAACTTACTTCTAGAAAATTCTTAGTCAATCTCTCCCTTCAAACAGATTCCCTCTTCTTCTGTATAGAAATTCTAAAAATATCATTGCTTCTTTGATCCAAACTCTTCAGCGGTTCACACTGCACTTGGGATAGAATATAAAACCTTTACCATGGCCTGCAAGTCCCAGCATGATCTGGCTCTGCATCCTTCCGTGACCTCATCACAAAGCTCCCTCTTACTGTGCTCCAATTTCAGCCACAGTGGCCTTTTTCCACTTCCTCCAACAGAAGTCAAGATCCCTTCTACCCCAGGGCCTTTGCACAGACTGTTCCCCCTTTCTGTAACACCATCTCCCCCACTCTTTGTTTGAGTGGCTCCTCATGCTATAGGTCTTAGCTCAACTGTCATTTCTTAGAGAGATTATTGTTCTTCATAGAACTTAGCACAATTTCTGCATTTATTTGCCTACTGTTTATCTTCCGTACTAGACGGTTTGCTGCGGGGTCATGTGTGGTGTTCTGTTTGCCTAGCACCCATCCCAGGGCTTGCATATTCTAGACAGTCGGTCATTGTTTGCTGAATGAATGACTATCACAGTTGCCACAGCAGTCACCATTAGCTTTAAGTCATAGCTATTATAATCATTCATATAACCACCTTTGGCTCTTGGGAGGTACTGAGTAATTGTTGAATTGAGATATCTAAATGTCAGTTCTCCCACATTCATTAATACAATTTGTTATTACCTTTATGGTCCTTTACACCAGCGGTCCCCAGCCTTTTTCACACTGGGGACCAGTTTCATGGAAGACAGTTGTTCCTTGGACCTGGGTGGGGGTGGGGTTGGAGGGCAGAAGGTTTTGGGATGATTTGAGTGCATTACATTTACTGTGCACTTTATTTCTTTTTTTATTACATTGTAATGTATAATGAAATAAATATACACTCACCATAGTGTGGAATCAGTGGGACCCCTGAGCTTGTTTTCCTGCAACTAGACAGTCCCATCTGGAGGTGATGGGAGACAGTGACAGATCATCAGGCATTAGATTCTCGTAAGGAGCACGCAACCCAGATCCCTCCAAGCATGGTTCACAATAGGGTTCGCGCTCCTATGAGAATCGAATGCGGCCACTGATCTGACAGGAGGCTGAGCTCAGGAGGTAATGCCAGCAAGCAATGGAGAGCTGTTGTAAATACAGATGAAGCTTCACCACCCACTTCCTGCTGTGCTGCCTGGTTCCTAACGGGCCACGGACTAGAAGCTGCATGGGGTCCGTAAATATCCGTGGGGTACGTAAATATCCAAGCAGTTCATGGCCTGGGAATTGGGGATCCCTGCTTTATACAGCTAGCTTTCTATAACTGCTAAAGCTGTAATCTTTCTGTTCTTAGCAGTTCTCTTACAGGAAAGAAGACATTGAACTAAAAGTGTCTTTTGGGGGACTATCCTTTCCTAATTAAAAAAAAACAAAAACCACAGAACATTAGTGAATTGGTTGACAGTTAGTAATACATTTTGGTTATGTAAATATAAATTCCATAGGCTACTTAGTGATTATTTATTTATTTATTTACCCTGGGTATCCCAAGAGGTAGAACAGTGGCCACAGGTTATAGAGGGGGGTCTTGAGATCTGAATGAGGGGAGCTCTAATTCTAGATTTTATAATGCCTGTGGCTTAACGCCATCCTGCTCTGCCTGGTTCTTGAAGATCCTTGCTACCCCCCTCAAATAATTCAAGCCTTGGAATAGCACAGATTGTGTTAGAACTTCCTGAATCCTAACCAGCTAGAATCCACTGGCTTGTTTTTGCGATATCAGCCTGTTAAAAGCATATCCCCATAAAGATTTAATATCCCTGTCTCTGCATCTTGGCACCAGTGAATATGAAACAACAGCATAAATATGATTTTAAACGTTGCATTGTCACAGATGAAAAAATACACCAACATGTCAAATAAAATGCAGCGCTGAAAAAGGAAATCGGGCTTATTTTTGTCGTTGTTTACTGTACCAAAGCATTTTTGGAAACCCAAATCGAGGAGATAACCGTTTTTGAATGAACGGCAGTGCAAAGCGTGGTCGGGGTTAGTAGCAACGTGGCTGGGCGCCTTCAACTCGGCGTGACCTCCGGGTCCCGGGCCCGCGTCCCAGGCCCAGCGCCCCGGCCCGGGCAGCGCATTGGCCCCTCCTTCCCTCGCGCGTCGCGCGCATTGTTGTCCTTTAGCGATTGGTTGTTGGACCAGAAACAGCTGTGCAGAGCCGTGCCACCTAAAGAGCTGTGGACCTGAATGCAGTGTAGCTGGCTGGCGGTGACTTACACGGGGACTCCAGAGGGAGAGAGGAAGCGCTGCAGGCCACTTGCATTGCGTCTTCCAGGCTGCGTGGACCCGGCGCCCCGGCGTGTGCGGTTGTCGGGGAGCTCGCCGTGGCGCCCCCTCCCTCTGGCTTTAGCTTCCTTTGGGGTTGGCGCAGGTGGGCCAGGCGGGGCACCGCAGATCTCCCCGTTCCCACGAAGGCTGGCTCGCTGTCTCTCTTCGAGGGGGAGGGACCATCCTAAAAATATGTAAATATCCAAGCGCTGGCTCCAGGCTGGGGCAGCTGCCAAGGTCCCCGCGCCGCCGCCGGGTGTTTTACATGAAAATGAGAAGCCTGATGGGAACCGCGCTCTAACTTAAGGCAGCCTGGTGATTAGCATGAGACTGGGCGGCTGTCCTGCTTCCTGCCCTTCAATAGCCGTTCCGCGCGCTCGCGCCGGAGCAGCGCTGCCACCGCGCGGGGGTAGATCGCAGGCTCGGCGTCCTTGGCAGCCATGGCTCCGGCGCCGCCTCGGCCAGTAAGTAGAAGCATGCATGTTTAGGGGGCACATGCGTGTCGGCGCACCCACCCAGCCACCCACCCGCGCGCACGCACAGCTCCCGGAGCCTCGGCAAGGGGAAGATTGACGAGGCGCTGCAGTCGCGGGGACGACGCGGGCTCTTCCTGGATTCCCCAGGAGCCCGCCCGCCGCAGCTGCTGTCTACGGAGCCTGCTCGGATCCTGTGCACACGCGCCCCCGGCTCGAGCCTCTGTGATGAAGACTGCCTCCCGGGGACTGCAGCGGAGGCAGAGCCAGCCAGCGCCGGGGACTGCTGGCCGTGCGGCTGATAGGCCGGCGGGGACACGACTCGGACACTGTCATCCCCACGCCTCGCGCTGAGCTGCCCGGCGCGGAGGGTCTGCCGCCGCCCCTCCGGCCTCCCGCACGCCCGATCCCGGGTCAGCCCCGGAGGCCTCGGCTGCCTCATTTGTTTGGGTCTTTTGTGCCGTGGCTCCCAGTTGGCCAAGCACTCCTGCGCTGAATCGGGCCATTGTCTGCGCTCCCATTGCCTTCACGCTGCAAGTCTCGGCGCCCCCACCCCGCCCGCCCCCTCCCCGCCTCCTCCCGGCCGGGGAGCCTCCTAACGTGCCTTTCCCCCCAGGAATCTGGAAGCTATAAGCCGGGCGGATTGCAAATGAAGTGTAATGCATTGTGGGACGTGTGTAAAATCGGAGCCTTCGCCGTGGGGGTGTGGGGGGGCGTGGGGAGGGCCGGACCCGCCGCTGGCGGTGTAGACGCCGACGAGGAGGGGCTGGGAAAATGTGCGCAGAGTCCGCCCGGGTCGTGCCCGCCGTAGACGGATGAAGGAGCGCGCTGCGCCCCGGCGCTGAGGCCCCGAGGATCGGGGCGGCAGGTCGCCCTCCCCACCATGAAGAAGACCCGGAGCACAACCTTGCGGCGAGCCTGGCCTAGCTCGGATTTCTCGGACCGGGCCTCGGACCGCATGAGGTCCCGCAGCGAGAAGGACTACCGCCTGCACAAGCGCTTCCCCGCGGCCTTCGCGCCCCAGGCTTCGCGGGGCTACATGACATCAGGTTGGTTGGTGACCGCGTTTCTGCCCCCGGGCCGGGGCCGCGGGACGTGCTCGGTACGCCGCGGCCCGGGTGCTTGGAGGAGAGGACGGGCAGTGATGGATGCGATAAGTTATGGGGAAAGCAGGAAAAAATTAGCTCCCATCCACCATTTTGTACCTCCGCAAGATCCACAGCAGGCCCTCTCAATATGGGGTTGGAGAGCTATTAGTTAGGTAAAACGAGGGAGGGGGTACGAGCCGGGCGTTTTGGCTGTAGGGAGATGAATGACTGCAAGCCCCGGCGCTGCAGCCTCCTTGAGCTTTGTGGAGGATCCTGCGCCCAGGGTTGCCTGCAGTGCCAGGCTTGCTGGCTCCTGCATTGTGGCCGGTTATCTGAGTGGGTATTTCCAGCAGCCCCCTGTTCTCCAAAAGGAACAGGTTCCATGCGCAGCTCTGGATGGGCTGAGTCAGGGGAGAGTCCTGCAGACATCCCAGGCTCCTCTGATTTGCACGCAGAGAACTGTGTTGGAGCTCACTGAACGCGTTCTGTGGGGGTAATGGTGTGGATGCGGATTGAATGCTCACATGATTCTGTGTGGATTTAACATATGTTGCTTTGAATTAGGCTGTGTGGAAAGAATGGAGGCTGTATCATGTAGTTGCATGTCAGACAGGAAGGACAAACAAAACGGTAAATGGAAAGGGAAGGCTTCAAAAAAGATTTCCGCTTAAAATGCCGTGCTGTGAAAAGCCTTCCTGAAGGAGCCAGTTCTTTTTTTGGAAATACAACGGAATGGCTTTGGTTTGATTTGGGAACCCAGGGATGAAATTCTTGAGGGAAATGCTGAAGGAGGAAAAGCCTGGAAACCTTCCGTTGCCTTCTCCTTACTTCTCCTTAACCACTTGGATGTAATGATGTGTAAGGCATCGGCTCTTATTTATTTTTCATTCAGAGAAAAATTTTGATTTTCTTCTAAGCACACTGTAATGGAAGAACCGAGATTTTATTTTAAACCACATACTGTACCAAATCACTCTGAGCTCTGTCTTAACTGGGAAGATCATTTTAAGCTTGTGGTTGGTACTTAGAGTCTAGCTTTACTCTCTTTCTCCTAAAACAGCAAGTCCTTTTTAACTGGGGTCAGCATCTCATGCTTCAAAAATGCCTTGCGACCGCATTTCCACGAACATAAAGCCTAAATAAAATAACCATCTTTTTTATTGCAAAGTCAGGCGACATAAGGATGTTGTACTATTTTGGCAATAAGGCTCCCTTGATTTTCCCTTTCATGAAAAGCCAAATTCGTAAAGAAAGTGACAACAACAGTTTATACTTCAGTCATTTAAGTCGCTGCTGTGGTTGCTACACTCTTCAGACTTGTGGCAGTAAATTTTGAAACACACCTAAATCCAAACCTAACCTCAAAACACATATGTACATAAACCCATGTCTGCACTAAGTGTTCAGATAATCCTGGGTTTCATGTACTTAGGGTTTGAATGTCTTCATTCCACACTTCACAGTTCCCCTTTCTTATGCCTCCTAAGGAACCGGTCCTGACACCAACTGTGAAGCTATAGGAGGGCTGGTGGCCATCATTTCATCAACAAACCTGCAACCTCTGTTTCATGATTCAGGCACATTTCCAGGCAGCCAGTTTTTTTTTTTTTTTTTTTTTTTTTTTTTAATCTATCTTGGCATTACCTCATTATCACATTTGCATTCTTTGCAAAAGAACTTGTCTGCTGTTGCAGGTGCTGTGAGGCATTTTTGAGGGCTTGAGGAAGAAGCTTTTAATTGTACTTGATTCCCTTATTTTATTTCTTGATCTACAAATGGTAAGATGGTCCTATGGTGATAATGAAGGATAACCTGTTTCAGGTTGGCGGTTTTCTGTTCAGATTCAATGTTCGGTTACTGCTGAGAAACCTGAAGACCAAAAGATGGGAGAAAAGTGCTGTCATTCATTCAGCATTTTTATGGAGTGCCCCCAAAGAGCGAAGTGCCTTGCTGGATTCTTATGGGGTTATAGGGTTGGATATAACATGGTTCTTGCCCAGGGAGGGAGGCTTATCATTTATTCTTTATTTTAAATGTTAGCTAATACATGGAATAAGAAGCAGGTGTTGCTGCTATGGAAGGAAATAGTAAACATGAAGACAAACACCTACAATGAAGATTGGGAGAGTAGGTGGAGTCTTTCTCATGTGCAACTCTTTTGGGGGTTAGGTTGGGAAGGATGTGTATTTTCATCTGTTTCCTTTACAAATATGGCTCCTTTCAAAATGTGAGTATTGATAGAAATAGATGATATACTGAAACACTTGGAAATGATTTATAAGACATTCTCGTCCTTGTAGGAAATGTAAAGGAGATCTGCTTTTATCAAGTTAGTGACTTTGGATACAAACAGAGCCTTTGTCACATAAAATATTGAGTAGAAAATGAAACCACTTAGAAATACATGAGGCCTTTCATATTTCTTCTTTCTGTTTGTCTAGCCATTTGGTTTAATTACTACTGGTATCCTTATACCTGATTTTTAGTAAAAAGGGTTTTTGTTGTGGGGAAAATTACTTGGGTTCAAAGGACAAGATAAGCCTTTCAGAGATGTACTAAATGACTTAAAATAACTTCAGTTAAGAGACTGTTTTTAGACCCCCTCCCTCAACAAATATTCTGAAAATTATGGGAAACAGTCACTTAGTTTTAAACTTCAGCACATGAGAGAGCCTTGGGAATTTCAAGAAATAGATATTAATAATTTTCCTTTTGGTCTAACATCGCGTATCACACAGTAGGTGCTTCAAGCAAAATTGTAGGCTTCTATAATAGCTTTCTAATGAGACAGCACCATTTCAAACAATCTTTTCTCCATGAATAAGTAATTACCAGTGTGAAATGTGATTTATAGCAATAGGCTTGACATTTAGCCTTGGCCTTTCCGATACCTTCAGGATAAACTACACTTAAGCTCAAGAGGTTAGAGCGGGCACCTATAAACTAGTGAGGTCTTGCAAAAGGACAGTTAGAGAATGCTGAAACTTTAAGTCTCGAAGACTATGCCTTATGTGACTGTTTAGGCTCCCAACTCATGCTACCAAATCTGAAGAAATCCTAAGAATTCATGAGCTTCCTAGCAACCAGTAAGTTCACAGGCCATGAGATGACTTCATTGTTCATCTTGAATATTAATTTCCCAGTGGTGGTTTCTGGGCAGAAAGGGGAAGATCTTGCCTTTTGTTCAAATTAAGATGAATAATAAAAAGTGCATGGCATTATCTTAAGAAGAAAAGGGATTGGACCAAATGGATGTGGGATCATTCTTGGGCATTTTCTAAAACTAGAAGTTACGATATTAATGAACTAGAGATAAAAGTAAAACTCCCCACAAAGAAGCCAATCTGTATAACGAACACTTAGTACTTTATATATGAAAACATGCTCATTTTTCTCTGTGAAATGATTTTCAAGGCCCCAAACCTTTTGTTGATGAAGTTGTGAGAGCTTTCTCTGTTAGAATTATGTGAACTGTAATCTCGTCACACGAATGGTGCTGCTAACTTTTAATTTCCTTCACTCTCCCCTCCCCAAGCCCTGGGGATGGGCGCCTCTTTATATTCCATATATAATGCCACCAAAGTTTTGGGGGACATCCTTATTGATCAAGCATGGAAAGTAATTTTTTCATTATACAGGTACTACAGCACATAATCCTTAAAAGCTTTGTTTCTGAATGAGAAAGCGAAGTCCTGGCCCATTTGAGTTTGATGCTTATCATTTTGAAAACATCTTTAAGGAGTAAAGCATGCATTTTTAATACTATGGTTTTAAAGGCTTTGAAAAGAAAGATAAAACAAAAGCCCTCAACTGACATTGCAAGAAATTTGAAAGCAGTTTTGTCTGCTGGGGAAGAATGGCCAGCTCATCACCTTGATTAGTTTATTAGTTTTCATTTTATAGAAACTAATTCTGGGGCACATTTGACTGTGTGTTCCAGTTCCTTGTGTTCTGTTATTTTAAGAGACATGAGGGTTTTCTGGGAGTGGAGGATGGACACTGGAGGTTCTAATCTGGGCCTGCCACAAACCAGCTGTGTCCCTGGTGAGTAATATGACCTCCCTCCATCTGTAATGAGTCCTCCACTTCCATGCTGCCATTACAGAATTGGGCTCTGCAGTGGCTCTGTCATGAGCAAATGCAAGACTTCTGATGAACACTTACACATAAATTGTTAGACAAAACCTCTGCCCTCTTCTACTTTTTGGAGTCAGGTGCCTCTCATATGTGGGAATAGTGCTTATTTTGCAATACAGTCCTATTCCTTATCATCCTGAAATGTTACATTAAATGTATGCATTTTAGGACTCGCCCTGATGACCAGAGTAATGAGGGGGGAAGAAATAAATGAAGACCTGGCAAGTTATAATCTTATGCAAGTTTTAATGAACAGCGTCCTGTCACATCCCTTTCCCTCTTTGCAGAGATCCATTTTCAGCCTAGCTGCTCCAACTGTGTTTTAATCTGAAATTACCTATGTTGACTCATTTCATCAGGCGAGTGGAAGTGAGGAATATTACACTCGATGGTGAATGACTTTATTCTTTATTTCCCAGGAGAACATGAGTGAGCTTACAAAAGGTCACCTCTCTTGGTATTTCAATATCTTTTACATTCTTTCCAATGTTTTTATTTGAAAAAAAGGAATATGAGTATATTGTATAAAAACCTTAGCACTTCTGCACCTCCAGAGCAATTCTGGCCTCAAATTCCCTACACCCCGGAGACTTAGGACAATTCAGACAATGGTATACTCTTTGGTACACGATTGCTTAGGCTGAATGCAGGTTATAACTAAAAGCAAAATCTGCTTGGACCCTTGCCAGTGGGTACTATGCCAACTTTTGAATTTAGGACATGTTTTTATAAATCAGTGATAGAGTCTGTGATGCCTAATCTATAAGGTATAAAGTAGAGGTTCTTCTAGTTTGTGAGAGTATAGATATAGTCTACTCCAAATTGACCTTATCCACAGTAACACAAGAAAGAAAGGACATGGGTAATTTTTTAAGAAGGGAGTAAACTTTTCCTGAAGTAGGAAAAGGCTAGTCTTCTTTAACATCAGAATGCGTGTGCAACCAGTCAATTAGAAGATTCTATTTGTTCCTCCCACTTAAATATTTCTAAAACCTGTCTCTTCCTCTTCATCTCTGTTGCTGAACCCTTCTTCTGTTCTATTACACTATCTACCAAACAGACCTCTCTTCTGGTTCCATCCATCCTCCTTATGTCCCCAGAGGGCTTTGATGGTTTTGTTTTGGTTTTGTTATTTTAAAATCTCCCCTAAAGCAAAATCACTCATGTTGCTTCCCTTCCCAGTGTTCCCATCCATCACGCCTGTGGATGAAATCGTAGACCAGGGCACATCACAGTGTAACCTCCCTTACTTTCTCCACCTCTTCTTCTCTTTACCCCCTGTTCACCTCACCCCGTGCTCTGGGCTCTGGGAGCTCTTTACCTGCAGCAGTGCCTGTCACCTTGTGTACCTGTTGTAGTTTATGTGACTTTGCCCAGAATGCGTTCTCCATCCTTACAGGTCTGATAGAATCCTCTTTAGCCTTCCAGAACCAGCTCCTATGCCCCCTTCTCTTGCATCGTCTCTCAGATCCTTTCCAGAGTGATTCGCTCCCATGACGTTTGTTTTGTACTTGTGTTACAGCAACACGGTCACATTGTGCCACATCATGAGTTTACAACCCATGTGTGTCTCCGGTCTAGATGGTGAAATCCTCACTGATAATACCTGCCTTATTCACATCTCTATTTTGCCAGCAACCACAGAGCTTGGCATGTATCAGGCACACAGTAAATGTGTATGGGATGAGTGACTAAAACATGACTTCTTGGAAAGTTGAATGAAGTCTCGAAATCCTAATGTGAGTCACCTTTTTGTAACTGCAGAAGTTACAAGTGTGTATTCTAAGATCCTACTTTTGAAAAGATCTCCCATTGTGATTGGTGGACAGGACCAACAAGCTATGAGTGGATGATTAGAAAGTACTAAATAATAGGATACAATCAAGAGTCAAGTTGGGGTGGTTGATGTGGTTGCTACAAGTAGAACTGAAGTTCCGAGAACAGAAGGACGTTGCTTAGAAAAGGCTGCCTGGAGGGAGGACTTACTTGGGTCTTGAAGATGTGGGTCAATTTGAAGAGATGGAGAAGGAGAAGGATTTGGGGAAGGTTGAGGAAGCGGTACGAACCAAGGCATGAAGCTGGAAATGAAAATGGGTGTGTGAAATTTGTCTTACTGTAACTCTGGGATGTAACTAGAAATAATGTGTGGGATCTTGAAATTTGGGCGGATTCAAGGTTTATGGGGGAGGTAACACATTTGTGATTTGGGGAGAGAAATGATGGAGCCTTTTTAAAGAGGTGTCAGATAGTGGCTTGCAGGATAGATGCATGTTGTGAACGTCTAGAGCCTGGGAGACCAGAGGGGAGGTGTTTGGGGGTTGATGTGATGATCAAGCAGTAAGACGACGGCCATAGAACAGTGTGTCCTGGGCCGGGCATGGTGGTTGGTGCCTATAATCCCAGCACTTTGGGAGGGCGAGGCGGGAGGATCACAGGGTCAAGAGTTCGAGACCAGCCTGGCCAACACGGTGAAACCCCGTCTCTACTAAGAATACAAAAGTTAGCTGGGTGTGGTGGCAAGTGCCTGTAATCCCAGCTACTCGGGAGGCTGAGGCAGGAGAATCTCTTGGACCCTGGAGGTGGAGGTTGCAGTGAGCCGAGATCGTGTCACTGCACTCCAGCCTGGGTGACAGAGCGAGACTTTGTCTGGAGTGCAGGGGCGGAGGGGTTGAGAACAAAACAAACAAAAAAACTGTGTGTCCCAGCACTGCTAGGTATTATTAGCACACCACCCTCAAGATTTTAAAAATATGTCCACGTACCACCTATACTGTTACCTAACCTATTTAATACTTCTCTTTAACTTGATCTGTTTTTGTATTTAAGTGAATTAAAGAAAAAATTTTGCATTTCCTATGAAATTATGGGTTTCTCTCGATAATTATATATTTTTTCTAATCCCTATTAAAATGGACATTTAATTATTTCAGTAAAAAATATTCAACTAAGTACTACCCGGAATGAACCCATGTACCTGAGTGGTACTCACACCATATAGTGGAAAACCTGAGCAGGCCAAGGGAGGAGGGATGGGACAAGGTGGAAAGCGTTATGAAGAGGAAAGGGAGAATCTGGGAGAACAAAGGAACTGGCTGTTCTTTGTAAGTGGTTGGGTTTAAGAGGTGGAAGAAAATAAAAGTGAACATGGCGAAACGCCGTCTCTACAAAAGATACAAAAATTAGCCACGCTTGATGGCATGTGCCTGTAGTCCCAGCTACTCTGGACGCTGAGTGGGAGGATCACCTCAGCCTGGGGAGGTTGAGGCCGCAGTGAGTCGAGATTGTGCCACTGCACTCCAGCCGGCTTGACAGAAGGAGACCTTGCCTCAAAAATAAAAATAAAAATAAAAAAGGTGCAACTGATTCTGTTGTTGTTGGAAGAATGCAGTAAGTGACCAGGAACCTGCAGAAAGTGAGCGGAGAATGAGTTCCGTTTTGGGCTAATGGTTTGGTATTCCAACCACAGAGGGCTTTCAGGTGTACAGGTAAACAATAAAGGCATATAGGTTGGAGGTCATTTGTGCAGCAGCGTTTGTTGTGAACACGAGAATAGCTTGGCTTTCTGTGCTTTCTGTTCCCCTTCTTGGAGGGGAGCAGGTGACTGATTTTTATTTCCAGCAGAAGGAGGTCCACTTGGATTCCATGAACTCAGAGCCCTCCTTGGGTTTCTGAAACCTGGAAACTCGAGGTTAGGATTGCTTGGAGATTGTCCGCTTTCTTGTTCCTGAAAGTAAAGTGCACTTTAATTCTTGGATTTGTTTTATTAGTGTTCTCATTTATTCAGAAGCCATTGCATTGTTGATAGAAGGGATATGTTTTTGATGTCTATAGTCAGGTCTGAAAAGAGAGCTCTGCAAGTAGCCGCACAAAAGACTAGGCCAGCTATGTAAATAATGTATATTTCAAACACCTGTCATATACCTATCCCGTTGAAAAATTACGGCTTAGGTAACTCATACACACAGTCAAAGTCTCCATTTATCTTTCTACTTTAATCCGTGATGGCCCCTCCAGGCCAAGTTTTCTTTTTCTGAAGATAAAAGAGAGAGATTTGGCAGATGCCTGTGGGCAGTAGGGGTAGCAGGACTATTGCCTGGCCTTATCCGTCTGATGGCCGTAGTTTCAGAGGGAGGAGCCATCCTCTGCAATTAACACTGCCTTCTCACCCCTACAGATTCCTGTCTGGTTGGTTCCCCTAAGAGAGCTAATATGCCATTTACTGCTTTCTGCATATCCAACTTTTGCTTTGAAATTGTCTCATTATTAGAGAAAATGAAGGCTGCCATAGTGACTGGGGTGCATGGGGTATTTGTCTTTTTTTTTTTTCCTTTTTGGCTGCCCAGTATCTGAACCTCTTTACGATGTCTGTGTCATTCCTCATTGTTATGCGTCGAATGTGTCCGCCCAAAAGATATGTTCAAGTCCTAACCCCCGGTACCTGCGAATATGCCCTTATTTGGAAATCAGGTCACTGTGGCTGTAATCAAGTTAAGATGCAGCAGTACTGGAATAGGGTGAGCCCTAAATCCATATGACTGGTGTTCTCATAAGAAGAAGAAAAGAGACACAGACACAGGGGAGAATACCATGCGACGAGAGAGGCAGAGATGGGAGTGATGTGTCTACAAACGAGGGACGGCCCAGGACCGCCAGCCACCACCAGAGGCTGGGAGAGAGGCATGGGGTGGCTTCACCCTCAGGGTCCCAGAAGGAAACAATCCTACTGACACCTGGGGTTTCCACTTCTAGCATCAGAGCTGGGAGGGCACATATTTCTGTTGCTTTAATCCACCCACTGTGCGGTGCTAGTTCCAGCAGCCACAGGACACTAGTCTGCTACCTCTGAGCCTTGGTGGCAGGCAGCGCCCGCATTCTCTGTGAAGATGGCTGAAATTGCTGTGTAGGTACTTTCCTGGCCTTCCTTACATGGAGGGCAGGGGCCAGAGACCTGGGTTCCACCCAGTGGATATTCCCTTCCTGACTTCTAATCTGGTGCTAGTAAGGTAAGATGATGGAGACTGTGAGACAGAGTCCCTGGACGTGGTGTTGTGGCATGATGGCATTCCGAGGCCAGGGGTGGCAGCCGGCAGGTGGTGCCGGCCTTGTGGCCTTGCTGGTGGTGCCAGCTGCAGGTTTGTGCTTGGTGGTGGCTGCAGAGGTGTCCTTATTGCAGCGGCTCTGGCTGCATGTTTCAAGACTGGGTCTCCAGCCCTCCCTGGAATCCTTGAGTTACTCAGTGTATTTTACTATATCCTTTTTCCTGAGAGGCTGTGTAGCATAGGGATTTAGAGCAGAGATGCGGACCACATGGCTTGGCTTCATAGTTCAATGTTACCATCACTAGCCAGGTAAACTTGGAGAAATTGCTTATTTTCTCAGGACCTCGGCTTCCTTACCTGCAACATGGGAATAATAATGGTACCTACCCCTTGGGCTTTGGGTGAATTAATATGTGTAAAGCACTTAGAACCAAGCTTGGTACAATGGAAGCATTATATCCCTATGACTGATTTTGTCATTAAAAGTCATGGCCAAAACTGCAATGACTTTTGCACCAATGTAATATTAAAAGAGCCAGCATTGGTATAAAACTGTAGAATCCCATCAGACACATATATAGAATCACAACAGGATCTCAATCGTTGTCACTTCAAAGTATTGATATAAAGAGTGACTTGCACATAAGCTACACAAAAAAGTACAGTTGAGTTTTACTTTGCAACCGTGTCGTCTTCCCACGGTGACCTTTCCAGAACCCTTTTGTTTTCCCCTTTCCAATAACACCCTCTTCCCTCTACTTCCTATCTGCTTCCTCCTAGTGTTTAGAACTTAGTTCCTTGAGGAAACCTGATGGAGTGTGACTGAGCTGCCCCTTCTCTGTGCTCCGGCAGCACACCTCTGAAATAACCAACACGTCTGCCATTCTCTTGTCTGACCCTCCATCTAGACTGGAAGCTCTTTCAGGCCATGGCTCGGGTCTGACTTGGCTTTGTACTCCCAGTGTCTAGCGAGTGCCAGATGTGTAGCAGGTACACAGCAGTTTAAATGTATAGATACGGGGACACATGGTCTTGCTGGCATTCCTAGTGGCTTCAGTGGATTCTGTATTTCACATCTTTCTCTAACCATATGCATGGTTGATGCCCCAGGGGTTGATGGGAAGAAGCCACTAGGGTGATTGTGATGGATCAGTAATCTTGACCCACTCACAGGGGCCCGAAAGAGGAAGCTGAAGGAAACTGCGGTAGTTTAGCTATAATCACCGGGTTGTAGAGATGTGAACTTTGGTTTTAGGATTTTTTAAGAATTCTGGCATGGATCTTTGGTGAAATTATAAAACAGTGTCTTCTGAATTCACCAAACGTCTAAGATAAAACTTCCATTTAGATTAGATGCTAGAGCTTGTGATTGGAATGGGTGTTCTGTTAACCTAGTGAACTCATTTGGATTTTCATTTCCATTGGTTTTCAAATAACTGAAAGAAGTATTCGGACATATTTTCCCCACACTTGCAAACTGGCTATTTATAATGTAGACAACGGGCAGATGTGGATAACTTTTTAACAGTGCTTTTAAAAAGACTGTTTAGCCAGAGAGTGAACAAGTCCCAGAGAGCAGAACAGTGAAGATGGCCATAGTGTCAAGTGGATTTTTCCTTATTTGTGAGAGTGGCTTCTGTCTATGTTCATCAAATGCCTTTATGCGGTAAGGCAGCACTGTGATTTAGGGCCGTGAAATCAGACATTCATACATTGGTGCTGGCACCCACTTGCTGGCTGTGAAATCTTAACAATCTATGTTATCAGTCTATCCTCTGTTTTCTTATCTTTAAGATGAGGATAAAATAGTATCTAATTTATGGTTCTTATGTGGATTAAATGAGCAAATGCAATCAAAATAATTAGCATAGTGCCTGACACACAGTAAGAACCTAATACATCTTTGCTACTATTATTTCTTTTGGAACAGAACTATACAGGATTGACTGGTTTCTAAGTGTTTTGCACCTGAGGATGCAGAAGAACAGAGCCAGCGGGCAACTTGTCTAGTGCTGCATAGAGTTAAAAGCAGCTTTAAATGGGATTCTTTGCCTAATATTTGGTACTCATTTATCAGAAATCAAGTATTCCATTTCTTACTGATTTTGGTATGTGCTCTGCTAAGGAAATTCACAGAATTATTCATTTATCTAAGTGGGCTCATTTGTCCTTGAACCTCCAACTAGGGAAAAATGGTAGAGAATCACCATGCAGTCAGTATAGTCAGTGTTCCCGTGGAATATAACTCTAAGAGAACTTGGCTCTACTTAAAATCAGGGAAATTGTGTCCCATATAATCAGACATAGCTTACTCTGAGATACTTATTTTGACTTTTCAGTTGAAGGTAAAGGAGAAAACTCTCCTTCTGAGCTGCGAGTTCAGCTGCGTGTTTATATGTTTGCATATGCCATAAAAACGAATCTCGCAGAAGCACGGTTGAGAGGGGAAAGCTGTGAAATGAAGGGACATCTTTCAAGGCCAGTTTTGAAAGTAAAGCCAGTAGGCTCTCTCCTGCCAAGCAAGTGCATGCTCCTCCTTCGGTGAGTTTATAAAAGTAGTGATGGGCCCAGTGGAATCTCAGGTCAGCACGGCCTCCGGGTTGCTTAGGAAATAAAGGAGGGTGCTAGAATTGGAGGTCCACTCTTCACATGTGTTAATATTTCAGCTGCTACGAGCAGACGGTTTGGCAGCCAGGCCTGGGGCTCCGGGATGACAGCCTGAGCTGGAGGAGCAGAGTGGGTTTTCCCTCCTGCACACACCTCCTGTGAACCTTTGCACCAGCCAGGATCTGGGAGCTCAAAGCTGCCCACCTTTGCTGCATCTACCCCTGAGTTTCCGTGTTACTTATTCATTTGCAACATATCCTTTCCCTTCCTTCAAATCAAGGGAAAGATAACTAAAGAAAAACCAAAACGGTACGAAGTAACTTGCTTTCTATGGTTATGCCCAACTAATTGAACTTGGAAAGCCTCTTCTACTTATGATTCCACAAGTATTGGCTTTCTTTAGTCAAAGCATAGCTTCTGGAGCATGCAGATCTTGTTTTTCCATATGGTGTACGCTGCTTGATGTGGGTGATTTAAACACATGGAGAGTTACACAGAATGTTTGTTTGGGATGCCAGAGGCGTAGTGAATAGTAGTGTACCATCCTGGCCTAAGGGCCAGAAATGGAGGTTTCCGCTGTGAGATGCAGCCATATGCGTGCAAGGCTTCCTCTCCAGGGCAGCCCGGTGGAGTGTGCTTGGGCTGGGACTGGTGCTGTGGGCCAGCTAGAGGTGGGGTTTATGGTTCCGCAGTCGTGGAGTCAGGCCCCCCTGGGAGATGTCTGTTAAGCTCGGCAGTGGCTCAGGCCTGGGAAGCACAGTCTGAGAGCATGCTTCCGACATGATAGTGGAGTTCTGGTGTGCTTCTGAAATGTCAGTATGGAAAAGGGGCCTCTTTACCCTCAGCTCCCTTTCCCCTAAGGAAGGAAACCATTGTCGTTATTGGGATTGTTTTTTAAGATGGTCTCACTTTGTCACCCAGGCTGGAGTGCAGTGGTACTATCGTAGCTCACTGCAACCTCTACCTCCTGGGATCAAGCAATCTTCCCACCTCGGCCTCCCAAGTAGCTGGGATTAGAGTTCTCTACCACCATACCTGGCTATTTTAAAATTTTTTTGTAGACTGGGTCTTGCCGTGTTACCCAGGCTGGTTTCACACTCCTGGGGTCAAGGAGTCCTCCTGCCTTGGCCTCCCAGTGTGCTGGGATTATGGACATGAGCCACTGGACCTGGGCAGAAACCATTGTTTATTGAGCATGTACTTGGTACGTTGGTACCTGTGTAACTGTGATTGCTGTGTTTAGTCCTCACAGCAATCCTGCAAGGGTGCCACTGATTAATATTTTAGCAACACAAATGTAAAAAAATTTCAGAAAACTGAGATTTCAATACTCATGTGTATACTTTTAATCATGTTCAGTGTTGGTAAAATAACTTCTTATTTTTATTTATTTTTATTTTTATTTTGAGACAAGGTCTTGCTCTGTCACCTGGGCTGGAGTGCAGTGGCACCATCTTGGCTCATTGCAACCTCCGCCTCCTGGGTTCAAGCAATTCTCCTGCCTCAGCCTCCCGAGTAGCTGGGATGGCCTGCCACCACAGCCAGCTAATTTTTGTATTTTTAGTAGAGACGGGATTTCACCATGTTGGCCAGGCTGATCTTGAACTCCTAACCTCAAGTGATCTGCCCGCCTTGGCCTCCCAAAGTGCTGGGATTACAGGTGTGAGTCACCAGACCCAGCCTTCTTATTTTTAAATAAAGTATTGAATACTGTTTCATTCCCGCAGTGGTTCATCTTGTACTTCCTCTAAGTGGACCCCACTGTAGAAGCCTGTGCTGTAATGAGAGAGCAGATTTTAGGGCTCCTTGCATATTCTAACAAGTCTAACCCTAAATATTTGTGTATGTTATTTAAAAATAATCTCTTCTTAGCCAGCTGAGATTCTTCTGAGAATTATCTTGCCTTACCCGAAGAACAATAAAGCCTCCTAAGATCTGGCAAGGGGCGGGCTGGGGGATTTGCTGAGTGTTTCCCTGCTGCTATTTCTTCCTCTTCCTCTTTTTAGCACCTTAGAGTGGGTTTCAAATGCCATTGTAATGCCGTTGTGAGCTCCTTAGTCGTCTTAATTGGCTCAGTGTTATCATGAGCTGTCAATCATGCAGTGAACATCCCTGATTCTTGGAGAAGATGAGATAGTTGGAACCGAACAACTCCTAGGTCTTAAGGCATTTAGTGCAAAGGTACCTGACAACAAAATTTGAAACATCAAATGAAAAGAAGTCTCAAACATAAACATAATTTCATTCATTTGCAAATCATTTTCTTTTGCTTACTCATTTTCTCTTGTATTTTTCTTGACTTTTTTGGTTATGAAAAATTGCTGATGAAGCATTCAGTTTAGCACAGTCTAATTTCTGACATCTGTTGTTGTAAGAGTTAGACTGAACATTATTCTGAGGATAGCAGTAGGCTAGGATGTATGAGGATAGCAGTAGGCTAGGATGTATGAGGATAGCAGTAGGCTAGGATCCAAATAACTGAACAATTTGACAGTACCTGGCACAGTAATTCAAAATGACAGAACTGGGGGCAAAGAAGAAGTTCTATGGGTTTGCATGGTGTAAGATAAAATCAAGTTCAAGGTAATCAAGAAAGAAATTAATAAACTAGGAAATTTGTTGAATATGATTAAAAAGTATAGATGGTTAAAAATTGGGTAAACCAACTATATCTTTGATAAGAGTCAGTGAACTGGTTTAGAGTACATTAGATGTATATTACAAATCTTCCATTTGGGGGAAAACAAAAAAAGTGTCCTTGTGACTCCCTGTAGGAGCTCATTCTGAGAAAATCCGTTACAATTTCCTCCAGCATTTCAGTGGTCCAGGAGGATGGGTTCAGTGGTCCAGGAGGATGGGTTCAGTGGTCCAGGAGGATGAGTTCAGTGGTCCAGGAGGATGGGTTCAGTGGTCCAGGAGGATGGGTTCAGTAACCCATGGCAACCCAGTGAATGTGGGTAATATGAAAACATAAGCTTCATTCAGTTCTGTTAGTAGGAGGACTTGCAAAATCTAGCACCTACATAATCCTTGGAATGTATAAGATTTAAAATAATACAAATAAAGGAAATCCCAGCTCTTTAGAACATTTAAGAACAGTCGCAAAGCTTTATGATATACAGTATATATTTTTAAAAGACCAAAATTGCTTTTAAACAATATATAATAGTTAAAAATGATATCTTTTATGAACTGTTACTCCCACTTCATAGCTAGCTAACTAGCTAACACTTAAATTCTCTGTATACTAAAGAATATAACACAAAGTTGTCAGCTTTTAACTAAAAATATGATTTATAGTTTCTCTGTATTTTTAACTTTAGAATCAATACACCAAAGGATAAACTCGTAAAATGAAAAAGGTCAAACACTTGTATTCAGTTTCCTAAGATGAGAATTTCTTAATTATTTGCATGTCTACTTAACTTCTTATTGTCTTCCTCTTTCTGATGATATTCTGGGAGAGATTTGATTAGTAAACTACCTCTTTAAAGCAAAGGGTTTAATGACTTACAGCACATTAAATGTATAGAAATTGCATTCATCTGAGCTAGATGACTTTCCTCAAATTTGCTGTTCCCTGGTGCTTTGAGAAGATGAATAGTTTGTTCCTCAGGTGCAAATATTATTTTAACTGTTTAGATTCATGCTTAGTCATGCATTTTTTTAAACTTACTTTTTCAAATTGTGGTAAAAAAAAAAAAAACACATAACACAAAAGTTACCATCTTAACTTTTTTTTTTTTTGAGATGGAGTCTCGCTGTGTCACCCAGGCTAGAGTGCAGTGGCACGATCTCAGCTCACTGCAACCTCCGCCTCCTGGGTTCAAGCAATTCTCTGCCTCAGCCTCCCAAGTAGCTGGGATTACAGGCGCCCACCACCACGCCCAGCTAATTTTTGTATTTTTAGTAGAGACGGGGTTTCACCATCTTGGCCAGGCTGGTCTTGAACTCCTGACCTTGTGGTCCACCCGCCTCGGCCTCCCAAAGTGCTGGGATTACAGATGTGAGCCACCGTGCCTGGCACAAAAGTTACCATCTTAACTTTTTAAGGGTACAGTTCAGTGGTATTAAGTACATTCACATTGTCATGAGGCCAACATCAGGGTGTATCCTGGGAACTGTTTTCATCTTGCAGAACTGAAACTCTGTACCTATTACACACTAACTCCCGGTCCTCCCTACCCCCATCCCCTGCAACCACATTCTACTGTCTGTCTCTATGAAATTGATTACCCCACCTCATCTAAGTAGAATCATAAAATATCTGTCCTTTTGTGACTGGTTTATTTTACTTAGCATATCATCAAGTTTTATCCATGTTGTAGCGTGTGTTGGAATCTTCTTCCTTGTTAAGGCAGAATCGTATTCCATTGCCCGCATGTACCATGTTTTGTTTATTCATTCATCTGTTGATGGACATTTGAGTTCCCACTGTTTTGCTCTTATGAAGAATGCTACTGTGCACACAGGTGTACAAAGAACTGGCAAGTCCCTGCCTTCAGTTCCTTTATGTACATACCCAGAAGTAGCATTGCTGGCTCACATGGTAATTCTGTTTAACTTATTTTGAGGAACCACCAAACTGTTTTGCACAGTGGTTGCACCATTTTACATACCCACCAACAGTGTACAAGTGTTCTAATTTCTCCACATCCCTGACAACACTTGTTATTTTCTGTTTTTTTTCCTTGATAGTAGCCATCCTAATGGATGTGTGTTCTTAGTCATGTATGTTATGAAGTACACTCATAGCTCCATGCTGTGGATGATCTGTCTTCTCTGAGAAGTTAGAAGAAAACTGGAGTGATCTCTGTGTTGTCTGCTGCACAGAGAAACATGATCAGCCGGAGTCTTTCTTAGAAGGCCACTGTCACCTGATTAGTAACCAACATGGAAGACAGAGGCAGAGCTGATCAACAAAAGTGCTCCCAGTTTCTTGTGCTTGTATTTGAATACTTTTTCTTATTTTTTTCCAAGCGAGGGAAATATTTAAATACAGGCAAAGTAAACTTTAATTATTTAAGTTTTATCCCGTTTGCAGTGTGTGCTATGAGGTAGTGCTGTGGGATGTAACCACATGGGCCCTTCCCAAGTTGCTTAAAATGTAGTGAAGAGCTTAGAATATCTTTGGGGGTGAGCTGCAGAAAGTGAGGTGTCAGATGAGTCCTTCCCCGGGGCTGGGAGGGGTGTGGCATGGAGTTGTCAGGCTGCATTCGGCAGGGTCAGCATTGAGTTGACTCTGTCCTTGTGTTCTAGATGTGCCCTCCAGAAAGTAGGAACACTCTGTAGACTGTGGTTCCTAGACACCATCTGTGGACCAGCATTGAGTTGGTTCCTTCTGCAGAATCATCTGGGGAACTTGTTAAGCAGATACACATCTTGGCCTCATTCTGAAGTATTTGTAGCTTGGGATGGGGCCCAGAACTTTATATTTTAAAAGCTCTCGAGGTGATTCTGATGTACAGTTAGGTTTGGTAGCCGCTGATTTGGAATTGCCTGTCCAGGACAGGAGCCTCTCAGCTCCTTCCTTCAGATCCTCACTGCTTCCTCACACCTTCAGCAAACCAGCATTGCCTGTTTGTGTCAGGGCCTTGACACGTGTGCTTGTCTTATTAGAGAGTCAGGATCCATTCTTGCCTTGAAGGCCCCCACAGTTGGCTGGAGATATACAGGAAACCACTGCGGGACAGTGGGATGAGGGTGATGATGGGGGCTGAGTAAGGGGGGCTGGACCCCACAGAGACTAGGACATGGGAAAGGACTTCTGAGGAGGCACAGGAGCCCCGTGTCTGCCCTTGGAGGGGCAGGCAGCCCAGCAGGAAAGGACAAGAGAGGCTGGAGACAGGAGGAGTCTCCCAGGCAGTGCCCTCCCTCTAGAGGCCAGCAGATGAGAGAGACAAGGTGAGAGAGAGGAGAGGCTGGGACCCAGGAGGACCTTATATTTCAAGCTGAGGAGCTGTCAGGTTATTCTGAGCTTAATGAGTCCCAGACAGACTTGAGGTAGGGGAGTGACATGTTGGGATTTGCATGAGAGGGAGATGGCCCTGTCTCAGGGTGGAAAATGGATGGTAGGGCCTAGAGGAAGAAACTGATAGGCAGGCGGTGGATAGAGATAGGCTCACAAGGGTGACAGGGCCAGAATGTTCAGGAATTCCATGCCTGGCGGTGCCTGTCTCTACCTGGAAGCAGGAAGTTGGCTGCAAGAGTTGGAAGAGGTCATGGGCAAGATACCAGAGTCAAGACAGCTGTGCTGGCGTCAGAAGGTACATGTGTAGACCTCCCTTGGAGAGTCTTAGGGAGGCCTGCTGAGGCCGGATACCGTGAATTCGTGGTGGCCTTAATTTGTGTGACAGAGCGATTTTTACATGTAGTGCTCTATAATCTGAGTGCAAAAGTGGGAATACCAAACATTTGGATTTTTCTAGGTTTTAACACTTTGCCAAGTAGAAGGATCTAGAGTAATGAGGAAGGTGAGGTTTCTTTTTCTCCCCGTGTTGTAACCTTCGAATGAAGCCAGGGCTGATGGGATGTCTTCTTTGGGGGTATGTTCCTAGTGAAACACAGGTTTGGTATATGAGAAGGTGGAAGCACAGGTTTGATATGTGATACTCCTTAATATTCTGAATGGTTCTCTAATGATGGTGGTCTAAATACTCAGAAAAGGAATCCAAACTGAAAGAGGTACAACGGATGAAAATTTGAATCTTGATCACAAACTGTCATTTCAAACTCACTTTTTTTTTCGGTAGAGTTGGGGTCTTGCTATGTTGCCCAGGCTGGTCTTGAACTCCTGGGCTCAAGGGATCCTCCCACCTTGGCCTCCCAAAGTGCTGGGATTACAGGGATGAGCCCCCTTCCCCGGCCCCTCCCCTGGCACACTTGCAAAGTTGCTTGAAGAATAATTCCAATTGGAGTCTATTATCATGAAGAATTATTTCTGAAGGACACTTGAGCTCTTCTTAAGCTCTAGTCAAGAAAAATTGATCACCTAATTAAGCTTTTGTCAGATGTGACTTGCTGTGTATATAATGTTCCACTAGACAATGTAATACATATAACTAGGACTAGAATTGCACTAATTTGGGATAATTGGGAGGAAGACCTGTCTAAATAAGTGAAAGATTTAAATTTTATAGAATGTTTAATGGAATGCAGTCTTATTACTTTCATCTCCTCAGGCTATCTAATGAATGGATAAATTATTTATAATTAGCATATCAATGGTTCTACTAAGAGATTGCTCCTTTTAGTATTTGAAAACAGGGTTTTTTTTTCTTCTTGAATCATTGATATGGTGCCCTGAAATTTTATTTATGCCAGTTATTTCTCCTAGCCAAAGGAAAGGTAACCTTTAACCTGGCCCTATCCCATCATCTCCAAACTCCAAATTGGTAGATTTCAAATTAACATGAAATTTTATTACATGGGAGAACCAAGTAATTCTGCATCCTTAATGACACATGAGTCTTTTTCTTTTTAAAAAAGAAATCTGTATTTCCATCACCTATATGAGAACAGATGTGTTTTTAAAATTCAAGAGGAAAAATACACAAATAAAGATTCAAGATAAAGAAATAAAACATTCAAGATAAATTAAAAAGTGCAGATTTTAAAAATTAAGAAAATAAGATAAGGGAATAATAAAAATAAAAAATATAAAGCATTCAAGATAAACACTCAAAATGATAAATAAGTAAATATCCAAGAAGAAATAAGTAAGAAACATGTCGTTTTCCCCAAAGAATATTTTAGAATTCCTGATAATAATGTTTTCCACTTATTGAGGCCCTAATAGGAGCCAGTGATATTCTTTCATTTAATACAACACCCAATTCTCTGAGGTTGGTATTATAATTATATCAGTTTACTGATAAAGAATTTGTGGTTGAACATTACTAGCTAATTAATGGCAGAGCTAGGATTCAAATCTGGATCTGCTAACTTTTCTTAGGACGAACCTTTAGTACTTCATCCTCCAATGTATAATTAGAGTAAAGCAAAAAGTGGGTTTTTTTTTTCTTTTTGAGACAGGGTCTTGCTCTGTCACCCAGGCTGGAGTGTAGTGGCGCAATATCGGCTCACTGAAACCTCCACCTCCCGGGTTCAAGCAATTCTCCTGGCTCAGCCTCCCAAGTAGCTGGGACTTGGCACGTGCCACCACGCCTGGCTAATTTTTGTATTTTTAGTAGAGACGGGGTTTCGCCATGTTGGCCAGGCTGGTCTCGAACTCCTGACCTCAGGTGATCTGCCCGCCTCGGCCTCCCAAAGTGCTGGGATTACAGGCGTGAGCCACCGGGCCCGACCGCAAATAGTGTTTTTTAACCAGATCTGTAAAAAATTTAGGAGATGGAAACTGGGCAAAGAGTAAAGTATCAACCTACTCTTAACAGAAAGGAAAAAATGCTATTGGTGCAAAAATGGCAGCATTCGGGAGGATCAAAACAACACATCATGATGAGTATTATTTCCTCATTGACTCTGATTGCTTTTCTAGCCAGTTATTGATTCTTTGCACACATGTAGACTTTTCAGTTGGTTTTCTGAAAGCAGAGTCAACGCCAAATAGTGGCTTGAGGCCCGGATGTGGGAGCAGGCTGGCTGAGTTTGGGCACAGGCTCTGCACAGAACCAGCTGTGTAGCCTGGCCCCCATGCCTGGCCTCTGTGTCTCATGTGTAAAATGGGACAATAGCAGCACCTGCTTCATGGGATTGTTTGAGGATCAAATGACTTCATCAATGTAAAACCTTGAGGATAGCAATCTTTAATTTAATGTTATGTGCTCCATAACAGTGAACAGTTATTGTTATTAATAAGCTTATAGTGTCAGTTTAGCAAGAAGCAGCTTTGGGCCTCTAAAAAGGGGTCATTTATTTCTGAGAACTTTTGGGGTCTTTTTTTTTTTTGAGGTGGGAAAGACTTAACTGCCGGTAATTACAATCTCCCCTGACCTATAGGAGCTGTTTTAAATAGTGTGTTTAAAATAGATTTGCTTTGCAGGCTAGACGTGGTACTTTTTCAGTGCACATGTTACTGAGCTGGAAGGACCCATTAGGACTTAATGGTCAGGAGGTTGCCAACTGATGTTTTTGATAGGAGGTAGGAGGGTGCGTGAGTGCTGGTGTGACATTCTAATAATTGCCTTGTTTTGCCCTTTCTGGGACTTACCCAGGGCTGTACATCTATGAGGAGCCACTGTCAGTCTGCTCTCTCTTCTTGCTTAGGAGGAGGACAGACTTACCCTGTTTCTCCGCTTGCAGGTAAGTGAGCACACCCCTCAGCAGGGCACCCAGGCATCCCACCAAGTGGCCAGGAAACAAACCTGTCTCTGCGCCCCTCCTTGCTGTGGTCGGATGGTCTTGCAGAGGCTGTGATAAGACCAACATGATGGTCAGGCTACCCAACAGAGAGGATACAACTGCAGAATTTTTCCAGATGAACAGAGGTGCTAAGGATCCCTGGTGTATTATTTCATTGGTTCCGTTTTGCATTGTTTGCTTATTGGCTTTGTGGCAGCTTTTTTTCCCAACAGATTGGTGTTCAGTTTAGGTCATCTGTTTTAAGTGCATTTGTGTCTTTCATGTGGGTGAGGATGAGGAGCCCTCATGGGGGGCATTTTGTATCTGGTGTACCCTCCTGTTCATCTCTGCACCTTCCCAGAGCTGCCCACAAAATGCTTATAGCCCCAGTGGTCTCCTTTCTGTGCAGAAGATAATAAACTGTTGGGTTTAAAACAAAATGAAACAACAAAAAAACCACACAAACACAAAAGCCTCCTCCAGTGTCTGCAGGAGCTTGGATTTTGCCCCCTTCAAGATTCTTGAGAAACGTATCTTTCAGCTGGAGAATACGGTGAAGAGAATAACAGAGGAGAGCCTTGGTGTTCAAGGATTTATTGGAGATTTCAATTATTAATGGGTGATCAGGATGGAGGTCTAGGACAAACTTGCAATTTTGCTGAGGCACAAAAATTTTAATCCCATGTCCTGTGAGCGTGGACCTGAATCAGTAACCCAGTGAGCCAGCTGAGCCTGGCACTCTTGCCAACCCAGTGTATCTCCACGGGCCTGTTCTCAAAGTTCTGAGACAGGAGGGGATTAAAAACTTAGTATCTCAGGAGGTAGAGGTTGCAATGAGCCGAGATCGCACCGCTGCACTCTCCAGCCTGGCGACAGTGAGACTCCATTTCAGGAAAAAACAAACAAAAACAAAAACAAAACAACAACAACAAAAAAACTTGGTTTCTTTTTGGAAATAGTCCTGAAAAGAACACCAGCCTACCACAGCTGCTGGTGATAAGAATTAAGAGAAAATAACAATGTCTGAGAAAGTCATAGCTCTTACTCAAAGGAAAAGAAGCTTTGGATAAAGTGTGAAATACAAAACTTGGTGATGGTTCAGATCTGTGATGTAACCCAAGCCCCGAAAACGTATCTGCTATAACCGTCTCGAGAATTCCTCAGATGAGTATGTTTCACTTGCCGTCTTAATTTTAATACACATCATCTTTAAAGATATAAGGCAATAACTTAAAATTTTTAGTTATTGGGAAAATTACATGAGATCTAGTCATGATTAAAAACATGGAGATTTGCTGAAGTCTTGGGGCCTCTCCATTGCTCATGGCTGGTTTTTTTCTGCATCATACAGGATGAGACCAAAAGAGTTCAGAGCTGTGTCCCAAGTATCAAGTACATAGCTATCATTAAATCAGATATTTTATGCTGTTTTTGATTTTGTGGTGATATTGGCCTTCCTTTGAATAATCCAGTAAAGATTTAGATAAATGCGTTAGGAATTCAAGGAAAAGAATGGTCTAGGTTTGGAGGTTTGGAAGTAGTACACATTTTCTCTTTATATGACATTACGTGTAGTATGTTGGTTCATTGCCATACCTGAGTGAACTATGGGGACATAATTTATAACAATAACCGACTGATTATTGGGTATATTTCAAACACCTTAAGTGAGACTGAGAAAGTGATTGAATCTCTGGCCATAGATCACACCGGCTTCTTCTGAGCCTTTTGTAAACATTAAAACCAAATGAACAAAGAGGCTCTTGCAGGGGATTCTTAACTCTCACTTCTCACTGCCATTCCACATAAAACCAAAAAAAAAGGACCATTTAGCAGCATCGTATGTTGAAGGGCCACAGCATCGACAAGCTCCCAGATAAATGTATTTCTGAGGTACAACAGCTATTTTGTTGATGTTATGTTCACTGCTCTGTGAATAATTTTGTACAGCAAGAAAATATTACAACCAATTATCCTAGCTATATAACTTTTTTTTTTCTTCTTCTTCTTTGAGATGGAGTCTTGCTCTGTCGCCCAGGCTGGAGTGCAGTGGCCTGATTTTGGCTCACTGCAAGCTCCGCCTCCCGGGTTCACGCCATTCTCCTGCCTCAGCCTCCCGAGTGGCTGGGACTACAGGCGCCCACCACCACACCCGGCTAATTTTTTGTATTTTTAGTAGAGACGGAGTTTCACTGTATTAGCCAGGATGGGTCTCGATCTCCTGACCTTGTGATCTGCCCACCTCGGCCTCTCAAAGTGCTGGGATTACAGGCGTGAGCCACCACACCAGGCCAACTTTTTTTTTTTTTTTGAGAGAGGGTCTTACCCTGTCATCCAGGCTGGAGTGCACTGGTACAGTCATAGGTCACTGCAGCCTCAAACTCTTGAGCTCAAGTGATCCTCCCAGCTCAGCCTCCAGAGTAGCTGGGACTACAGACGTGTGCCACCAAGCCCAGCTAAGTTTTTTATTTTTATTTTGTTATTATTTTTTATTGCTTGAGACAGGGTCTTACTCTGTCACCCAGTCTGGAGTGCAGTGGCACGATCATGCCTCACTCCTGGGCTCAAGTGATCCTCCCGCCTCAGCCTCCCAAGTAGCAGGGACTACAGGTGTGTGCCACCATGCCTTTTTTTTTTTTTTTTTAATTTTTCCTAGAGACGGAGTCTCATTATGTTGCCCAGGCTAGTCTCCAACTCTTTTGTTCAAGCCATCCTCCTGCCTCAGCCTCCCAAAGTGCTGAGATTACAGGGGTGAGCCACTGCTCTGGCCATAACTTGTTTCAAGAGGGAAGTTAACCTTCAATATTCTGTTCTAAAGCTTAATAGAATAATATGAAGCTATATTTCTTTCCCTCTGTTTTGGAGGAAGAGGTCATATTTTTTGGATGCTGTAAGTCAGTATTTCTGAATAACCTCAATATCAGTTGAAATACTGATCTAGATCTACAAGTTTTCTTTTTTTCTTGCATGATATTCCCAGAATCATATGTTATTTCTACAGATATCTTCAAATCAAAGAGGCTGAGCATAAGCCATACTGGTTAAAATAGAAATTTCTATTGGGGGACAATGAAAGTGTCTTTGTTAGTATCAAAATAAGTCTTAAAAATATTCATCTAGAAACTGTCATGTTTGTTCTTGTTAAGATGATTGTGTTAAACCCAAAGCCTAGCTTGTTGAGTAATTTTTCTTTTAATTTCTCAGAAGATCTTAATTTATCATCTACTATAATATATTAATTATGGAGCTACTGGTTGGGCATGGTGGCTCACACCTGTAATCCCAGCACTTTGGGAGGCCAAGGTGGGCAGATCACCTGAGGTCAGGAGTTTGAGACCAGGATGGCCAACATGGTGAAACCCCATCTTTACTAAAAATACAAAAATTAGCTGGGTATGGTGGCATGCGCCTGTAGTCTCAGCTACTTGGGTGGCTGAGGCAGGAGAATCGCTTGAACCCAGGAAGTAGAGGTTGCAGTGAGCCAAGATCGTGCCACTTTACTCCAGCCTGGGCGACAGAGTAAGACTCCTTCCCCCCGCCTCCCCCCACCAAAAAAATTATGGAGCTACCATATTCCTGGTACTCTCTTCTATTGATCTATTCAGAGATATCTAGTGTCTATATGCAAGCAATATATTAGTTGCGAGGCGTCTAGGAACAGTGAAAGACACAAGTCTCCTGTTTACTTAGATTATGCAGACTATTGTAAAAGAAAGGGACTGAAAGGAGTTCACTATACCGTAAAGGCAGTGTGGTGCGAGGTGAATGTGAGTCTGTAGGGTAAGGTGAGTCAGGAGGTGCCTTGTAGGTTGGATGACCTTGTAAACTGGAATGCTGGGGCCAGTGGAAGAGGGCACTATTAATAATTGCATGAGAAGAGCAGGCATAAGCTGCAACCATCCCAGGCAAATGGGAACGTATGGTTACCCTACGCATGGGGGTAAGGAATTTGCATGCTCTTCAGAAGCAATAAATGAGAAACTGTAGAGAGTGTTCAACCTAGAGAGCAATATAATAAAAATTTGCACTGTGGCAGGCAGAGAAGGATTGGAGTCGGAAAGAAGCGGGGCATGGAGACCAGGGAAGGGCTGTTTCAGGGATCCAGGCCTGGGAAAGAGACAGCGTGGAGCAGGTGATGATGGTGGAGAGGCTGAGTAGTGGGCAGAGCTGAGAAGTGCTTTGGAGACTCAGCTGACTGACAGGTGTCAGTGACTGTGAGGATGTAGCCGATGAGCAGGAAGGAGGAGTCAAGGTGATACCCAGTTTCTGAGTAAGGGAGAGGTGCCATTTGCTTGGATGGAAATGCATGAGGAGGAGCAGGTATGGGGTTGGGGACACTGATGAGTTCCATTTTAGATATGTTGAGTTTGAGGTATTGATGCAACATATTGATACAATATATTAATTGTATCAGTATGTACATACAGTATATGCATGTATCAGTATATGCATTAATGTATCAGTATATACATTAATGTATTGATACAATATATTAATTATACAGTAGAAATGTTTGGTAGGGCATTTTTTTCCTTTCTGTGTTAACCTCAACATCAGCCTGCACATACCAATGTTGCTATTTAGGGCTTTTAATCCTTGTAAAGATCTTGAGCACCTAGACTTGCTGTGATTCACTTAAGGGCTCATGTCAGTCTTCAATATGAACTGTTTTGAGCCTTGTGAAAAGTAGCATGGCTGCTCTTGTTGAAGCAGCTGAGGTTTGACTAGGAAATAGGGAACCCGACTTCCTACAACAACATTGTCTCCCAACTCCCTGTCAGAACTGTGGAAGATGTGGGTGTTTCTGCAGCTTTAGAACTAAAGAAATGTCCTACATGACAGCTCCTCATCTGAACAATATTTATAGCCTCTTGCAGAATACTACTTCAAAAATAACTAGTATTTATAAGGCACTTATTCTACAGAGCTTGCCTCTATTTTTCCATTTTTCCTTAGAATACATATGGAGTTGTCGAGAGGCAGATTCACATGCTAAATGACCATGAAGAATATATAAATATGACATTGCTTTCTGAATGGTTTATTAGTTAATGTTTGCATCAGCCAATGTTTACATTTTTAATGTGCATCAGTAGAAAAATTTCTCTTTAAGCTCCTGGATAATTTCTGAAGCAGATTATCTGGCTCATGTACAACATTTATTGGAGTTTGTGGACAGACACAAATACCATGCCTTTCCCCAGTATATTTTAAGTGATACCGATTTACTTTAATACTGCAGATTTAGCCAAAGACATAATTGGGAATGGCTTTTCCTAAGCCTGTCTAATTCTTATTGAAATTAAAGCATTTGTATAAAAAGCTACACAGTAAACCCCAGAAGTTGTTGTTGTTGTTGTTGTTGAGATAGAGTTTCACTCTTGTTGCCCAGGCTGGAGTGCAATGGCATGATCTCGGCTCACTGCAACCTCCACCTCCAGGGTTCAAGGGATTCTCCAGCCTCAGCCTCCCGAGTAGCTGGGATTACAGGCGCCCGCCACCGTGCCCCGCTAACTTTTGTATTTTTAGTAGAGACGGGGTTTCGCCATGTTGGCCTTGCTGGCCTCGAACTCCTGACCTCAGGTGATCCACTCGCCTCATCCTCCCAAAGTGCTAGGATTACAGGTGTGAGCCACTGCGCCTGGCCAAAACCCAGAAGTATTAAGACATTGTACATTATGCCCAGCTTGGGTATTGCTAACAATTATATTTATGTGGTAATTAGAATTGTAGTATCTCCTGTTTGAAAGAGCATTTATTATTTATACTCAGCTTCATCCTGCCTCCCTGCAAAAGAATTTAAGATGTGTTAGGGAGATACATAGCTTTCATGTGATTAAAAAAATTAAATAGTGGAAAAATGGACATAGACAATAAAAATAGGAAAGTAAGCAGAAGGTGGGGTGTTTTAAGAATTAAGATGTGCTGGAAGAATTAAGAAATTCAAACTTGATTCTATCTATATAAAGATGTAAATATTGGCCAGGCACAGTGGCTCATGCCTGTAATCCTAGCACTTTCAGTGGATCACCTGAGGTCAGGAGTTTGAGATCAGCCTGGCCAACATGCAAAACTCCGTCTCTACTGAAAATACAAAAATTAGCTTGGCGTCGTGGCAGACACCTGTAATCCCAGCTACTTGGGAGGCTGAGGCAGGAGAATCGCTTGAACCCAGGAGGCGGAGGTTGTAGTGAGCTGAGGTCGTGCCACTGCACTCCTGCCTGGGTAACAGAGTGAGACTCCCTCTCAAAAAAATAAAAAATTAAATTAAATTAAATTAAATTAAATATTGTATTTAATTGAAAAATCTCTGTCTCTGTATCCTGAATGCCTTGCCCAATGCCTTTGTCTTAAATCAGGAAATGGAGAATTATTCGAGCACTTGGATCTAAGTATATAAAGGCCTTTAGAAATTTTAGATAGCCTAACTTTTATTTTATCTTTATTTCTATATAGCCTGTCTTTTATTCTTGTCTCCTTTACTGACTTATCCAGTTGTACAGAAATTAATGACAGAGTTAATTAAAACAAATATCCAAAATCTTTCACTCAACAATTCCTTGATTTAGAGCAGCAGTTCTTGGCCTTGTTATCTTCCACGAGCCTCCTTTTTTAAAAAAAAAAAAAAAAAAAAAAAAAAAAACCAGCAAATACTTTGGTAATGCTTCTTTTCTTATCCTGAAATATAATTTATCTACACACATAATTTCAAAGAATCAGTATGCTTCTTAATTGTAAAATAAATGAGAAATAAGAAGAATGTAACTTATAGTAAAATTAGGTGTATTTTCGTATGTACCTGCTTGGATAGGTCTTCACCAGAAAATGCAGGAAGCTGCCGGCTGCTTCGCCTCTTAGGGGCATCGCTATGAACGCACAAGCAGGCTGACTCTTCAGGTTGCACGGGTGCCTCAGACCTGGTCATTGCCATTGCCATTGGCGACACAATTTTCTGAAACAAGAATCAACTCAGTGCAATATTTCAAGCAAAAGAAAGTTCAGTTTGTTCCATCTCTCATTGTAATCCTGGAAAACTCAGCTTTTATTAAAGCCGGGGAAACAGTTTAGTGTTTTTATGTAAAATGGAGTTCTAAGTGCAGATAATTAACACACAGATACTCCCCAGCATGGATGTCCCGCGGGACAGTGGGAAGCCCACTCAGGAGCGTGCATTCTGGGGCTCCACCCCATGCGTGCCCTGGAACCTCATCTGCTAAATACCAGAGGCACCCTCTCAAGCAAAACTGCCTCAAACATACCTAAAAGCTCCCCAGAGGGTATCACCCTGTTGACCAGAAAAAGGGGAAGATGGAAAAAAAACAACAACTGGAAGTTCGTATTTAGGTTTGTCTTTCCCTTAGGCCTGGAATGCAGCATTCTGGGGCTAACGCCCTGGAGAATTATAAGGGTGAATAAATCTATCTGCTTATTCCAGAAAGAGTCGAAGGGAAACTGAAGTGAGAGGGACAGAAGGCGAGGGCTGAAGATCAGAGGCAGGGACCAGGGGCCCAGCAGTTTGGTAGTGTGGGGAAATTGAACTGAACTTTGAATTCTAGCCCTGTACGAAATGTAGCTCCCATGTAGCTGTATGATCTTGGAAAAATCCTTTTAAACTCTGAGTCTTTCTTCACCTGTAGAAACAAGTACTTATTCCTAATTTATAGGGTTGTTATGAGAATTAATATTAATGGGACGGTAGTGCATTAAAGTAACTGACATTGTGCCTGGGACTAAGGAGTACTCAGAAACTGCTAGTTTTCTCTGCTCCCCTCTTCTTGTGCAGAGATTTCTAGTGATGGTGTTTGCATTTCAAGAGGGGGATGTAAGAGTGATAACAAAGCGAAATGTTTAGTGCTTAAGTTTTAAGGTGGAAAACCTGATACACAGTCCTTTTTCTAACCTGAAGCATCCTTAATTTTTTTGTTGAAATGAACCCTATGCATTTCAGATTTAGATTTTGTATTTCACAACATTCCTGGGAGAAAAAACGTTACTTCTTTAAATGACAAAAGAAATGCTTTCCTGTAGGAACTTCAAACAAGGGACATGTAAATAAATTTCAACATGAAATCTTCACCACCCCTAATCCAACTTCCTAAGAGTAACTAACTACTAATAGAATTTAAATTTAAGTACTTCTGCAGTCTTCCTCCAAGCCTTGGCAAAGGCTGTTGTTTCCATCTGGAGTTTTTTTGCAGTCTGTGTGAAACCTTCGCTCTCATCTGTGCTGGGGAAGCTATAGCCTCGCATAGCCTAGCCTAGCCCACCTGACTCTACTCAGCGTAATTGCTTCAGCACGGCTTTTCTTTGTTTGTAGGGCTATGATTGATGGATATCAATTTTTATTTCTCCTGTAAGACTTTTGCATATTTTCTCTCTTTTTTTTTTCCGCAGTGGATCATAAGTTTATTGGCGACAGTATCTTTTACTTTATTGTAAGGCCTGATAGTATCTTTTTTATTCTCTATACCAAAGTTGCTCAAAATTGGAATATATTGACCAAAGCACTGAATTGTGATTATACATGAGTATTCTGTAGGCAGAACTGTGTCTGAAGAGAATAAATGAAAAACCTAGATTTTAAGAAACTAAGAATTTTTAAAAAACTAAGAACTTAATCACAAAGAAGCTTATTTAAAGGAGAGGTAGAGGTGCATGGAATTGTTGGATATTTAGAACTGCCAGCCTGCCTGTGTTCTTAGAGGTATACCATGAACAATTGTGTGCTGAGTCACAGTTTGTCTTATTTCAAAACTTCATCAGTACTATCTGTTGTAACCACTTCTATGTCTTGCAAATGATATGTCACCTCACTCTCATTCTGATTAGTGAAACAAGGGATTTGTAGGAATAAACAGTTCTTAAAATATTTGGAGATATAATTTGGTGGGCACAGCATGGATACTTTTGCACATTATAAGTTTTCATTATAAAGACATTATCTTACTCATTTTAATAAACTTTGAAATGGGCATTGTAAATAAGAAGGGAAATAATTATGACAGTATCTTCAATTCACACATGCATATAGTTTTATGCACTCAGGGCAGTGTATGCATGTCTTTGATGTACAGCTAAAGCACCCTTTGGTGAGGTACGTTCATTGTGCGTTTCCTTTCCCGTGAGTCACGGCCTACCTAAGAGAAAGCTTAGTAACATGCAAGGAACATTCAAAACACATTGAGGATCATTAATGTACGTGATACTTCAGCTGAGATAACCTGTCATTTAAAAATGTTATTATCCAGAATTCTCCTAGTTAATGTCAGTTTCCTGTTTAGACACAGCTTTCCTGAAAGGCTGTAATCAATTCTTCATCCATCCTGAAGGAGGGAATTTCCAATGGAGAGAAGATGTGTCTTCTTTCCTTATTTCCGACGCTCAGGAAGCCGTATGACCCTCTCTTTATTGGATGAGGCCTTGGCACTTGCTTAGGGAGGTTAGCGTTTGTTTTAGAGCTACTCAGAGTAGGGACAGCAGACAGGTCCACAAGGGCATATATTTAGACATTGAGAGTGGCCATTGAAACACCTATAGCAGTTTGATATTTCAGTAACATCTCAGCTCGTGATCAGTGGACTCATCTCATTGAGCTCATTCAGGTGTGGTGTGAGCTGCAGAACAGTCACGCTCAGGACCTTGTTCACAACGTGTGGCATTTTAAGGTTAGCTTCTATGAACCAGAAGTATGGAAACCATTGATTTCATCAATAGATGATGTACCATTAACAACTTGACTGAAAAAAAATTTGGAATTGATTAAAGATGAATTTTGAAAATACAGTATCTCTGGCTTTATTTTGAGTAAAAGTTAAAAAATCCTGAGCTGGCTGGATGCTTATGCTTGTAAATCCCAGTACTTTTGGAGGCCAAGGTAAGTGGATGGCTTGAGCCCAGGAGTTCAAGACCAGCCTGGGCAACATCGCAAAACCCCTTCTCTACAAAAAAAATCAGAAAATTAGCCAGATGTGGGGGTGTGTGCCTGAAGTCCCAGCTACTTGGGAGGCTGAGGTGGGAGAATCGCTTGAGCCTGGAAGGTTGAGGCTGCAGTGAGCTATGATTGCGCCACTACACTCCATCCTGGGCGAAAGAGTGAGACCCTGTCTCAAGAAACAAAACAAAACAATTCTGAACTTGCTGAAGTTACTTTAAAATCTTCTTCCATTCTCATTAACATACCTTTTGTGAGACTGGTTCCTCTACTGTAACTGTTATTAAAACAAAACATAAAAGCATTTTAGATACACATTATTCCCTGCGAATAGCATTGCCATCATCCAGTTTGTGTTAGTAAATTAACATGCAAGAAGCAAGCTTATTTGTCACTTTAAAAAACTTTATTGATGACTGAGTGAGGTGGCTCACGCTTGTAATCCCAGCACTTTGGGAGGCCAAGGTGGGCGGATTACCTCAAGTCAGGAGTTTGAGACCAGCCTGACCAACATGGTGAAACCCTGTCTCTACTAAAAATACAAAAATTAGCTGGATGTGGTGGTGCACGCCTGTAATTCCAGCTACTCAGGAGGCTGAGGCAGGAGAATTGCTTGAACCCAGGAGGCAGAGGTTGCAGTGAGTAGAGATGGTGCCACTGCACTCCAACCTGGGCAACAGAGCAAGACTCCGTCTCCAAAAAAAAAAAAAAAAAATCTATTTTATTCCCAAAGTTTACTCTTTCAAATGCCATTGCTCCTGTGTGACAACTTTGATTTTCAAAGCTCACCATTACCTTGGAGATAACATTGTGCCTAATTTCAGGATGATTGTTTTGAAATGCATTTTCGAATTTTTTCCAGCCTTGCACTTGTAGCATCAGTTGCTGCATTTCATCAGCTCTGATTAAGAATGCTCATCTTTTAATAGCCTGCTAATGAAAATAAAAATTTTATAAAGTATTAAATGAATGATTTAAAAAATGCAGGCCATTAATAAAATCTATCGAAAGAGTCAGCTCCTTGGTACATACGGAATAGAAGACTGTTTTCAGATTTTGAACTTGTAAAAGCTATCGGTAACTAACCAGGTAATTTGGATGTTTAAGTGATTTGTAACAATCTTAATCATTTGGTGACTTGGAACCAAGGATGGCATGTTATTCCCTAGGGCTGCCATAGCAAAGTAGCACACACTGGGTGGCTTACAACCCCAGAAGTGTATTCTCTCACAGTTCTGGAGCCCGAAGGCTGAAATCAACGTGTTGGATCTAGGGGAGATTCCTTCCCTGTCCCTTCCAGCTTCTGGTGACTCCAAGTCCTCCTTCGTCTGTGGCTGCATCTCTCCAGTGTCTGCCTCTGTCTTCACAAAGCTTTTTCGTCTTCTCTGTGTTCTCCCATCTTCTGTCTCTATGAAAACACCTGTTGTTGGATTGAGGGCCCACCCGAGTAATCCAGGATGATCTTCTCATCTCGAGCTCCTTAACTTAATCATATCTGCAAAGACCCTTTCTTAAGTAAAGCCGCATTCACAGGTGCTGGGGGTTAGGACTTAGAGGTACCCTTTTAGGGGCCACCACTCAGCTACTACAGATGGTAACAGATTTTTTTTTTTCAGAATCACTATTTGTTGAGTGTTGTTTATAATGTGCTCGAGTGGTTGCTGGAGGGAGAGGGACTGTGGTAAAATGAAGAGTGACACCTTTGGGTTGGACGGTCCCAGGCTTGATTTCAGGCTCTAGCATTCTCCCAGTTCTGGGAGCTGGGATGTGCTTCTTAACTTCTCCGCGTCTCAGTTTCCTCATCTGCAAGATGACATAATGGCGAAGTTATGTAAAGTTCCTAAAAATTCTGACCAGTGTGATAGATACATCAGGAGTGATTGTAATTATGGTGTTTTCTTATTTAAAGATAGCATTTTTTTCTTTTAATGGAGTCTCGCTCTGTCATGCAGGCTGGAGTGCAGTGGCGCAATCTCAGCTCACTGCAGCCTCCGCCTCCCGGGTTCAAGTGATTCTTCTCCCTCAGCCTCCTGAGTACTGGAATTACAGGCATCTGCCACCACACCCAGCTAAGTTTTGTATTTTTAGTAGAGTCGGGGTTTCGCCATGCTGGACAGGCCGGCCTCGAACTCCTGACCTCAGGTGATTCACCTGCCTTGACCTCCCAAAGTGCTGGGATTACAGGCGTGAGCCACTGAGCCCGGCCAGCATTTTTATCATTTCTGAAATCAAGATGCCCGGGTTCCCTGATGTTGGTTCATGATATCTTTCGTGCCTCACGAATTTTTCCACAAAACTGCTAGGGCAAAATAAACACCTAGTTGTTCTGGTTACTCATTAGTGAGACCCAAACGACTAAGCTGGTATTTATGTCCTAGCAACTTCATAGCAATATGAAAAATGTTATTTTATTCTTAAATAAGTCCGGTTACTCTGGGGATATGTGTGCATGCTAAAAGCTGCAGAGCTTCTCAAACCTGGGGATTACCTGGGGCATGGCCACCCCTCTTCCTGCTCCACACTGATTTTTGCACAATCCTGCTTTTTATCTTGGCAACCACCAAAAAACCAGCTTCACAAAGATGTTGTTATCAAAGGGAACACAGCACGATCTAATTTGAAACTCGAAGATAAGCCAAGTTGATTGATCACATGATGTTTAACAGAGGTCAAGTATTATTTTCTAATTTGGTTGTATAAAACTTACCCCCTAATCAGCAGGATTTGAAAGCCTGACTTCCTTTTTCTTTAAAAACTTCCTGGTCCTAATTGTACTAAATATTTTATGTATGATAGTTTATTCTAAACCTACTGTTTCTTCTACATTTGCAACCTCTCTATTTTACTATTTTAAAGTTTTATTTTACAATTCCTGCATAAAATAATTGTCCAATAAATGTTTGTTGATGAATACCATGTCAAATAAACCACTTTTCATTCAGGCTGCCACGAAAATGAAACATTCAGGAGAGACAAAGCTTGCTGTAACATGTGCTTTAGATCTGTGGTATGGCCAACCAACCACTTTTTAAGAAACAAGCTCAGATCTAGCTTCTTTTTTGTGCACCAGAGATAAGGATGATGAAGTTAGTAAAAACACATTAGGTCATCTTTAGTTTATCTTTTCAAGAACCAAATCAGTTACTCATAAGATGAGTAGACTGAATTATGGATTCCATGTGCTGATGGAGTCTTTGAGTCATATGTATTTGTTCATAATATTCATTCTTACTCATCCTTTTGGTTCTCCTACTCTTCAGTTCTTTCATTCATTCAAAAAATATTTTGTGGCAAGCACTGTGGCTCACACCTATGATCCCAGCACTTTGGGAGGCCAAGGTGGGCAGATCACCTGAGGTCAGGAGTTTGAAACCAGTCTGGGTAACATGGCAAAACTCCGTCTCTACTAAAAATACAAAAATTAGCCAGGCTTGGTGGTAGGCGCCTGTAATCCCAGCTACTCGGGAGGCTGAAGCAGGAGAATCACTTGAACATGGGAGGCAGAGGCTGCAGTGAGCTGAGATCGCACCACTGCACTCCAGCCTGGGCAACAGAGCAAGACTCCATCTCAAAAGAAAAATTTTTTGAGCACCCCAATATTCATGCATGGGGTGGTGGTGTATACCTAATAAGTATACCGGGGGTATGGTGATAAACAACATGGATACCATATTATGTGCTTAAAGTACTTAGCACGTGCCTGGCACATAGTCATTAACAATTGGTAGATGGAGCTAATGTTCATATTATAAAGTTTATGTGTTGTGCATTAAAAAGCTCCACTGGAAGGAACACAGAGATGAAATATAAATCAATATGTTGTGAATATTTTGTTGTACACTTTGGTTAGAGAGAATCTGAGATTCTCTAGGATGACAGACAATAATGATTCTCTTGTTGACATTTATCACTTCATCATGCCTGGCAACCTACAACTCCTCTTTAGCTATTAGAGGGCACATGTGTTGAAGGGTCTGTCCTCAACCCATTAAAAAGTATGGATGGTCCTCAGGGGTATTTAGTACCTCAGAAGCATTTAAAACTCTCAAGGATTAGTAAGTAATTAGCCTTCATGCCTGATTGTAAACAGCAAAAGCATCTTTGATTTTGGCTCAATCAGTGTAATTTTAATGTTAACAGCTCTGAGATGAGCAGCCAACAGTTAAATAAACTTTGACACTGAGAGCAGACATTTCAACAGAGGTACAATCCAATTTACTGCTGATTGATCAACCAGCTTGTTTCCTTTGAGTTTAGACATTTGTAAATTATCTTACAAATTTCTAAATTATCTTACACATTTGTATTATATATATATGCCAGGCTTCTAGGTTTTTTTTTTTTTTTAGACAAAACCAAGGTTATAAAAACAAAAACAAAACTTGGATGAACACTCATGACTCACCGCATGGGACCAGACTTCTGGTTGTTGGATCTGGGTTTCATCTGGTACTGAGGGATCACTAAGAGGCTTCTGATTCTCCTGAGCTCATCCCCATTTCATTTTCATTATCTGTATACAAAAACCTGTAGTCCTCCAGCTCTTCTTTAATTATATTCTTCCTTTTCTTAAAAAAAAAGTCATTCCATATTGCATAATTTACATTTGTAAACTGACTTTTTAGGCACTCCAAAAAGAGATAGAAGAGCTCTTGTTTGTAAAATATGGGCTAACTACTGTTTCAGCTTGAGAAAACAAATGGCAGACAGGAACTGCAAAGCTGGTATAGGGTCCTAGGAGAATGGAGGCAGGCCATATTTATAAAGATTTTTCTATATCATGTGTTTTAAAAAAACTTTTTTAATGGTTTGAAACCAATTCTTATGGCCCTGAAATAATGTCTTTATTATTTTATTATTATCTTATTAATATTTATTATCTTATTTTTATTGTCTTACTATATTTTAATATTATTATCTTATTAATATTTATTATCTTATGAATTTATTATTGTCTTATTAATATTTGTTATTATCTTATTTATTATTATCTTATGAAATAAGAAGTCTTTATCATTTTATTATATTATATTTTATAAGGAGTCTCTATTATTTTATCTTGTCAGATGTTTTCATTTTGTAAAGTAAATGGCTTTTGTTTTTGTATTGCTACTTAATCATTTCTTATCAGTTCATCTAATTGCTGGGGCTTTGAATTCCAACTCTGGCAGTAGTGAGTTTCAACTTTTCTAGAAGACTGTTTGAATCCGGGATACAGTCAGCTTTCCGAATGGCAATAGAAAAGAAACCTTGAGATTCCAAATTTTAAAAGATTTATTAGTTCAGATAAAAGTTTAGGCTGGACGAGAACACTGACATAATTAAATATATTTAGTCATTTAACTCTCATTAATTTTGGGGACAGGATATTATGGGACAGTGACCGTGTGTTTGCAACTTGGCAATCCAGGAATACTCTCTTCTGGTAGCTAGTTGCCCAGTGAATAAACTTAACTAAAGCAGGGAATTATTTGTTAAAAATCTAAAATATTTTATTTTAACTGAAAACACCTTTTTCATGTAGAGGCAAGGACTATGAATTTGCATAGATTTTCTAGAATAAATCATACCTATTATGTATCATCTATGGTTTCCAGTTTCATTTTCCACAGAGAAACAAAAATGAGTTAATTCTTGAAGCTGAGTGATAGGTACGTGGAGGTTTTAGGATACTGTTCTGCTAACTTTTGAATGTATTTGGAACTTTCCATTTAAAAATGTTTTTTAAATAAAATATAGAGAAATAAAGTGATCAAGAATTTCAAACGTACGAGAAGAAATAGAAGTGCAGAATCATTCTTGAGTTTTATGATTTAAAAAAGAAATCTCAGGCCAAGGCAGGCAAATCACAAGGTCAGGAGTTCGAGACCAGCCTGGCCAATACAGTGAAACCCCATCTCTACTAAAAATACAAAAATTAGCTGGGTGTGGTGGCGTGCGCCTGTAGTCCCAGCTACGCGGGAGGCTGAGGCAGAAGAATCGCTTGAATCCGGGAGGCAGAGGTTGCAGTGAGCTGAGATCACGCCACTGCACTCCAGCCTGAGCAACAGAGCAAGACTCCGCCTCAAAGATAAAAAGAAAAACCCAAAAAACAAAAAAGAAATCTCCCCAGGGGATGCCACTCTGCTGTAGCCACCACTGAGCACTGTGCTAGGTGCTGTAGATTCAATGATGTCTCAAAGTCAGTCGTGCTGTGGAGAAACCCATGGCTCAGTACAGAAGACAGACAGACAAATGTAAGAGAATACATTCTGGTTGCATAAATGTTCTGAGTATAGATAGAGAGAAGAGAAAATTCTTCCTAGGAAGCTGGGGACACTTCACAGAGTAGCTGACAATATAAGTCAGGGTAAAATAGTAGTTACTTATCCGTTCATCCCTTTTGCTAAGTGAGTGTCTTGGCCCTGCGGGGCTTAATTAAAGCCAGGGCTGCCCTACTCCTCCATGTCCTGGGAAACATGTCTTACTTTTAGCACCACTGCTTAACTGGAATACTTCACGTGGTGCTGATATGTGAGTCTTCCAAACTCAGGTGCATAAGACACTCAAATACTACATTAAGACCCTGTCATTATTCATCAGATATTTACTGAGCATGCATTTAAAATATATGGGTGAGAGCCGGGCATGGTGGCTCACACCTGTAATTCTCAGCACTTTGGGAGGCCAAGGTGGGTGGATCATGAAGTCAATAGTTCGAGACCTGCCTGGCCAACATGCTGAAACCCCATCTTTACAAAAACTACAAAAGTTAGCCAAGCGTGGTGGTGCATGCCTGTAATCCCAGCTACTTGGGAGGCTGAGCCAGGAGAATTGCTGGAACCCAGGAGGTGGAGGTTGCAGTGAGCCGAGATCACAGCACTGCACCCCAGCCTACGTGAGAGAGACTCCATCTCAAAATAAAATAGAATAAAATAGTGAGAAAGTCATTTAAGTATAAATTCTCTATTTGCCTTTGAGCACCTCAATATGACAACTAGTAAAGAATGTTTGGATAATTTATTTATTTGGCAAATATGAGGCTTCCCTATTATAAGCCTATCTTTTACTCATTAAACAAATTTTATCTAATGTCTACCATGTCTAGGGCACATCAACAAAAAAGACACAGCTTACAGAATGATACACAATATAATACCATTTATTTAAGTCTTTGATTATGCATCTAAAAATACCAAATATTGTTGTGCATTCATTTACATATGTAAAAGTCTTTAAATGTACTGGGAGAATTGATGGTCAAGTTCAAAAAGTGCCTCTGGATATGGAGTCTGTGAGTGTATCACCTTACCTTCAAGGTTTCATTCTTTTCTGTAGAAAAGATTAGGACAAAATTTCATCAATTGTCAGTTTTAGATGGTGGCAAGGCAGGTGTGTATTTTACACATCTTTGAGCTCTTTGGTATTTTAAAAATTTCTCCAAAAAGGGAACATAGGAGAATTTCAGTTGCAGAATTTGGGGGTTGGAAGTGAGGAGACACAGGAAAAATCTGATTTTAACATGAGCGTACGCGGCAGAGAGAGAGAAGGTCGTGACAGTATACCCATTCCTTGGTGAGAGAGCAAAAGCAAAGTGACTTAATTGATTATTTATTGATTAGAATGATTTAATGAGCTTTCTAATCATAAGTAATTTTGTCTTTAGATTTTATAGATCATTTCTAGATTGCATCTGTATTTTGAGCAAAAGTTAGTTGTGCTCAAGACGGTTTTGCTGGGTACAGGTTACTATGAATGCCTGTAGGCCTGCATTTAAAAATTAGGAACCCATAGCAGTACTACGGAGAAAAAGAAAAAGTTCTGTGAAAACAAAGCAGGTGCCATTTGTTGAGGGATTACGAATGTTGCAAAGGGCTGAGGAAATCTGTTTACCGTGGGTACAGCAAAGTTGTTTCCCATCGTTGAGCACACCACGAAAGAAGACTGAAGGGCCCTTGTGATTCAGGTTCTAAGACGCTGGGAAATGCTCTCTTGTCCTCAGTCGGTGTGTTCTTTTACCTTCAGTTTGTTTTGCTGGGACACATCATTTCTTCTCTCCTTGCGAAGAGCTGTAGCCATCGTATCCTCCTTTAGAATATATTTCTTTAAGCTCTTTAGAAAACTTTAGTCATGAAATGCTTAATGTTCTAAATCTGAATAAAACCATTGTGAATGTAGTCCGTAGCTCCCTTAGGACTACAGTTTCTAAAGGGAACAATTTAAAATATTTTCTATGTCAGTGGGCACTCAGGGTAAATGATTTTGGAAAGAAAGCAATAATGTTTCCTAGGTCTAACAGGTCTTGTTCTAAAACAAATAAATACAAGACGTTGGCTGAATTCAAGGTCACACTTTTTAATTCAGATGACCTCTCAGTGTTTAATAAAATGGCAGGATAGCATAATGGTTAAAATGATGGGCTTTCTAGGAAGACTGACTTCATTTCAAGCGTTTATTTGCTGTGTGACTTCAGGCAAATTACATGCCTTTTCTTAGTCTCAGTTTCCTCACTTGCAAAGTGACTGTTTTCAGGAGGATTAAATGAGCTTATGTCTGTGACAAGAGCCAAGCACATAGCAAGAACTTAATAATAAGTACAGTCATGCCTTGGTGTCCATGAGGAGGAGGGGTTGGGCCTATGACCCCATGGATACCAAAATCTGAGGATGCTCAAGTCCCTAGTATAAAATGTCCTCGATATCTATGGGTTCTGCGTCCTTGGACTGAGCCAACTGTGGATCAAAAATATTTGGAAAAAAAGGCATTTGTGCTGAACATATATGGACTTTTTTTCTTGTTATTATTCCCTAAATAATATAACAACTATTTACATAGTTGTGTTTGGTTTTTTTTGTTTTGTTTTTTTTGTGATGGAGTCTCGCTCTGTCGCACAGGCTAGACTGCAGTGGTGTGATCTCAGCTCACTGCAACCTCTGCCTCCCGGGTTCAAGCAATTCTCCTGCTTCACCCTCCTGAGTAGCTGGGATTACAGGTGCGTGCCACCACACCCAGCTAATTTTTGCATTTTTAGTAGAGTTGGGGTTTCACCATGTTGGTCAGGCTGGTCTCGAACTCCTGACCTTGTGATCCACCCCCTCCTTGGCCTCCAAGAGTGCTGGGATTGCAGGTGTGAGCCACTGTGCCCTGCCTACAACTATTTACATAGTATTTATGTTGTATTATGTCTCGTAAGTAATATAAAGATGATTTAAAATATATGTAGGATGTGGGTAAGTTCTATGCAAACACCACACCACTTTATATCAGAAATCTGACCATCCGTGGATTTTGGTATCCTGGGGGCAGGCGGTGGGGGGGTCCTGGAACCAGCTCCCTAAGACAGCAAGAAACAACTGTATTTGCAGTGAACTCATGCACATCCTCCTGTGTACTTTAAATTACTTCTACATGTGCTTATAATACCTCATACAGTGTAAATGCTCTGTGAGTAGTCATTATATTGTATTTTTAAAATTTGTATTTTTTTAATTGTTAGTTTTGATTATTTTTTTCCGCATAGTTTTGATCGTTGGTTGGTTGGATATGGAGCTCACAGAGGGCTGAGTGTAATATTTCCCTGTTGGCCTTGGCATTAGCGCTGCTTTATTAGCCATCTAGTTTGTGGGGTGGGACTGTCTTTTGCTTCTCATGCAATACACATCTCAAAATATGCCCTGTTGCATTGGCCCTTTGGTTCTACACAGAACTCCACTTTTCCACTAGCTATATACATTATTTAATTTCTTTGTGCTTCTGTTTCCCTATCTGCAAAAAGCAAATCATAGTAGCACTACATCATTGGCTTGCTGGGAGGATTAACTAAAGTAATGGTTGCCTTATTGCTCAGTCCTCAGTAAATGTTCACTCTGTGTTTTGTGTTCCAGAGGCTGTTTTCTCTGCCTGGAACACACCTCCCCTTCCTCCTTCCTGAAGACTCCTTCCTTGTCATCTTCTCTGTTGTTTGTCAGGGTTCTCCCAAGCAGAGTGGAACGGTGCCTTCTCTGTGTCTCAGTACAATTTTGTACATACTAATATTACTGCAGTTAGCATGTGTTAGAACCAGTTGGCTTTTTGCTTGATGCTGTGCTATCCTAAGTTGTTACAACAAGTCTCCATGGTAGCAAACTTACATTTAAGAGTAAGTAGAGGCTGGGTGCGGTGGCTCACGCCTGTAATCCTAGCACTTTGGGAAGCTGAGGTGGGCAGATCACCTGAGGTCAGGAGTTCAAGACCAGCCTGGCCAACATGGTGAAACCCTGTCTCTACTAAAAATACAAAAAATTAGCTGGTTGCGGTGGCTCACGCCTGTAATCCCAGCTAGTCGGGAGGCTAAGGCAGGTGAATTACTTGAACCTGGCAGGCGGAGGTTGCAGTGAGCCAAGATCATGACATTGCACTCCAGCCTGGGCAACAAGAGCAAAACTCCGTCTCAAACAAAAAAAAAAAAAAGAGAGTAAGTAGAGATGTTTGATAAGTATGTGGAGGCTTATTTCCTTTCAAAAAGGAGAAGCCAATAGAGAAGTAATTTTTAGGTTGCACATTTATTATTTGTCCTTAAGCTGATACATAGCATCTTAAAATTGGCAGGTGGAGTGTTTTCCAATAGCTCCATATTTCTATTAGTCAATTCAACACCTAGTTGGGGAATAATCACCAGGCAGGGATCCAAGTGCTCTTGGGGCTCTTTCTCTAATGACTATGCAGCCTTTGGACAAGCTGTTAACTTGTTAATGACTTATTCTTTTTTCTGAGACGGAGTTTAGGCTGGAGTGCAGTGGCGCGATCTTGGCTCACTGCAACCTCTGCCTCCCAGGTTCGAGTGATTCTCCTGCCTCAGCCTACCAAGTAGCTGGGATTACAGGCACCCATCACCACGCCTGGCTAATTTTTGTACTTTTAGTAGAGATGGGCTTTCAGCATGTTAGTCAGGCTGGTCTCAAACTCCTGACCTCAGGTGATTCGCCCGCCTCAGCTTCCCAAAGTGCTGGGATTACAGGCGTTAGCCACTGTGCCGGGCTGCTTTATTCTTAAAATCGCAATAATGAGACCTCACTTACCAGGTTGCTATTATGATTAAATGAGAGAACATGTAAAGTATTGTCTCTGATACTTAGAGGGTGCTCAGCAAATCTTAGATCTTTCTTTCTCTTGGCTGTAATCTATCCATTGCTGAAACAAGGATGCTAATTCCTGGACACCATAAGAAAAATAATAAGTGATATCCACCAAGCAGAGGTCCACACAATAGTGGCATTAATAGTTTTCATATTTTTTTTTTAGTCTTCTCATGGAGAAATCGAAGCTATTGGTATAATAGGTGGGGAAAGCAGTGTTCACAACCACCAATCAAACCAAGATTAGGCACTAAAGGAAGAGGAAGAAACAATAGGAGAGGAGATCTCAGAAATGATATCAAGTTGTAAACACTCAGGAGCCAAATTACAAAACAAATACACAGGCTAATGTTAAATCAATCACTGTATTAATTCTTTAAACATGGAAATTCAAAGGTAGCATTTTTTCTTTTTCTTTGTCTTTAATTTTAAGAAATTGCCCTTAAAATTGTAATAGTTTGGATGTGTAATTTGCTGTACTTTCTTAATTTAGGCCAGGCGTGGTGGCTCATGCCTGTAATCGCAGCACTTAGGGAGGCCGAGGTGGGCGGATCACAAGGTCAGGAGTTCGAGACCAGCCGGGCCAACAAGATGAAACCCCATCTCTACTAAAAATACAAAAATTAGCTGGGCATGGTGGCAGGTGCCCGTAATCCCAGCTACTCAGGAGGCTGAGGCAGGAGAATCGCTTGAACCCGGGAGATGGAGGTTGCAGTGAGCCCAGATCGTGCCATTGTACTCCAGCCTGGGCGACAGGGCGAGATTCCGTATCAAAAACAAACAAACAAACAAAAACTTTCTTAATTTAAATACCAATACACTTTAGATTTTTGCAAGATATTTTTATATTTTTAGATCATATTTTTTTGAGTGCTTGTTATTTCAGGCTGGTGGTGGTCTTATCCGTTTAGACATTTAGCAAGTCATGCTTCCCATTTTTGTGCTTTGATGTGTGGATGCTCCGTTCAGTCAGCATTTGTATCCCTCCTCTAGCAATGTCACCTCTTCCCCACTTTTCTCACAATGTCCCCCTGAGGTTTGAGGGCTCCTACTGACAGTTAACACCATGAATTAAAAGTCATAAAGTTTTCATTTTAGGCATGTTCTTCTCACCATTGTACAGCATTTTTATTAATTTGCTAACTGCATTTGATTAATCTGCTAACTGCATTACACTCTTATTAAATTACATTGCTATTCCAGAGAAGGGACAGCTAAAGCTGAACTCCTTTAGTTTTTATTTCTCTGGGTAGATTAAGACACTTTGGTCATTCATTCATTCGTTCATATATTCAGCACATGTTCACAGAGACTTATTGTATGCCTGGCTGTGGTCTAGATGTGGGGGATTATTCAAGGATATCGGGTAGTGAGCAAAGCTGAAATGGTCTCCGCCTTGATGGACCTACAGATTAGTGGGAGAGAGAGAGAGACAGACTCAGACTCAAACATGAAGGAAATAAAACAGGCTGCTAGGAGGTTCAGAAAAAGGGGACCTGGCCTGGGCAGGATGCTCCTGGGGCAGGGAGTGTGAAGGCCAAGGGCAGCAGAAAGTAATGGGGAGCCGGTGTGGCTGGAGCTCCTGGGGAAATCAGGGGAGACAGGATGGAAAGAAGAGACTGTCCCAGGAAGCCACTGGAAGGCTTAATGGGGAAGTGGCACGAGCAGGCCGAGTTTGTCAAAGATCTCTGTACCGAGGAGCTGGAATGACATGCAGCAGGATGGTTGGGCATGCAATAGCGCATGAGGCCGGGGAGCCCACAGAACTCACAGCGTGCTGGGGACTCCGGACAAGGAAAGGAGCAGCCTCGCTGCAGCCAGAGAACAGCTTGCAGAGAGCCTGCAGGGGGCTGATTTCAGGAGCTCACAGTTCTGTGGGAGCGCAGGCTGGTAGGAGGGAGCAGCTGCCAAGAGATGGAGTTAGGGATGTTCACTGGGGTCAGAGCAGAAAGCCCCCACAACCCACGTCATGAAGTCCCTAGTTTGTTTAAGAAGGAGAGTAGTGCGGCCGGGCGCGGTGGCTCACGCCTGTAATCCCAGCACTTTGGGAGGCCGAGGAGGGCGGATCACGAGGTCAGGAGATGGAGACCATCCTGGCTAACACGGTGAAACCCTGTCTCTACTAAAAACACAAAAAATTATCCGGGCGTGGTGGCGGCGCCTGAAGTCCCAGCTACTCGGGAGGCTGAGGCTGGAGAATGGCGTGAACCTGGGAGGCGGAGCTTGCAGTGAGCCGAGATCGCGCCACTGCACTCCAGGCTGGGCGACAAGAGAGACTCCGTCTCAAAAAAAAAAGGAGAGTAGTGCAGAGGCTTTGCTCAGGAGTGACAGGATCACCTTGAGGCACTTTAGGAGCTCATTCTTCCTGCAGTGTGGAGAAAGGATTTGGGGTGACAGAGGTGGGAAGAGGAGCAAGACTAGAGAGAGGAAGGAAAGTCCATGTTGCTGCCTATTCGTAGATATTTTCATCCATGATTTAGAGGACGACAGTCTCTGTTTTTTTTTTTTTTTTCTTTTTTGGGATGGAGTTTCGTTCTTGTTGCCCAGGCTGGAGTGCAGTGGCGCAATCTCAGCTCACTGAAACCTCCACCTCCCGGGTACAAGCGATTCTCCTGCCTCAGTCTCTCAGGCAGCTGGGATTACAGGCGTGAGCCACCGCGCTCGGCAAGGAAGACAGTCTCTTATCCAGTTTTGTAAAAGTAGGTGAGTGGTCGGGTGCAGTGGCTCACGCCTGTAATCCCAACACTTTGGGAGGCCAAGGCAGGCAGATCACAAGGTCAGGAGTTCGAGACCAGCCTGGGCAACATGGTGAAACCCCCGTCTCTACACAAAAAATACAAAAAATTTAGCTGGGCATGGTGGCTCATGCCTGTAGTTCCAGTTACTCGGGAGGCTGAGGCAGGAGAATCTCTTGAACCCAGGAGACAGAAGGTTGCAGTGAGCCGAGATCGCACCACTGCACTCTGGCCTGAGTGACAGAGCGAGACTCTGTCTCTAAATAAACAAATAAATAAATAAAAAGTGAGTGAGCGACTCTCTTCACTCTCCGATGCTCTCCCTCTAGCCCTTTGTAGTTTCCCCACGTTAAAGCAGTTTTGTTTGCAGTGAGATAAACAACACTGGACTTCCAGACTCTCTTTCTCGGAAAACTTTGGCACAGAAAGAATGTATTTGTGAGTTTTCTCAAAAGGCAAGAGAAGCAAGTGAATGTAAAATAATCCCATTCACGCATATTTCAAAACAGGGAAACTGCTGCAGAACCCACATGCTACTTTTTTTATGGTGTTGGTTTGTTCTGGTTACTTTAAAAACCATAACACATCTCATTTCACAAATTATCCAGGATTCATATAGTATTCTTCTAAAGAAAAAAGAAAAGAATCCATCACTGATTTTACTTTTGTTCTAAAAATGTTATTGAAACCTTTTCTTCATTCTGAATTATTTGAACTCAACTATGTGATTATTGTCAAAAGTATATACAGATCTCACAAATATATGTTAGATTCCTTTTCACAAGAGTAGTTTAGTTAGGGGAGTTTCCCATTAAATAATATTTTCATTGTAAACTTTTGAGACTTTAAAAATTGTCCAAATAATTGGGGGTAAATCAAAAAGGAATTTGAAAAGCTGTGAAATAGAAAGAACAGAATAAAAGTTTCTCCATCTTGACAGCCTTAAAATCAGTGGCAGTGACTCCCAGAATGTGATTGAGGAGCACCAATTTTGTGATACTTGGGCCTCTTGAGTAAAAAAAGAGGTGCATGTCACGTTAGTTTGGGAAATGCCAAATTAAACAAAGTTGCACCATTTTCTTTACTGTAGGACTGCTTAGGGTCCTACATATGCTCATGAGTGATGACTGTCCCAACACAGGTATAAAGTGTGGTGTTTCCCCATGGAATACTGTGCAGCCATAAAAAAGCATGAGTTAATGTCCTTTGGAGGGACATGGTTGAAGCTGGAAACCATCTTTCTCAGCAAACTAACACAAGAACAGAAAACCAAACACCACATGTTCTCACTCATAAGTGGGAGCTGAACAATGAGAACACATGGACACAGGGAGGGGAACGTCACACACCGGGGCCTGTTGGGGGGTGGGGGGCTGGGGGAGGGATAGCATTAGGAGAAATACCTAATGTAGATGATGGGTTAATGGGTGCAGCAAACCACCATGGCACATGTATACCTATGTAACAAACCTGCACGTTCTGCACATGTACCCCAGAACTTAAAGTATAATTAAAAAAAAAAAAAGTGTGGTGTTTCCCAGATAGATTTTACCACAAAACTTTTTTTTTTAAAGAAGTATATTCTGGGACTAGTGTTTTACGGGATTTCCCTGGGAAAGGCAGCTTGTTCACACGGGGGTGGCATATGGCTCATGAAGGCAAGGGTGGTGTTGGGAGCATACCTCCTAGCCCCACACCCGGGTGCCCCTTTACCACTTTGCATTGTCATTGCCTATTCATCGCCACCTTCCCCTCCCATTAGAGGTCCTGGAGGCAGGGGTGCCCCTTGTTCCTGTTGTACCCAGTGGCAAGACTGGGGCCCATTCATAGTAGGTAGCACTTAACTTGCTTGAGCATTTTTTCTGTGCCACACACTATTTATGAGGTATACATGATTATTATCACTGATTTTTTTTTTTTTTTTTTTTTGAGACTGAGTCTGGCTCCATCGCCCAGCCTGGAGTGCAGTGGCAGGATCTGGGCTCACTGCAACCTCCGCCTCCCAAGTTCAAACAATTCTCCTGCCTCAGCCTCCCGAGTAGCTGGGATTAGAGGCATGCACCACCACGCCCAGCTAATTTTTGTCTTTTTAGTAGAGACGGGATTTCACCATGTTGCCCAGGCTGGTCTTGAACTCCTGACCTCAAGTGATCCACCTGCCTCAGCCTCCCAAAGTGCTGGGATTACGGGCATGAGCCACCACACTCGATCTTACACCCATTTTATAGACATTAGGAGGTTCAAAACTTGCCCAGAGTCCTACAGCTAGTGTGTGAGGGAGCCGGAAAGTGGTTCTTAATAGATGTATGCTAAATGAGTGAGTGAAATTTGCTTTACTCTTGCAGAGCTAAGACTGTGGGCCTCTAATTCTCATTGAAGGTGGTTTCATGTTGACAACACCCCTTCCACCGTCATTCGGGTAAATTTCTTATTAGTCCTTGATAAAAACTAATTTTTGTAATTAATGCTTCTTTAAAAATAACATGAAAAAAGAAACTAAAAGAACATCCACAGCACTGTGGAGCACTTCTTGTCACGTTGCAGGGCCCGTGGGAGGTACTCAAAAAGGTCTCACTGGCGGATTGATTTCTGCCCTACCAAGCCTGTGCTATTCGTTAGTTTTTTTTTTTGAGATGCAGTCTCACTCTGTCACCCAGGCTGGAGTGCAGTGGCATGATCTTGGCTCACTGCAACCTCCACTTCCCAGGTTCAAGCGATTCTCTTGCCTCGGCCTCCTGAGTAGCTGCGATTACAGGCGCCCGCCACCACGCCTGGCTAATTTTTTGTATTTTTAGTAGAGACGGGGTTTCACCATGTTGGCCAGGCTAGTCTGGAACTCCTGACCTAGTGATCCACCCTCCTCGACCTCCCAAAGTGCTGGGATTACAGGCATGAGCCACCACACCCAGCCTGGTTTTGTTTTTATAATTAATTTTTACTTTTACAAAGGTAATTATTTACATAATTTAAGAAGTCAAAAATGCACACACACATCACACACACTACTGTCTAGTATAATGAAAAATAACAATCGCCTGATCCCTTCCCCACCAATATTTATTTATTTATTTATTTATTTATTTATTTATTTATTTGGAGACAGAGTCTCACTGTGTTGCCCAGGCTGGAGTGCAGTGGTGGGATCTCGGCTCAGTGCAACCTCTGCCTGCCTGGTTCAAGTGATTCTCCTGCCTCAGCCTCCCAAGTAGCTGGGATTACAGGCGTGCACCACCACACTCAGCTGATTTTTGTATTTTTGTATTTTTAGTAGAGATGGAGTTTCACCATGTTGGCCAGACTGGCCCCCCAAAGTGCTGGGAACTACCACACCCGGCCCCCCCAACCAATCCTCGATTCTCATTCTCAGAGGTAATCTCTTCAGACTCCTCTAGTTGTTTCCTTGGCATGTATCTAATTTCTAAATGTGCTTGTAATGCTTTATCTTGATTTATTACTTTGGATTTTATATTTTGTCTTCCGGGTAGCCTAAGGGAAATTTAGCTTCCTTATGTAGTCACCTCACCTCCCTTTATCTTCCGCATGTACAAGAACTTACAGATTAAATCAATAATCAGTGTTGGTATTATGATGGCTACGTAACTTTTATTCTTTGAAGGGCCAAGTATTGTGCTATGAATACACTTACTGTCCTTACACAGCCATTCGTTTTGTCTGCAGTTAATGATTGCCTTTTTAAAAAATTGCATAGATTTAAAAAAAATATGTCTTTAACTTTTTCCCCAGTGCTCCATCAGATGTGCCAGATTCCCACCAGTATTTTTTTCCCCTAGTACTTTAGTACCTCAGGCAATCTAGCTATTCCTCCCTGTTCTTGGAGACTTAGCTTTGAGAGCGCCCTGCCCTCCTCCTCTGATCGGGACTACTAGCTTTTAAGGCTGGCTAACAGCTAATATCTGGGAGTTTTCTTTTCACCATTCCTGTGTTGGATCCTCTGTCTTCTAGGCCCCATGTCTTCCTGTTCCTGGATTTATTTCCCGATTTTGCTGGGCCACATCTCTAGTAGCTTCCTTAGAATATTAATTTTAGGAGTTTGGGAGAGGATTGTTCTGTTCTGTGCCCTGCATCCGCTTCTTTAAAGTTTCTTTTCTAGTTTTTGCTTTGTTTTGATCTCTGGAGGCACTAAAGTGTTGCTTGGAAGTTCTGTGGGAGATGGGCTTATCCCTCGTGGGCCTGCCTGCAGAGTGATCTGTAGAGGATAATGGTTGGGCTTTTCTCTTGCGCCAGTTTCCCTGGAAGATTCTACCAGTCTCCAGACTGTGACAGCAGTCCAGAGGAAGAGTAAGTTATATGATTTTTCACATAACCCTATTTCATTCAGTATCTGATTTCTCCTCTCAGCTATGCTTGGTGTCCCTAAGTTAACAACCTGTGGTTTAACCTCTCCAGTATATAAAATTGCTGTCGTCTGCCTAGGTTGAGAGGTAACTGTATTAGATGAAGGAATAGGACTGAGTGTCTAAACGCTCCTTAGAAAGTTTTGCAAACAATAGTTCTGCTTTCAGTCCTGTTTTACACCTCACCTTTAACAATACCTGAATTTTAGAGACTTTGCAGCCTTCTTTCCTCCCACCAGCTTTTAATTTATTTCTTGCGACACAAAAGTTACAAAGTACATGAAAGGAACACTAGTCTACTATTCACCTAGATTTACTAATTGTTAACATTTTGCCACATTTGTTCTATCTATCTATCTATCTATCTATCATCTATCTATCTATCTATCTATCTCTAATATCTATTTTCTGTACATTTGAGAGTAGCTGCAAGCATCATGGCACTAATGTTTTAGAGTTGCATTTCCTAAATATTTCAGAGGTACATTTCCCAAGAGCAAGGACATTCTCTTACACATAATAAGACTAGAATTACTGAATTCAGAAAGTTTATCATTGATATGATGCTATTTCTAGTGTGCAGTTAACACTCACATTTTTTCTGTTATCCCAATAATATCCTCTATGACTGTTTTTTAAAATTCTTATATTTAAATTCCAAACTCTAAGGATCACATGTTGTATTGACTAGCATTTCTTCAGTTTCTTTTAGTGTCAGAGTTTTCCAGCCTCCTTTTGCATTTTATGAAACTGACTTTTTCAAGCATTACAGGCGAATTGTTCTGCAGAATATTCCTCAGTTCGAAGTCCAATTATTTCTCCATGGTTAGATTTAGATTAAGCATTTTTTTGCAAGAATACTATGTAAGTTGTGTGGTGTTCTGGACACAGGAAGGGGAACATCACACACCGGGGACTGTTGTGGGGTGGGTGGAGAGGGGAGGGATAGCATTAGGAGATATACCTAATGCTAAATGACGAGTTAATGGGAGCAGCACACCAACATGGCACATGTATACATATGTAACAAACCTGCACGTTGTGCTCATGTACCCTAGAACTTAAAGTATAATAATAAAAAAAAATAACACTGGGAGGCACATGGTGGCTTTTTGTCTCATTGATGATAGTAAGTTTGATCATTTGGTTATGGTGGTGGCAGCCTGATTTCTCCATTGTCTTTTTCTTTTTGTAATTAAAAATAATCTGTTGATATTTTGAGGCTGTATGAATAGCTTGTTTTCCAACAGCCTTTGACCCTGTGGTTTTATCATGCATCAGTAATTCTTCCTTTAATCACTTGTTGCAATGGTGGTTACAAATGTGATATTCGAATTCGATAGTTTCTTTTAAAGTTATGAATTGATGTTCATTTGTTGAACGAAAATAAGCACTGTCCTTTTCTAAGCACTCTATAATTTTTTGTTTGTTTTTGTGCCATAATGGACTCATGGATTTCTTTTTATTCAGTGGGTTATAGTCTTCTGCAGGCATGCTATTTTATGCTGAACTGTTTCCCGATTTGACCACAGAAATCCTTGCAATCTTGTCCCCGTGTCTTTTGAGGTGTCCTCATCAGTTTTTGAGCCTTTTCTGACACTAAATGATGTTCCATGTTCACCTGTGTTTTTCCTGCCTTGGACCTATTTGTGATGATCAATTATTTCTCTAAGGCACCCTGGTTTCTTTCAGGGGGATGGTGGAATGGTATTTAGAACCCAAGATCGTGAATAAGGCACCGTGGTTTCTTTCAGGGGGATGGTGGAATGGTATTTAGAACCCAAGATCGTGAATAAGGCACCCTGGTTTCTTTCGGGGGGATGGTGGAATGGTATTTAGAACCCAAGATCGTGAATAAGACACCTGGTTTCTTTCGGGGGGATGGTGGAATGGTATTTAGAACCCAAGATCGTGAATGCTGTGGGAGCTCTTTGTACTGGGGTGGCGTTGCCTCCAGAGCTTTTCAGTGGACAGAGCTAGGAGAAATATACATATAAAATCAGGAGTTCATAGAGATATCACTGGGCTGTTCGTCTCCTTCTCTCATGATTAATTTTCTCAGTCACACCATATATACATAATCATTTTAGAATTACTATACCCATACCACCGTCTGTGGTTGGCTTTTCCTCTTGTATATATATTTACACTTTCCTCACTCTTGTAATTCAGCTACTTCTCATCCATCTGCTTTTCCAACTTCCAGAATTATTTGATGACTTCATCTGCTTTCATCTTCCCTCTCATTCTCTTCTCCTTTTCTATTCTACCTACTGTCATTTTGGTGAGAGCTGGGATACACTGTTTGCAGTCTACCATGTTGAACTGAAAACCCCATCTTAGATCTTCCATCTGTTGGTTACTTGAAGTAAGAAGACAGGGAATAAACAGTATTTACCTTTAACATCCCAAGTAGCTCTGCTCATGATGTCTGCCTCAGTGTCCCAGGCCCACATTCCTCCCGTATCCCTCACTGGCAATTAGAAGTCTGTACGGCTTCCTTGAAGTTTCTCTTCCTAACTCTCTCAGTGGGTGGGACTTCTTTTCAGTGGTATTGACGGTAGACCTGAAAATTCAGGGATGTGGGCAGTACTGGAGAGAATAGGCCAGGCTCTCTGTGGATACATTTGCACTGTGCTTGAGGACTGAATGCTACAAATCAGACAGTCCTGGATTATTTCAGACTGAAAAAAATTAGGAGACTAACCTGGGAAGAGGCAGAAGGCACGCCAGCTCTCTCAGCATGTTTTTGATGTCTCCGTGTTCTCATTTCATTGAAATTAGTGCAGACCTCTCCCCTCAGCTGTAACACTTAGATTTTCTAAGCCACTTTGATGTCTCCTATCTCTGCTTATTTACAATGAACATAGCTTCGAATTTTCATTTTCTTTCTACTCTGTTAAATGTGTTATGTGGAAATCTGAAATCTGAAGACAAATTTTTACCTTAGAATTCTAAGAATGACTTTGGTATCAACTCCAGTTATGAAGGTCTAACTCAGAGTGGAAGGGGGGGTTTTCAAAAAGGTGATATTCATGAGGCAGCCATCGCCTTCGAAACAGTTTGAGAGGTTTAATTTATTTCTCATGCTTTGGTAAACAAAAGCTGGCATTTTCTTTCCATGGTTTTTCAACTGCAAGGCTGCCGTTCCTCCCCTTCCCCCGCAGTGGTGCATTTTGGTGATCAAATCTAAAACATGTGTCAGGTTTGTGGGCATGCTTTTTACCAGGAACCTCCTTTAATACTTGCCATATTGGCAGTTTTTACAAGATCTTCTCTCTGTGCTTTATTTATTTATTTACTCTGTTTGCGTTGTGGAATTATGGGTAGAGCTGTTTTACATCAGAATCATGTTAAATAAAAATATTGAAAGAACATTTTGACCAAGAATAATGTGAATATTTCAACATAAATATCTATGCTGAATTGGCTTCTAGATTTCAGAACAGGAAGAACATCTTTAGTGATGTTCATGATTTGGTTTTGCTTTGCTGCAGATTAGGTTTAGCGACAAATTCCATCTGGCTGGAGCTACATGCAGTCTCTCTATTGATTGGTTATATTGGGACTTCATGGGAGTGTCCTTCAATTTGCTTTTCCCAGCATTTTTAAAAGCTCCATTGAAAAAAAAAATAGAGACTAGAAAAGAAAAAAGGAACCTGCATTGTTTCAGTTTGCATCCAACATGCAAAACATAGTTCTAAATTTTTAATTAGCTAAGTGAGTGGTGAAAAGGAAAAGTAATATAACAAGCCTCCGTGAGCAGCTGGGATGTGTTGTCATGACGACAAGTTCAGCAGGCTGCCAGCAAGCATGTCAATGGGTAATATTGGGAGAGGGCTTTGAACCAGTGCCTGCTAGCCACAATGTGATTGGTCACGCCTCTGTTGTCTTTGTGTGAACCGGTGCATGCTGGGTAAGACCTAGAGTGAATGCTCAGCTTGTCTCAAGGCTGCAATGAGGTAATGCTTCTGAATCTTTGGGGATCATGAGCTCCTGCCTCCAAAAGACTGCAGTCTAGAGTGTTTTCATTCTGATTTGCGTTAATTACCGACTGTAACATGTTAGGAAGTTTTACAGCTGCCTTTATTCAATCTTTTATATGTGCATGTGTATATTATAGATAACTTAACACGTGTGTATGCTGCATATAGAATCTCAAGCGTATTCTAAAAAAAGAGATAACCCTCCATATTAGTCATTCTGCTCAGAGTCAACATTTCATTTGATTGCTGGCATCAGTGACAATATCTATTGGTGGATAAATGATATATTAAAGTGCATTTACATTGGGTAAGCAAACTTGTTCATTTCTAGAGAATATTTTGGCATTGATTACTTTTTAAAGCCTTTTATCTATAATGAGTCGTAAGGGGCATAAAGGGGGTTGTAAAGAGTGTCGGATTTGCTTGGTCAGGAGGTTTAGTTCATTTTCAGATTCCTTGAAATTGGCTGGTTTATATCCTAATATTGATATTATAGTCTTTCATTAATTGAGCATAATATCTGATTGCTCCAAAATTATCTGCTGAATAATGCTCTGACAGTTTCAACTTAAAGCTGTAAAGGGAAGCTGTGTTTACAGATGCAAAGATCTGGAAATGTTTATGGTGGTTTGTGAAACAAATACATCAAGGTGCTGATGTGACAGAGACACATGAGCTACACCCCTCAGCCCTACCCCTGGTTCTCTGTGACACAGCGACTTGGATGCTCTCCAGGGTTTTGTCGGTTGGTTAGAGAATGTTTTATCACATTTATAAATAGTAACCCAATGCCCTGGAAAGGTTAAGGCAGTGTCTCCAACTAAGGTATGTGTCGCTAGGGGGAACACATACCATAGTTGAGTTGGGCTATCTGGTTCATCGTGTCACAAATGGGAAGCATGTGAGCAAGCTTTTGGACAGAGCTCATCGAGCTGTCATATTGCCACCCCAATGTATTCACCTCACAAACAGTTCATAAAAATTTATAAGCCTTTAAATGGATAAACAAAGAATAAAAACACATCGAACAACAAGTGATGGTTGCTGCTGCTGCTGCTGCATAGAACGGTGGACTCTGCCAGCCACCTTGCTTTATGTGAGGTCAGGCCACCGGCACGTGAGGAAGCTAGATGATCATCAGCTCAGCTACCTCCATTCACCAAATACAAGGCCAGCTAGCAAGAATCTGTAGCCAGCTTTGCAGCGCATCACACTTGCTTTATTCTTTTATATATTCATTTTTTAATGTTTTAGATTTAGCGGTACAAATGCAGTACCCCTAAATCTATATTGTGTTACATGCATATCTTGCACAGTGGTGACGTCCAGGCTTTTAGTGTGCCCATCACCCTGATAGTGTACACTGTACCCAGTAGGTAGTATTCTTGGCTTATTTCTACCCCTCTATATGGTTTCTGTTTATATGGCTTTGTAAAGAAAGACTTTACCAAAGATAAATAAATGTGATAGTATAGCTAGGTTTTTAAATAATTGGTTCAAAATATTTGTAGCACAAAAAGGATCTTGGGTTGTGACTTTTACCAAGATGTTGATTCTATCTCCTAGCACAAATGCCAAAGCCAGACAGCTTGTGCTGAGACCACAATTGGAGAGGCCTTTGAAGTGGGCTGGAGTCCTTTGTCTAAAACAAAGCAGGGTGCGGTGACCCCATGAAGAGAAATCCACCTGTTGATGAGACAGGCACTTTTTCTCTATAAACATTTGATTGTTCTGTTACCTTCATTTCTCTGGAGGATGGGTTAATTGTGTAGTTTCAAATCTCAAGCATGCTTTTCTAATTTAAACAATTTTTAGGTTCATTAATGACTCACTTTGCATAAGATTGGATCCTCTGTAATGCTGTTCCATTGTTATAAGCAGGATTTGTTATCTTTGTTGACTCGCAGGCTATAAAGGTTCTCTTACTTTAAAATGTAGAAATCGTATTTCTTAATCATCATAGAAGACACGTTTATTTTGTGTAACTATATAGTAATTGTTTTTCTTAAGTGGCAAAATTCTAATCTTTTATATTTAGGTGATTTTGTATGTCTCTGTGGTCAGATTATGATATGGCAAAATCTTCATTATTAAGTCATTTTAGAGCATCTAACAAATGCAAAATTAATACGTTAAAGATTAAGTAGAATTGAAAGGTAAAGTGATGTTCTGTTTCATTTACTGTTTCATGAGCTTTTTACTATTTTGAAAGCCCCCTTGAAGAGGAGCAATGGCAAGTTCAAACTAGCATGAATCATTATACCCTGTGACAGGTTCCACAATAAATGACTTGTGATTGATGTGAAGCCTGATGCTTAGAGATTAATGGCAGATGCAGTATTGTAGTGTTTTTCTTTCATCACTAATATTATCCAGTGAAGCTAGTAGCTTAGCAAAAGACTTTGCTCAGAAATAATTGGGATTGGTAATACTGATGGTCTGTGAAGTTTTAAAAAATATGACCCTTTAGGGAAGTCTAGAGAAAAACAGTGTGCTTTTAGATAATTTGGTAGGTTCAAGAAATTTAAAAATACTTTTCTTTAGAAATTCACTGTTTACAAACAAATATCAAGCTCACTACATTTATAAAAGGGGGGTTATTAAGCAGTAGAAGCAAAAGTTCTTTTGAAGATAGGCAAACTTTAGAAGAAGAATAAAATCAGGGTCTCTGGAAGGTAGGATATCAAGAATATTAAGGCTTCAAAATCAGACAAAAATCTTAATTCTTCTATACTCGTTGGGGTAACTTTTGATCACTTACTCTCTCTACATTGGTCCTTCTCCCACACTCACCAGTCACAAAAGTCGGTGTCCCCCAGGTGTAGATGAGTGGGATGGACCAGTGGATACACCTGGCTCATTACTGATCAGGTGGTTCCGTCACATGGAAACATGAGAAGGAGAGAGTATTTGTTACCCCCAACTAAGAAACATGTGGTCTCTATTCTTATGGGTTTTATTATGACATCAAAAAGTCATATTTGTATAATACTTAACTTCATTAATAAAGTGCCATTAAAATAATTTTTAAATGACACAAATTATAATAGGAAACAACATGTTGAATGTTGCTTTCATCTATTTAAAAAGGTTATATTTTTTCTTTCTTTTTTTTTTTTTTTTTTAGACGGAGTCTTGCACTGTCACCCAGGCTGGAGTGCAATGGTGTGATCTCGGCTCACCGCAACCTCCGCCTCCCAGGTTCAAACGATTCTCATGCCTCAGCCTCCCGAGTAGCTGGGATTATAGGTGCCCGCCACCACACCCGGCTAATTTTTGTATTTTAGTAGAGATGGGGTTTCACCATGTTGGCCAGGCTGGTTTCGAACTCCTGGCCTCAGGTGATCCACCTGCCTCGGCCTCCTAAAGTGCTGGGATTACAGGCGTGAGCCACCACACCCGGCCTAAAAATGTTATATTATTTCTAATATGACAAAAATGCAACCTTACTGGCTTTCTTTTTTTTTTTTTTTTTTTGAGACGGAGTCTCGCCCTGTCGCCCAGGCTGGAGTGCTGTGGCACGATCTCGGCTCACTGCAAGCTCTGCCTCCTGGGTTCACACCATTCTCCTGCGTCAGCCTCCCTAGTAGCTGGGACTACAGGTGCCCACTACCAGGCCCGGCTAATTTTTTGTATTTTTAGTAGAGATGGGGTTTCATCGTGTTAGCCAGGATGGTCTCGATCTCCTGACCTCGTGATCTGCCTTCCTCAGCCTCCGGAAGTGCTGGGATTACAGGCGTGAGCCACCGTGCCCAGCTTTCTTTACAAAGCTGAATGTTGATAATTGAAATAGAGACTAGTCTGAAATGTACTTCTGTTCCATTTATGTAAAAAGGGTTTCCTAAATGAATTAATGGCACAAGGGAGATTATCTGCTTCAGAGAATAAACTTTGCAAGTCACTTCAGATCTTCCGATGGGGTGCTAATTAATATTCAAATGTTATGTTGAGAAAGGACTGATTTTCAGATCTTTGTGATCTCGAATCACTTCCCCTATGGTGCATTTTACACATTGTGTGGTTGTAATATGTCAAATCCTTTTTTATTTGGAGCTCATGTTATTTAGATTGAGTCTATGGTGAGGTTGTACGTAATGCATGATGCCAACAGCGCTGGGAGAGAAACGCTGTCTTTATCTCAGTACCTGTTTATCTTGAGTTGAAAGTTTGTTAGTTGTAGGTGGATTGTACTCTGATTGTACTGTGTCTTTGTCTTCCTTTTGTCCCCAGACCAGCGCTAAGTATAAAATAGGTGTAAAAAATTGGTGAGTTGTTTTTGTTTTGTTTTGCTTTTTGAGACAGTATTGCTCCGTCATACCCAGCAGTGGTGCAGTCTTGGCTCACTGCCACCCCTGCCTCCCAGGTTCAAGCGATTCTCCCACCTCAGTCTCCTAAGTAGCTGGGATTACAGGTGCATGCCACCATACCCAGCTGATTTTTTGTATTTTTAGTAGAGATGGGGTTTCACCATATTGGCCAGGCTGGTCTCAAACTCCCGACCCTACATGATTCACCCACCTTGGCCTCCCAAAATGCTGGTATTACAGGCATGAGCCACTGCGCCCAGCCAAATTGGTGAGTTTTTACGTTGAAACGTTATGAAAAGTTACCCTTGACCTTAGAAACAGGAAATGGAAGGGTTTTATGAAATCTTAGGCATGTTATCTGTTGAATTTTCTTATCACTAAATAGTGCTTCTCATATTTACCCATGTCTTCTTTCAATCAGCATAAAAATCTTATAGTCTTGAAATCTGAAATTTGAATAAAAAAGAATATTGTGGTTGAATTTAAATCAAAGCAATTTTGCCGTGTTTATGAATCTTTTAGCCACTTATGGCACCAGCATGTCCGTTTTCTTGGTGACAAGGCATGTGGAATGGTGACAAGTGTGTAGGTTCAGGATATTAGAACCACATTTGAATCCTGGAGGTACCATTTCCTTGCTGGGAGACATAGAACAAATTAGCTTTAATCCTTTAAATGAGGATTACACCCACATCACAGGTTATATTAATTGTGAACCTATATGAAGTGTCTGACATAGAGTACTGGCCGTGCCGTAGGTGTGCAATAAATGTTAACATTCCTTATCTCCTGCTTGCATTTAATTGCTAAAATGACCAAATTCTGTTCGCTTTAATGAGATATCTTTCCGGAAGGGATAAGATAAAATTGTTTGTTCTTCAACTCTGATAAGTTATTCTAGAAGAATATCTTTCTGATACGATTAGACAATTTTATCATCTGTCCTTATGTAATGTCCTTAGTTTTATCAGCTCAAAAATAGGGATGCAATTGATATCAACATATTGAGATCATTAGGGGTTTATCATTGAAAAGGGGTGAGAGAGGAGCATTAGATGGGAAGCTCATTCTGGCACTTATGCTTAGGGTGACAGAGGAAACCAGTGGCGGGGGTTGTGGGGGGCGGTTTCCGGTAGTGCAGGTGAAAACCTAAAGCAAAAGAAAGGAATGGATTTAAAGACATCCAGACAGTAAGTAGAGTGGCTCTGTTGACTTTTTCCATTATGAGGGAAGGGGGTGGTTAGGGAAGAAAGGACAGCAGGTATCTCACATTCATGTGTCACGTGGCTGCCCCAGTGGTGGTGCTACAGTCCAAACCAGGAGACACAAGAAGGGGCAGGATTTAAAGGATAGAGTATATATTCAGTTTTGGACATGTTGAGTTTGAGGCACTGGGGGTATCTAGGTGGAATCATCTGATAGGTAAAGAGAGAAGGGGGCAGGGAGGGAGGGAGAGAGAGAGACTGAGAAAGGCAGGTGAGTCAGGCAATCAGGGAGAGTTTTGGGACCAGGGAGGGAGTTTTGACCCCTTCAGCTCTGTATGGCCAAGAGTGGTTATGCCTGAGACAGTGGGTGGGACTGCCCCTGTGGGGCACGTAGCTGGGGAAGAGAGGAGGTGGGTGAGGATGGAGCCATCGAGAGCTCTCTTTTAGATGCCGGCAGAGGAAACAGTTATAAGAAGAGGAAACTCAGACCCTAGATGTGAATTTAGAATCTAGATTTGGTTTTAATAATTTACACACAGTGAGTTTCCCAAAGAGATGGAAAAGTCAACTGTTTGGAACCAAAAAGCCAAAGCTGGAAAGAACCACAGTGCCCTAAGTCAGTTCTGCATTTGATGGACAGATGGACGGGTCTCTTGAGTCCACTGAATTTCCATTTCATCACAGTCACCCTCCCGGCGGCGCCTCCCCCAGCAGCCGTTCCCAGTGGTGGTGATGACTCAGGCTATGCCACACATTCACCGTAACCTTCATGAGACCAAAATGCTGCAGATGGCTGTGGGAAATAGGAGGTACTGAACACTCAACAAGGAGGCGTGCAATTTAAAGTAGTTTTCACTCATCTTTAGCATGAGTGCTTAAATGGTTGTAATTAGAAGGGATGACCTAGGACCTGTGTGGAAAGTGTGACTTAATATTTTAAGTATTTTTGGGAACTATTAAAACAAGAAAAGTGTTCTTTATTTTGTCAAATTTTGTTTTTTTCTTTTCCTTGATAGAACTCGATCAATGTCTTAGCGATTACATACTCTGTCATTAAAACTGTGACCTTGGGCAAGTTACCTAACTCTCCCTGATTTCATTCATAAAATGGAGATAATAGTATTTGTTTCATAAGGTTCTTATGAGAACAAAGTGACATAACATGTAGAAAGTCCCTTCGTACGTATTGGCAGTAAAGTGTAGTTGTTGTTAGTAGGAGGTGGGAGGGCTAGGCATTAGAAGTGAGAGGGGCCGGGCACGGTGGCTCACGCCTGTAATCCCAGCACTTTGGGAGGCTGAGGTGGGTGGATCACCTGATGTTGGGAGTTCAAGACCAGCCTGACCAACACGGAGAAAGCCCATCTCTACTAAAAATGCAAAATTAGCTGGGTGTGGTGGTGCATGCCTATAATCCCAGCTACTTGGGAGGCTGAGTGAGGCAGGAGAATTACCTGAACCCGGGAGGTGGAGGTTGTAGTGAGCCGAGATTGCTCCATTGCACTCCAGCCTGGGCAACAAGAGCGAAACTCCGTCTCAAGAAAAAAAAAAAAGAAGAAGTGAGAGGAAAGCGGTTAAAGATGATGGGGTGTTTATTATCAAGAAAGTGAGTGGTGCAAGAGGAAGAAAGGGGAACATGATGGTGTTCGGTGTCTTTAAGGAAGAGTGAAGGAAGGGGTAAGAAGGCACGGGAGCATACACTGGCCACCCAAGGATTGTGCTCAAACCTGACAGTTGGATGTTTGGGACCAGAGATGTGCTTAACTTAGATAACTTGTTGCGTGTTCTATGCTCTAGTTGTTTTGTTTGAGTTTCCTGCAATCAGACATAGTTGGATTGTAGGATGTCATGAAAATGGTGATAGTAGGAAGGAAAGTAGTTATAATCCTGTATTGGATTAAAAAGATCATCAACTTTGGGTTATGAAAAATGTAGTGCCACAAAAGTATGAAAATGTTAAAACTTAGAAACATAAAATAACAGTTTATGAATGCAAAGCTTGGGAAATGAATTATGAAAGTCTACTATGTTTTTAGGAGCATAAGACAAAATGAGGAAGACAAAACTTAAGGAAAACCCATGAGGGGATCCAGCTGAACACTGGATGGGTACACACTAAGAAAATAACTGAAACTCATGTGAGTTCAAACGCAAGTGTTAATGCTTTTTATCAAGCAAAAGATATCAGGATGGGTAACACTTTGCTTCCCAAACTCTGAACATCACAAATGGAGTTGGGGAATGGCCTCAGGATGTGTGTTAGGATTATAAATCCCTGTGTCCGTTTCCCTCCCATCTGTCTGAAATCTAATCCAAGGGTTCTCACACTTTTGGACTTCACGTTCAAAGAACACTTCAATAAAATTTGTGTGGATCACCATAGGTCTCCAGCTTTTAGTTCTGGCAAGCGAGTGCTTTTTAAAAAAATCTGTCATTTCTTACCACCATTACTGCATTAAAAAAGAAGACATTTAACATGCACACATGCATGTACCTACACACACACACACGAAGAAGAGCATAATTAAAGACAATTTTTTGATCAAGTAAAGTTATCTTTATGAGAAATTTTCTTTGTTGCCTTATCTTTCCTTCTTTTCGTTGTGGACTGTGAAAATAATTGTCCATACAAGCACAAGCACAGACCTACAGAATCTGGCCAGAATTTACTAAGCACTGGTACAGCTGTTGTCTACCTGCTCCCAGGTGACCAGCCTAGGACAGCTTGGGAGACAGAAATCCTGCCACCTTTGCTGCTACAAACGCAGGGCTGAAAAGACCAACCCTTTTTCCGGAGCACTCTGTGGCCCAAGCCAAGTTATCAAAAGGATCTTTGTTGCCAGGGGATGTTTTTTTCTTTTCTGAGAGTAGGTTGGGTTGCGGCAGGGGGGCGGGGGGTGTTGGGTGGCAGGGGTTTGGCCGGGGGAGGGGAGGGTGGATAGAAAGGATAGAAGGTAAATGGTATATAACGCAAGAGGGAAATTTTAAAGACTTTCAATGATTAAGTACATATGACTTCCTTTTTCTTTTTTGCCCTGGTACTGCCTGAAAAATACATATGACTTTAAGCTGTATAGGCGAGAATATTTTAGATTCTAGTGTAAAGTAATAGGATACAGTATCACATTGGGAGTGACGTCTTTCTTCATCAATTGTTTGTTCTTAAAACAAGCCTTTTATGAGGTGTGGAACTTTAAAGAGGCCAGTTTTGCTGTTCCTATGAGAATTGACGCCTTTATTGCAAAATATGAATGTGGTAGACGTGGATTTTTGAAAGTTAACAGAAAAATCTACTAATCTGAATAGATCATTAAGAATGTAGTCTGCTTCATCAGTGTATGTGTTACATGAACAGACATTAAGAGCTTGTTACGGCAGTGACTTACCAGCAAGGATGGGATAAAAGTAAAATGCGGAAGGAAGAAAATGCACCATGGTTTTTTCTTATGAAAGAGCTTACAGACAACTTTTATTGATAGCTTTTGCAAATTTAGAATTAATTTATATTAACAGTTTGATATTTGGAAACACTTACTTTTAAAAATTAGCCTGATTTGTATTTAAAATTATTTTTTAAAATACAGCAACAGGGTTTGCTTTGTTGCCCAAGCTGCTCTTGAACTCCCGGGCTCAAGCCACCCTCCCGCCTCAGCTTCCCAAAGCCCTGAGATTATAGGTGTGAGCTACTATACCCCGCTAGATTTCTGCGTATTCATAATCTATGAACTTTGAACTTACCATTTTCAGGGTTGCAGGGTTTTTTTTGAGACAGGATCTTACTGTGTCACCCAAGCTAGAGTGCAGTGGCACAATCACAGCTGAGTGCAACCTTCAACTCCTAGGCTCAAGTCATCCCTCCACCTCAGCCTCCTGAGTAGCTGGGACTCCAGGCACGCACCACCACTCCTGGCTAATTTTTTAAAATTTTCTGTAGAGATGGGATCTCACTATATTGCTCAGGCTAGCCTTGAATTCCTGGACTCAAGAGATCCTCTCACCTCAATCTCCTAAAGTGCTGAGATTCCAGGCATGAGCCACCACACCCTGCCATGGTTGCAGGTTTTAGGTGTTAAATTTACATATCTTGTGTTGGGGCATCTATTGATTTAGGACCACAGATCTGAACAAAGTATAAAGGAGCTGATCCATCAGCCATTCATTCCCCTCTCAGTAGAGACTGTGCCACATTGCTCTTGGCCCTTGCATGAAAAAAACACTTTATACTGTCTTGCTAGGTTTCTCAATCTCAGTCTATAACTACGTGTGTGTGTGTGTGTGTGTGTGTGTGTGTGTGTGTGTGTGTTTCCAGCTGAATTTTCTGTCCTGAGGTTGAGTTAGAAATCAGCTTTTGTTTGCTTTACAGTTTCTCATGGCTTCAGTCAAACAGCGGTGTCAAATGTGGTATCATTGACATCTGTGGTAGCCTTCGTTCTGTGAAGTCTATCAGCAATGTCCATGCTGATAATTCAGTGTAAATGATTGCCCAGCCACAAGCTGCACGGTGAACACTGTTTTCTCAGTTGGGTTGGCTGCTCCTCAGGGAGTCCCACTATGCCAGGCAGATGAAGCACAGTTTGCCACTCACTGAGAAGGAGCCCCTGGGGGGACCCCATTCCGTGGCCAGGCCATATCACCGCCCCCGACCGGACCCTTGCCTAGATGAACTGTTAAGTGTCAGGGGATTCACACAGGAGGAAGGGCAGCCACCGCATACACACAAGGAGTGTGTTCGGGTGGCCCCCGCTCTCAGCAGGACGCATCTCCATGGAGCACTTTGGGCTGAGCCACCTTCTTCTCTATCCCCACTGGCTCCCCCACCAAAGTGCTGCAGCCAGTAGCCAGAAATTAAAATCCTCGTTTGGGTCGAGTAAGAAAGTTTATCTATTACCCATAAACCTTTTCTTGCAAATCTGCTCATAGTGCATACATTGACTTTCACATTTCACTCTCTAATTGAGCAGAATTATAAGTATACCTCGCCCATTCATCCTGCCAAATACTCAAGATTTCTGTTCGACAGGCTGTCCTATTATCAGTGAACTGCCCTCGCTATGACATACTAATATATATGATACGAACATTGCCTTCTTGGAGCTCTTTTTAGTATAACTGTTGGGGTCATATCCCCCAGTGAGAAGGCCATTAGAATTTTGGGGTCAGGTTATTTGTGCATGGTAGTGTAACTGTCAAGATGTAATATTTGAGGGTTTTTTTTTGGTGGAACTTTTTGTGTTGAGTATAGAAGCCAATCATGTTCATATAGTATACAAACTTGAGTGATACTCTTCTAAGGACCACAAATACCAACAGTTTGAAGTAAAAGTAGGAGGACTGAACATTATTCAGGCAAAGTCTGAAGCCATACCTGTTTCTCTTCTCTGTTGTAATGCCCTCAGCCAGGGCTAAGGTGAGTTTTTGAAAGCACCCATCACTATTATGAGTGTGACGTGGATAGGAGAGGGTCAGAAAGGGAAACAATGCACTCAATAATTATATTTGACGCTAATGATCTGGTCTGTGGGTCATGTGGGTGTCTCCTGTCTCCTGATCTACCTAACACTGATGACAAAGCTCATTAGTACCTCTGGCCAGAGGGTGGACTTGGGAAAAGAGAGGACAGCACTCATGTCAATCAGTTTGGCTTCTCATTAGTAACTCCAAAGAAAATAGTTGGCCAAAGAGGCCAGAACCACAAAAAGGAAGCTAACTTTGAGTTACCCTTATCTGTCCATTATTATCACTGAGGTGGGAAAAGGCTAAGTGTCTGGTATGTGGGAAGTGGATGAAGTGAAATGATATTTTTTGAGGCTAAAATAAAACTTCTAAAAAATCTCAATGGCAGCAGTCCTAAAATAAAAGTAAGTCTTTATAAAAGGAAAACAAAGTCCAAAGTGAACATATTTGCTTCTCCTGCTAACAGTGCTATTTCAAACAATAAAAAGTAGTGATGGATTCTGCTTCTGAGCAAGAGGGAGCGTGTAGCTGAGACCATGGACAGAATGCATGGTGCAGCAGGCAGAGTGGGGAAGGAGATCAGAATTTGAAGTTCCACTAAACTGTATCACCTGGCGTAGACTCCGAGGTAGCCCGAAATCCAGTAGGTCACACTGGTGTGGACAGAAGATCTTCAAGGGAAGCCCTTGCTTCCTGACCTGAGAAGCAGGAAAAGGGAGTGCTAACTTCAGAGTGAGTGGAAGAAGCCACTGTCCTCATTCTCTCCCTTCCCAACCCATAGCCAGTCCTGCACAGCGGCGTAGGGCTGGGCAGACATCCAAAACTGTGCGTGCTGGGGGAGGAGGATTTCCTTCTTTCTGATGAAGGGAACTGTGGTCCTAAGAGCATGGGGCGAATTCCCATTGCTTTTCTTCCCTCTCTCTGTCCTTCTGCCACTTGACACCACATTGAACTGCAGTTGTGCTGGAAGTATGTGGTGGAGCAAGGCAACTAAACCCCAGCATTCTAGCAGAAGGACCATGAAAAGGGGCCCTAGGGTACTGGAAGGTACTGGCGAGATCACAGAGAGGATAAAGAGAGCTATTGCATAAAATATTGCATGAACTCCTGGACTCGCTTCTGAGCTGTGCATGTTTGGATCTGACTCTAAGCAGCATTACAAATGCTTTGAGAGCTGAAATATGAACTAGATCATACAGGTCCCAGGCTGACCACTGCATGGTATACATGTAAGACAGATCCAAATAGCATTGCAAAGGCTTTCTGCACTGAAGTGACATTCAGCTGACAGGAGGTGGTTTGGAAATCGCAGCCTGAACTTAATAATGTTGATCACGTGCTTAAAAAAAAAATTCAACATTGTCCTTAGGATTTAAAGACTCGGACTCTCATAATATAATAATCAATATTACTAAAAATTAGCCAGCCTATGAAGAACTAGGATAATCTCAATTTGTATGTGAAAGAACAAGTAACAGTTGCAAATTCTGAGGTATCACAGATGTTGGAATTATCAAAGATTTAAATCAGATATTCTAATCATGGCCCCAGAAGCGTGGGAATAGATTACATAATGCAGAACCAAGTGGTAATTTTAGAACTGAAATCTATAATAATGAAAAATAAAAATTCATGGGTGGGCTCAACAACAGAATAAAGATAATAGAAAGAGAAGAGACAGTGGACTTGAAGATAGAGCAATAGAAATTATTCAATCTCAACAACAGAGAAAAAGATTGAAAAAAATAAGTAAACAGAGCTTCAAGGATGTGTGAGACCATACCAAAAATGTCCAACATTTGTGTAATCAAAGTTCCTAAAAGAGTGTGATTTGAAGAAATAATGGTTGGCAACTAAGTTTGGTCAAAGATGTAAGCTTTTAAATTTAAGAAGCTGAACAAACCTAAACAGGCTAAAATCAAAGAAGTGCATACCGTGATACATCATAAACTGTTAAAAACTAAAGAGAGAAAAATATTGAAAGCAATTAGGGAAAAATGCTACATGACATATAATAGAACAACTTGAATTACTGCAGATTTAATTGGTATGTTTAGACATACCAATGATACATAACATATAATAGAACAAGTTGAATGACTGAAGATTTTCTGTTAGAAACCACAAAGGCCAAAGTAAAGTGGAACACTATTTTTAAAATAACCAGGGAACATATTCTTTATTTACGAAGGTAAAAAAATGATATTCTCAAATAAAAGAAAGCAATAATTCACTGCCAGAAGACTTGCTCTAAAAGAAATGCTGATACACAGAAAATTATACCAGAGGAAAACTTGAAACATCAAGAGAAAAAGAAAAGCAACAGTAGTAATATCTGAGTAAATATAATTATTCACTTAAGCTCTTTAAAATATGTATAACAGGCCGTGTGCCGTGGCTCATGCCTCTGATCCCAGCACTTTGGGAGGCTGAGGTGGGTGGATCACGAGGTGAAGAGATTGAGACCATCCTGGCTAACATGTGGAAACCCCATCTCTACTAAAAATACAAAAATTAGCTGGGCGTGGTGGCATGTGCCTGTAGTTCCAGCTACTCAGGAGGCTGAGGCAGGAGAATTGCTTTAACCCAGGAGGCAGAGGTTGCAGTGAACCGAGATCGCACCACTGCACTCCAGCCTGGTGACAGAGCAAAACTCTGTGTCAAAAAAATATATATGTATAATAATGGAAATCAAATATTCTAGCATTGGTAGAGTTTCATTGTATACAGATGTAACACATATGACAATTGTAAGATAAAGAGAAGAGGTTAAAAGGACTAAAATGATGGTAAGATTTACCACTTGAAGTAGTAAAATATTAATTCTAAGTAGACTGTTAAAAGTTAAGTATATATATTTGAAATGTGTAGAGCAACAGCTAAAGACACCACACAAAGGAATATAGTAAAAACTCAATAGATAAATAAAAATAGAGCACTGAAAATACTCAAATAATTCAAATAAAAGTAGGAAAGGAAAAACAGGAACAAAATGAGGGAAGAAACCTAAAATAAATAATAAAGGGTAGATTTAAATTCCAATGTATAACTAATTATATTAAATATAAATGATCTAAACATACAAATTAAATGACAGAGATTGTCAGAATGGATTTTTTAAAATGACCAAAGGGTATGCTATCTATAAGTAATACATTTTAAATATAATGAAATGAATGTGTTAAAAGTAAAAAGTAAAGTGATATACACTAATCATAAGGAAGCTGGAGGGGCCATATTAATATCAGAAATAGTAGACTGGAGAGCAAGAAAAATTACCAGGGATAAAGAAGAACATTACATAAAGAAAAATGGGTAAGTTCACCATGATGACATAACAAGCATAAAAAAGTGTATGTACCTAACAACAAAGTTTCAAAGTACATGAAACAGAATAGAACTGAAAGGAGAAATGGACAATTGTAGTTAGGGGCTTCAACACAGCTCCCCCAATAATTGCAAGAAGAAGTAGATAGAATAGCAGTAAGGATGTGGAAAAACTGAACAATACCATCAGACTTGCTAATTGACATTTATAAAATGTTCCTCCCTCAAATAGCAGAATATACATTCCTTTAAAATCCTCAGGGAGCATTCACAAAAATAGATGATAGCCAGAGACATAAAACAAACCTAAAAATGATTAAAAGAATTGAAATAATCAAAAGTAGTTATCTTACCAGAATGAGATTTAACTAGAAATCAACAAAAGAAAGATAATTGATAAATCTCTAAATACTAAGAAAGTAAACAACATACTTCTAAGTGATCTGTGAATCAAAGTCTCAGAGAAAGCAGAAAATATTTTGAAGTGAACAAAATTGAAAATGCAATATATCATAATTCATATGAAGTAGCTAAAGCAGGGCCTAGAGGGAAATATGGAGGATTAAACCCTCATATTAGAAAAGAAAAAAAGAACTGCAATGAGCAATCTAAGCTTCTACCTAAAGAAACTAGAAAAAGAAGAGCAAAACAAGTCTAAAGCAAGCAGAAAGAAGGAATTTTATAAAGATAAGAGTAGATATCAATGAATTTGAAAACAACAATAGTGGAGAAAACCAATAAAATTAAAAATCTGGTTTTTTAAATATATCAAGAGCTGATAAACCTCTAGCCAGATTGACAAGGAAATATGGCATAAATTACCAATGTAAGGCATGAAAGAGGGCATATCACTATAGTCCCCACAAAAATATAATAAGCAAATACATCAAGAGCTCTGTGCACATAAATTCAACAATATAGATGAAATGGACCAAATCCTAGAAAGAAGAGGCTGCCAAAACTCACCCCAAAATATCCCTTTATATCTCAATAAATTCAATTTATAATTAAATCTTTACCAAAAACTCAAAAATCAAAACCTAAAAAACTACAGGTCTGGATGGTTTCACTGGTAGAATTCTCTACCAAACATTTATGGAAGAAATGACATCAATTCTATAAGATCTTTTTCAAAAAACAAAAGAAGAGGCAACACTTCCCAACTCGTTTTGTGAAGCCAGCCAGCATTATCCTGGTTACCAAACCAGACAAAGTTAGTACAGTAAAAGAAAACTGCAGACCAGTGTCTCTTAGGAACATAGATGCAGAAATCCTTCACAAAATATTAGTACATTGAATTAGGCAATAATAAAAATAATAACAAGTCATGATTTAGGCTTGGAATGTAAGGCTAATTCAGCATTTGAAAATCAGTCAATGTAGGGCTGGGCACAGCGGCTCACAGCTGTAATCCCAGCACTTTGGGAGGCCAAGGCAGGCAGATCACGAGGTCAAGAAATGGAGAACATCCTGGCCAACATGGTGAAACCCTGTCTCTACTAAAAAATACAAAAATTAGCTGAGTGTGGTGGCACACGCCTGTAGTCCCAGCTACACAGGAGGCTGAGGCAGGAGAATTGTTTGAACCCGGGAGGTGGAGGTTGCAGTGAGCCAAGATTGTGCCACTGCACTCCAGCCTGGGCAACAAAGCGAGACTGTGTCTCAAAAAAAAAAAAAAAAAAAGAAAAAAGAAAAGAAAAGAAAATCAGTCAATGTAATCTACCATATTAACATACCAAAGAAGAAAAAAACCACACAATAGTATTAACAGATTCAGAAAAAGCAGTTGACAAAATTCAACATACATTCATGATAAAAGCTCTCAACAATCTATACAGGATTAAAAGGAAACTTCCTTGACCTGATAAAGAACATGCACAAAAATCTGCAACTATGATAACAACAGACACTGCAGACTACTAGAGGGGGAGGGAGGGAGGAGGACATGGATTAAAAACTACCTATGGGGTACTATGCTCACTACCTGAATGACAGGATCACTCATACCCCAAACCTCAGCGGCATGGAATATACCCATGTAACAAACTTGCGCATATACCCCGTATCAAAAAGAAAAGTTGAAGAAAAAGAAACCTGTAGCTAACATCATACTTGATGGTGAAAGACCTAATACCCTTCCTTTAAGACTGGAAACAGGGCAAGGATGTTCACATTTACCATTCCCGTTGAACATGATACTGGAGTATCTATCCATTGGAATAAGGTAAGAAAAAGAAATGAAAGGCTTACAAGCTGTAATAAAACTGCCTGTTTGCAAACAACTTGATTGACCATATAGATAATCCCAAGAAATTTACAGAAAAAGTTCCTAGAATGGCATTGCCAGTTAGATGCAAGATTGTATAGCCAGTCTGGAAAATAGTTCAGTAGTTTCTTAAAATTTGTTTTTATTTTTATAGATTTAGGGATATCAGTGTAGTTGTATTAAATGGATATATTGTGTAGTGGTAAAGTCTGGGCTTTTAGGGCAACCATCACCCAAACAGTGTGCATTGTACCCAATAGGCAGTATAATAGGTAGTATAATAGGTAGTATTTGCTCCCTCACTCCCCTCCTACCCTCCTACCTTTCAGAGTCTTTAATGTCTGTTATTCCACTGTGCAATAACTTTTTGAGACTGGCTTCTTTCACTGAGCCTAATGTTAAAATGTATCCACAGGATTAGAAGTGTGTAAGGCACAACATGAAGGAGTTCTTTGGGGTGATAGAACAATTCCATATCTGATTCTGCTCCCACTTATAACTGTACTATAAATACAGTTTTTGACTTTCCGAGTAATTTCACTTAGGATAATGGCCTCCAGTTCCATCCATGTTGCTGCTTTTGCATGCAAAAGCATGATTTAATTCTTTTTTATGGCCGAGTAGCATTCCATTTCGTGTGTGTGTGTGTGTGTTTATCACATTTTTAGTCCAGTTATCTGTTAATGAACGCTTAGGTTGGTTCCATATCTTTCCTCTTGTGAGTAGTGCTGCAGTAAACAAAACATACAAGTGCAGGTGTCTTTTTGGTAAAATAATTTATTTTCCTTTGGGTAGACACCCAGTAGTGGGATTGCTGGATCAAAGGTAGTTCTATATTTAGTTCTTTGAGAAATCGCCATACTATTTTCCATAGAGGTTGTACTAATTTACATTCCCACAGACAGTGTATAAGCATTTCCTTTTCTCCACATCCTCACAACATCTGTTGATCAGTGATGTTTTTCATGTTTGTTGGCCTCTTGCCTGTTTTTTTGAAAAATGTCTGTTCACATCCTTTGTCCACTTTTTAATGGGGTTACTTGTTTCTTTCTTGTTGAGTTATTTGAGTTCCTTGTAGATTCTGGCTATTAGCCCTCCACTGGATGCATAGTTTGCAAATATTTTCTCCCATTGTATAGGATGTCTGTTTACCCTGTTGATTATTTCTTTTGCTGTGCAAAAGCTTTTTAGTTTAATTAAGTCACATTTGTCTGTTTTTGTTTTTGTTACATTTCCTTTTGAGGACTTAGTCATAAATTCTTTGCTTTGACCAATGTCCAGAAGAGTTTTTCCTAGGTTTTCTTCTAGGATTTTAATAGTTTCAGGTCTTATATTTAAATCTTTAATCCATCTTGATTTAATTTTTGTATACGGAGTGAGATAGGAGTCCAGTTCTATTCTTCTACATATTGGCTTTCCAATTTTTCCAGCAGCATTGGTTGAATAGGGTGTCCTTTCCCCAGTGTTGTGTATTTTTGTCAACGTTGTCAAAGATTAGTTGGTTGTAGTTAAGTGGCTTTATTTCTTGGATCTCTATTCTGTTCCATTGATTTATGTATCTGTTTTTGTACTAGTACCATACTATTTTGGTTACTATAGCCTTGTAGTATAATTTGAAGTCAGGTAGTGTGATGCCTCCAGAAACTAACAAAGAGCCTGAATAGCCAAAGCAATCCTACTTCAGTAGTTTCTGATGAAGTTAAATACATCCTTACCATATGATCCAGCAATCCCATTCCTAGTACTTGCAACAGCATGGATACATTTTAACATTAGGCTCAGTGAAAGAAGCCAGTCTCAAAAAGTTACATGCTATATGATCCCATTTATGACACTCTAGAAATGGCAAAATGATAAGGAAAAATAACATATCAGTGGTTTCCAGGGATTCGAAGTGTGTAAGGCACAACATGAAGGAGTTCTTTGTGGTGATAGAGCAATTCCATATCTGATTCTGTCCTGAGTGATAGCAAGGAGGCAAATCTACACGTGTTAAAACTTACAGAATCTGTACATCAAAAGAGGCCTCAATTTTGTATATGTTAATTTTCAAAATTATGTTAAAAATATTAGTTTTCTTGGCAAAAGTGAACGGTACCCGATTTTATTATTCTGTTCTCACATTGCTATAAAGAAATACCTGAGACTGGGTAATTTATAAAGAAAGGAGATTTAATTGGCTTGTGACTCTGCAGGCTGTAGAGGAAGCATGGCAGGATCTGGTTCTGGTGAGGCCTCGGGGAACTTAAAGTCATGGCAGAAGGCAAAGAGGCAGCCAGCGTTGTTGCATGGCCAGAGCAGGAGAAACAAAAAGGTCGGGGGGCGGGCTAGGTGCTACACACTGTTAAACAACCAGATCTCAGAATAACTCACTCACGCACTATCACAAGAACAGTACCTAGGAGATGGTGTTAACTCATTCATGAGAACTCCGCCCCTGTGCTCCAGTCACCTCCCACCAGGCCCCACTTCCAACATTGGGAATTAATTACAATTTGACATGAGATTTGTGCAGGGACACTGATCCAAACCATATCACTGATATTCTTGTGATTGCCTATTGATTAACCAGATCAGTACTGTCCAGTATAATTTTCTGAGATGATGAAAATGTTCTGTATCTGCTCTGTCCAGCATTGTAAATACTAGCTACATGTAGCTATTGAGCACTTGAAATAATATTTTATTATTATTTTAAATATTATTAGGAACTAACAATATTAGTTCCTAATTTTCAGTTAATTTAAATTAAATAAAATTAAATATTAGTTCCTCAGAAAGTTCCATACCACACTGTGGCATAAACTTTTTCTGCCCTAAGTTCTTCTAATCAATGTCCTAAGAAGACAAGGAAGGAAAAGATGAAAGTAAAAGGAGAAAAACTGAGAGCTTATGATTTTTTTGTTAAAAATCCAGATTCTAAATATATTGTCAGGTCTTATATTTCAGGACTTATGTTAGTTCCTCACGAACTAATATTTTAGGCCTGGTCATGCCGAGTTCACCTTTGTGATGAGAATGGCCAGTATTATTCCTAAGGAACTAATATTTTAATTTTATTTAATTTAAATTAAGTTATAATTAAATAGCCACACATGCCTAGTAGCTACTCTATTTGACAGCACAAATATAGATGATTGTATAATCACTGTGATCTTAGAAAACAAATTATGTTATTTTTATTCATTCAGAGAGATAAAAGAAATTATGACTAGTTTTTACTTTTTGACATCAGGATTTTATGACATTTTCTAGCTTTATAAACAGAAATGCATGATCCAACTTCCATGAGGTGATATAGGGAGGTGATACTGAGGATGAGGCTAATGTACATTAAGATGTTAATGGGAGAGTAGAGGTTTGTGACTGTGATACGAAAGGTATAGAGGAGAGCAAAGCCCAAATAATGTTTATTTTTAAGCCAGCGAATATTGGATTGTTTTTGGTTGGTGAAAATAACTATACTTTCACCAGGCAAACACAACAGTCCGGATCCTGTTGTCATTCTTGTCAGTAGGGATAGAGGTGGACATTAGGAGTCTGTCCCCGGATACGGAGGTGTCAGGAAAGCAGCCCTTGGAAGGTCCCTGCAAACCTCCCTGAACTGGGTGTTCCATTGTGGCGTGCCCCTTCCAACGGTTCAACTGGGGACTGTGAGAAGTACAAATTCAGCCTGGTCATGCCGAGTTCAGCTTTGTGATGAGAATGTTTGGCCGGTATTTCTTTACTTTACACTCCGTCTGGACTTAGTTTGGAGTGGATTTTTTTTCCCTCTTATTCATAGTTTTTTTTTTTTAGAAGTATTGTGATACTTTCTTTTCATGTATGTTTACTTTTCATTCCTCAGTTAATTGGAAGCACCTTGAGGTCAGAGGTTGATTCTATTGCTATGTCTGCTTTGTAAAAATATGGCAGTCTTTGCAACCTTCATATTTTTTTCCCGATTCCATCTTGCAGAGAAGGAATGCAACCCACAGAGAGGATAACTTAGTTCTAATTAAATAAGCCAGGGACAAAGTAACTCAGTTTCTTAGCTCTTTGACCTTATAACTAATTCCAGTTAAAAGAGCTCTAGGACTCAATAGCAGTATATGTTTAAAGCAACAGAAATACTGATGATAGTTTTGAAAACTAATTGGGAAATACCATTTTTAGGGCGTATTTTTAGATGTAGTTGTTGTTTCTCAAATTGGGGGCATATTTGTCCCAAGGGATTGGGGCCATACACTGGCAGGTTTATACAACCTCAAGATGAATGTGGATGGTCTCCCTAAAGGGTCAGTTCACTTGTAAATTTTGGAAAGTAGTATTGAATGGTGTTCATTGTAAACAAAGTTTTAAACTTTTGTTATTAGGACAATCAGGGTTCTATTACAGAGTAGAATGCATAGACTGTATGAATTTCAGGGTGTCTTCACAGTAGAATCTAATTGTTTTTCCTCTGCATATTGGGGGCTTCTGTGGGCTCCATCATTATCCTCTGCAGTTTAAATACTAGATACGAGATAGAAACATCTGAGATACACTCAGGCGTGTTTTAACCCAGTAGGTTGGAAATAAATAGTCCGTAAATCCAAATGCTGTGTAATAAAATTGTAATGGAGAAGGGCAACACTTCGTTTTTCTGTGCTGTCTCATCGTTTTCTTATTGTTTAATGTTAAAACAACAAATTTAGAATCTGGCTTTTTAACTGAAAATCATAAGCGCCTCAGTTTTTCCTCATTTTCCTTTCATCTTTTCCTTACGTGTCTTCTTTGGATATTGATTAGAATAACTTAGGGCAGAAAAATAGTTTATACCACAATGTGGTATGGAAAAAATTGGATATCTGCATACTTCATTTGTAATTTTTTATCCAAAGTGCACCTGGGGGGGGCGCAGTGGCTGAAGTCTATAATCCCAGCACTTTGGGAGGCCGAGGCAGGAGAATCACTCGAACCCAGGAGGTAGAGAAGTTGCAGTGAGCCGAGATTGCGCCAGTGCACCCCAGCCTGGGCAACAGAGCGAGACTCTGTCTCAAACAAAACAAAACAAAACAAAAAAGTGCATCTGGAAAAGCCTTAGAGTTGACTTTTCTTTTAATATATTTTACAAGTTGTTGTGGAGTAATGGAGGAACACCTGCACTGAGAATCAGGGGACCTGAGTGCTAGTTTTGGTTTTGCTAGTAAATCTTTGCAACCTGGGCAAGTCACCTTCCCACTTTGGGCTCTAGGATTATATTCGATCAAGTGATGATGTACTAGATGTTTTTCCGTGTCTCCTCCAGCTCTCACCTGCACTTATTCAGTGTTCCCAATCCTGTGAGAATTGGCTTTTGAGAATTTAAGTAACAGAATAGCCATGTTCTTCATTTGATGTTCATAGTGTTGCTCTCTAATACTTGTAAGAACACCAAGTGTATTTTTTTTTAAATATTTCGTTTCCTTGCATATACAGTGCAAGGAAATCTTACCCAATTTAATTGAAATGGTTTCTTCCACCACTTAACTTAGTCAATCTTGGGCTATAAAGGCCCTGAAAATGTGGAAACTTTCTGTTTTCCAAACTGCTTTTGTTGAGTTTTTAATTTGTGTCTTTTTTTAAAATCAATTTTATGCAACTAAGAAAGTCTAATCTGTTACTGGTGCCCAGGGGTTTTTGTTTAGAGAATTTCTCCTCTTCCCTTTGTTTCTCAGTTTGTGCTAATACTCTGCCCTGGTCAGTACTCCAAGTGTCAGGCTACTGCGGTGGCACAGATAGTCTTTTTGATAGACTCCGTGGAGGTAGTGTTAGGTACGTTGTCAAACTCATGCATTTCTGATAGCATTGCAGCATTTCATGTTGGAAATGTCGGATAGAACTTTTGTGAAATAGGAAAGTTATCTCATGTCTCTCTGCTTCTCTCTGTTCCCTGGTTAAGCACTCTTTACATCTTGTTCACTCTCTCACAGTAGGCTTTTACTTCGCCTCAGTAATTATCTTTTCCTTTGGATGCATCCTATACCCTGTTGCCTGCATAACCTAAACATTCAGCATGAGGAACATCTCCCCTGTAGAAACCTTTAATGCCATTCTCCAGGTATTTAATGTTATCTTTATCCCAGCCTGACTGACTTTTTGGCCTCGTTGCTACCAATCTCCTTCACAGATCCCTCCAACCCAGCCATGCTGAATCTACCACCAGCCATTCTCCAAAACATCTTAGACTGTCTAAGCACATCGTCTCTGTTCATACTGCCTTGCTGCCTGGAAAGACACTCTCATCTTTCCTCTCCCCACCCCCTTACTCACCCATCCTATGGGGCCGCCTCGGTGCCTCTTCCTTCCTGAAGAACCTCTCAGTTCCCTCCATGCTTCCTTGATGGTGCTTTTCGCATATCAGAAATAACCATCTTTCTTTACTCTCCGGGTCCTCTTTCCCTCTTTGCCTTGAATGACATAGATGCTGATGTTGAACAATGAATACAGGAGCGGTACTCATTCATCATTACTGTCACCTCAGCCACACGCTAGGATCTCACATGCTGTATTTTATAAGTGTGTTTTGACTCGAAAGGAGGTTTAGTGGAATATTGTCACAGACTAGGATTGTTTTCTCCCCGACTGGTGCAGTTTTGAAAAGGGGAGAGAATCTTGACACCGCAGACTTCTGAGTTGTGATAGGAGGCCGAGAAGTCCCTGGGGGAAGCCGCGTCTGACCATATTGTCAGCATCCCTTCCCTCCTGGGAGCTGCCATGAGCTTATAAATGTTTTTGGAGAATGGAGGTGTCATGCTTCTTTGGGAGGAGACTTACTAAGGGCCGTCTAGCAAATGCCGAGTGAAATTCATTGCAAATATAAAGTGGGCCATTTTCCTATCCATTAAAGACTGTTCTTTAAATTTTTTTAATTGATTAATTTTTAGAGACAGGGTCTTGCTCTCTTTCCCAGGCTGAAGTGCAGTGGTGCAATCATAGCTCACTGCAGCCTTGAACTCCTGCCCTCAGGTGATCTTCCCGCCTCCCAAAGTGCTGGGATTACAGGCATGAGCCACCGTGCGCCACATTCTGAAACTAATCTTGGGCCACCCCTCTTGCCTCCTCTTCCTCTACTTCCCAGTAATGAACCCTCAGCCCCAGGGAGGCCTGCCTGCCTTATGATCCCCACCTCCCTCCCATCCACACCTCCACACCTTGTCCATGCTTCCTCCCTGCAGGTGAGTCCTCTCCTTCCTTCAGCATAGATTTAGGGTCTGCTGTTGGCTAGGCACTTTCAGGGATATACCTATAAACACAAAACATGCAAAAAAATCCCTGCTCATGGAGCTTATGTTATGACATATGGGCTGTGCTTTCTCTTTTCTTTCACCTGTCCAGATTCTAGAACAAGTTTGCCTTTCCCTGGAAGCCATTGCTGACTGTTTCGACCCCGGTTCTTTTCTTCAAACTTCTTGGGGGCACTGGTTACCTGTTCCTCCCCTTTGAAATACACTGCCTTGTATTTTTGCACTCTTTATATGTGAGTATCTTACCTCCTCAAGTACATTTGAAGCTTCTTGAGGGCAGACACCATGTCATTTGTCCATGAGAGAGTGTGCACCAAGGTTTATATACTCCATATGTACACAACCTTAAAGATTAAAATTTAAATTCCTGAACTGACCATAGGACTTTGCAGTTAGGCACCTGATAAATATTTTTAATTGATTTAATGGTATTTATTGCTCTCTGCTTTTTCAAGTGGAGCAGCTCTAAGAGCGTGCGAGACCATTAGTTATCAAGCATTTATTAAGATCCTCCCTGTGTCACTATGTGGTGCTACTATTTAATCTGCTGCCAAGGACGCAGGCAAGTGCCAAGCACAACCTCTGCCCACACTTCATCAACTGAACAAATCACCTCTGTGGTCCTCTATGTGATATTTGTAAATCTTTACTGTAACACTGAAGCTGTTATTCAAAGATGCAAGAGGCACGGGGCAAGGAGGAGGACTGCTAATGATGGCTGCATGTGATTCTTGAGCTCATCTTGCCATTAGACACCGAGATCTAAAGCATCAGCAGACCTTTCTTGTCTTTATTTCTCAGTGGAGGCCAATGGTGTCCATTATGAAACCCATCGTACTCTCAGTAGGGCAGCAAGATGAGCTTGTGGTGGTTTTGCCTGACCATGTGTATTCTTTTCCATGGTCCTTCAATAAAAGTCTACTCAGGGGCAGTCGTTAGGGGTCATAGGCCCCAGCAGAAGCAACTTCTACGGGAGACCCCACTTGTGACCTTGACCTCATTGGTCCACGTGCCAAGTAAGCAGATTGTGTTCGATCTAAATTTAAAAATTGAGATATAGGTTTTAACATTTTTTTGTTTACAGTGGCTTTCTTATTTTAATAATCAAGAGGTAACACGTGTTGTTGAAAGAACAGACTTTCTACAACAATGGTTGTTGAAGATGATGTAGCAAGTCTGTAGAACAGCATACATAAAAGTGTAAAAGGTAAAATTGACTTTCAGTGGCTGAAAGAACAGACTCGAGAGCCAGCTGCCTTGGGTTCAAATCCCGTCTCTGCCGTTTACCAGCTCTGTGAGCTTCAGGAAGAGAGTTCCCCTCTTTAAGTGGGGCTCACACCAGTACTTAACTTCCAGAGTCCTTGTGAAGATTATGTGAATTTCCAAGTACAGACATACTAAGCCCATATATAGATGAAAACATGCATGCTTGGATATTAGAAATTATGACTACATTTTTATTTGTACATTCTCATCCCTTTTCTTTGAGTATTTGGATTTTTTTTCTTTCTCCACATATTTAACCTTTCATAGATCGTAGAAGAAACTTGTGTCTTAAACTGTCAGGAGGTGGCACAGTGACCCAGGGCTTCCCAGAAGGCTCTTACACTGCCAGGACTACAGATATGTCTATTTAGATCTTAATTTGTAATACATTTGTTATACGCTTCCATCATTGCATTCTTAAGGTGCGTGTGTTTATTAGGCACCCTGTCTGACCTTACAGTGATCAGACCATGCCCGACAGGAATGGGCTGGATCACATGGGTTTGGGTGGATTTATAACCAACAACACAGCCAAACTTAAAGAGGTTTGATGAAAGGTGAGTGGCTTTGGTTGGAGGCCCTGGTGCTGGGCCCTAGGCTCAGTCTGTGGCATGGATAAGAAGCTAGTGGCTTATCAAAGAGGAGAGAAAATCATACACTAGAAGGGAAAATCAAGACCATATTTGGTTAAGTATGTGGAGAAAGAAAAAAAAAAACAAATACTTGAAGAAAAGGGATGAGAACGTATAAATAAAAATGTAGTCATAATTTGTAATATCCAAACATGTATGTTTTCATCTATATATGGCCTATGAGGTCCTTCTATGCTTCTGATCAAGCATACAGGGTAAAATTGATGAGACTGTTAAAAAGTGCATCAGTAGCAGTTGGTGTGGAACACATTCTCAAGGGGGTCACAGGGTGACAGATAGTCCAAGACAGGGAGGAGACAGTGCCACGGGGAGGACTCAGCAGGAGGATGCCACATCGTCGGAGGGAAATGGATATGCCAGACCAGAGCAAAGGGGGGACCCCAGGAGGGCAGAGGATGTGAAAAGCGTCAGGTGGTTGAGGGCGTGGAAGACGTTTTATTTAATAACATTCAAAGCAAGCATCTCAATGGATCAGTAGATGAATATATAGTCTGCATGCCTGCCGAGTGTCCCAGACTCTAGGCAGCTGGAGAAGAGCCGATCTGGGCACGGGGACCTGGTTAATGTTTGTAGCTATCGGATGGGTGATGGCGCAGAGGAGGATTATACATTTTGTAGCCTCCCGAGGACAGAATGGACGTCACTGTACAGGGGTGACAAGAGACGCTGATTTGGACTCAACTCGTAGGGGGGCCTTTGCCAGAGCCTGAGCTCTGTTGGGGGAGGTTCTGGAGGACAGGCTGAATCACCGGAGTCAGGAGAGGATAGGATGCTTCCAGGATTTTAGCCGGGAGACCCAAATGGGGACCCCTGTAACTCTGAGTTTTGGGGATGCCTTACGAAGAGCTTCAGTGCATTTCCCATCTTTGCTGGCACCCCACATTTTGTGCCCCTGGTAGCTGAGCTGCTGGATTCATGAGGATGTGGGAGAATTTGCTGCAGTCATCTGCCACCCACCTCTATGGGTTTCTGAGAATGAGATAATTTTTCGGTTATCTGGCTCCTGAGCGGAGGCAGCGAGCAGTGCCTGTTTTGGTGTTACTGGGTTTGGGAGTTTGGCAGTAGCAGTACCACTGCCATGGGATTCGTTTCCTTGGCCTCTCTGACTCCATTTTTCTCGGGTTTTATGTGGCTGCTCTACTCCTTCCATTCTGTCCTCTCTCTCAACTGCCGCCCCCGTTTTCCTCCTGAGATGTTTACGTGTTGCTTCTTGCACTCTAAATAAAGACTAAATGTTTTCTCTGCTGGCATAAGTTCCTCCGTGTGTGTGTGTCGGTGTGTAAATGCATGCCCACAGGTGTACACATGAGTGATTCAGCCTGGGGTTCACAATGAGCATGGCACCCCTAGTGCAATGAAAAGGACATTTTTATGCAGATACGTGATTCATCTTCACCTTGCTGATCTTAGCCGTAGACATTTTTAAGAAAAAGCCGAGGAAACGGCCACCCCCCAGATCCCATGAATCCTACTTCTCGGTGCGATTGGAGTTGTGTTGTAAGCTCAGGAGAGGCTCCTGCTGAGAGCGAGTTCCTGACATAGTGACCTCATTCCCAACGCCGCCCTCCTCGCAGCGGCAGAAGCCGCACTGGCTGGTGCTGGGTGAGCTCCACCGCTGCCCGGGCTGCGAGCCTGACGGCTGTGTGTCGGGAATGACGAGACCCAGGCTTGCAAAGACTTGCATGGCAACTGGAATTTATGACAAATAGCTCGCTGCAGCTAAACTTTGATACAGTGTACAGTAGAACCGCCTGTTACACACAGGAGGGAGATGCGTCCTTCGTCACAATGCAAAGCCAGCCTTAACACAAAATAGGAAAATGTGGCAGGTCTCTAATTACGGACTGGTGAGTATGTGACGCCAGATCAATTTTAATGTGTGTGTTCTCTCTTCAAGCATCTGGAGGTATGTGCCCTTTTTACCTTTTTCATGATTAAAAAAATATGAGTTGGTGCTAATACATGGGAGGGGACCTGGGCCCCTTGGAGAGGAGAATGTGCCCCTCGCCACCCCGCGCCTGGGGTACATTCCGACCTCGCATCTCTGCACTGCACAGACAAAGGAGCCTGCACAGACAAACAGAGGCTGTAGCTTTTCTTGGAGCGATGACTCATTTCAGTTCACAAAGGATTCTGGGCAGGGCAGTGAGAAGTCAGGTTGGCTGATCCGTCCCTGTGACTTCACTTTGCAGAGAACAAGCAGAAGAGGAGTGACACTGCAGATTCCGAGGCACTGCAGTGGGATGTTGGCTCAGCAAGTGGCTGTGATGTATGGGATAGGCATGGAACAGGATTCCAGCTGTTCCATGCAAATAGGATAAAAGAATGATAAAGAGGATTCCTTTTTTTTTTCCCCTCCTCAAAACGTTACCAGCAAAGTACATTCACAGAGCCTTTTTAAGGTGCCTTTTGCCAGCTTTTGAACTGAACTTGTACCAGTATCTCAAGCCCCGAATTGTAAGAAGAGCTGAGAGTTCTGGAACTCATTTTTAAAAAGTAGATCTACGAAGGTAAAGTACCAGATTCCTGTTGTGTTCCACGGGCCCTCAGTAGCCAATCTGAAATGCTCATTTAGGATACTATGACTTGAAAGTTTACTCTTTCTTCTTATTCCAGATTCTAGGACGTCCGTTTCTGTTACTGGCTCCTTCTTGTGCTTGGATGCAGCCCCCTAGCATGCACCAGGCTTTAGCGTCAATGCTACCTGGGGGATGGAGCCAGTCCAGAAAGGGCCAGGTAGGTTTCCCCTGCTTTTATTTCAAGAGTTGTTGTGTGCAAAGGAGTATGGTGAAATGTCAGCACCACCTGTGAAGAGGGTGCACGGTCCTCTGAGAAGTCTTGCTGTTCTGCTCCTCCTGCAGCCTCAATCTTAGGCAGTCTGGGTCCTCCCACTGTGGACTGCCCACCACACATGACCTCACCAGCACAGGTCATCCCAGAGCTGCTCACGGGGACCGAGAAGTCCACAGCAGCAGGATTTGCCAATAGGAAATAATCAGACTGCCCCAGATTTCCCTCAGCTGTATGTCTATCTCGCTCGCTGCTCTGAGGGAGGCATTCAGTAAATAGTATTTGACATTTTTTCTGGGTTTTTTTTTTTTTGGTTTGGTTTGGTTTGGTTTGGTTTTTTGAGACAGAGTTTTGCTCTTGTTGCCCAGGTTGGAGTGCAATGGTGCGATCTCAGCTCACTGCAACCTCCGCTTCCCGGGTTCAAGCGATTCTCCTGCCTCAGCCTTTTGAGTAGCTGGGATTACAGGCATGTGCCACCACGCCTGGCTAATTTTGTATTTTTAATAGGGATGGGGTTTCTCCACGTTGGTCAGGCTGGTCTCGAACTCCTGACCTCTGTTGATCTGCCTGCCTCGGCCTCCCAAAGTGCTGGGATTACAGGCGTGAGCCACTGTTCCCGGCCTCGAAATTTTTTCTTACCAATTAATATATAGTGCCTGAAATTTTGTGTACTGTTTGGCCTGTTAACCTACATGCAATGCACTAAAATCCAAGAAAGCCTGATTTATGTGCCCAGGGACTGTTTCCAAGACTAACATCATATTGAGGCTGCTGTTAACTGCTAAGGAAGTAAGCATATTTCATCATAGTCTGCTTTAGGATTCAGATTATGACAGAGCTGTTTTCTTACAACATCCATGGGCTTTTCACACAAAAGCTTTTTTAAAAAACATGACAACGAAATGGTAAATTTTGGTCCTCAAAAGTACATTACATGCCTCATTTCCAAAGTGAGACTTGGCACATCTGAAAGCATGGCTTTACCCCCTCATCACATGGATAGTTTCAGTACTGTTACAGATATTTCTGAGAGTGTTGAATCCCGTATGTAATTGGTAAGAATTTTTAGAACATTTTTAAAGGCAGATGTTCAAGACCCCTTGAACATCTTCTTTCTCTTCGCATTCACATCCATCTCATAGCTCACCCTCTCACAGAAGAAAAGAGAGCATGTTTCCTTTCTTCACTGTCAGAGGTCTCTTCTTTCTGCATGGCAGTTTGCATCTTCAGAGCAACGTTGAGGATGCTGAGTCAGGTTTAAAGGATGTTCGGTCAGAAAAAACACAAGCATGGTATGTTGCAAATACAGTTCCATCATGTCCTCACACCCATCGATTCTACCCATCCTTAAGGACCTATTCCAAATCTCTCTCCCCTGGAAAGTTCTCCCTAATCACCCCAACAGGTGGTCATTTCTAAATCCTTGCAACTCCCATTATAGAGTTAATTTTCTAGTCATTCATGTGTTTTCTTGCTATAGCTCTTCTAAGGGTGTTTTGAACAGCAATGTGTATGTTTCTTGAAGGTTTATATTTTCACACGTGTATATCTTGTATTCCCACCTAAATTGTAATCTCATTGAAGGCAGAGATCAAGATTTATGCTTTTTTCTGCTATCTACATCTCCTAGCAGTTCCCTACACATGGAAACCTTCCAATAAATGGTTGAATAGGAAGAGGCGCAGTTTAAAAAGTGGGATTTTTTTTTTTTTTTTGGTCATAGAGGGTTAGAATGATCTGGTTTTGCTAATTTTAAAAATCTTCACAGGGTATATTCAGGCTAAGGTGGACCTCAGGAGTCATGCATGCCACTCTAGAAGTTGTGATGGTTCTTACCTTGAGACAGTGTCACAGCCAGGAAAGCTGCCTTACCCTGCTTGTAAAGGACTGTTGCCGTTAAGGACAAATGAGCATGTGAGGCCCTTCAATGTGGACACTGATCACGGTTTACTTGAATTGTATTGGACAAGCCATCCTTAAGTTATAAGGAGTATGCTGAATTCGGGAAGTTTACGTGAAAGTCATTTTTTGACTCCTACAGGACATTTTCCTTAGAAGAGAGAGCCAGAATGGTTACTAATAATTCAGGTCATATCAGAAATTATTTAACTCCTAGTGTCACTAATTTTTAGTACTAAGACTACTTATTTAAGTCCTGGGTTTCCTTTCCCTTTCTTAGGTAATGGATTGGCCTACCTTAAGTTTTGAAATAGGTCAACATCCTTTGATATCCTTGTAATTCTCTATCCACACTATTTCCCATCTCCTAGTGCCTTTTTCTCTCCAAAGTCCCGAGTGTAATGCATGTTTGCACTCCCAGCCTGGTGATGCATCCCAAATGCTATGTGTTCTATATATCTGATTAAAGAACTACTTCGTACTAGTATAAGAAAGACCTCTGCACTCTTAGCCTTCCCAAAGATATTTTAGTTTTTTAAAAAGGCTTATTTTTAGGACCAAACAAATTTTCCATTGGTAGAAGGGAACATCATACACCGGGGACTGTTGTGGGGTGGAGGGAGGGGGGAGGGATAGCATTAGGAGATATACCTAATGCTAAATGACGAGTTAATGGGTGCAGCACACCAACATGGCACATGTATACATATGTAACAAACCACATTGTGCACGTGTACCCTAAACTTAAAGAATAATAAAATAAAATAAAATAAAATAAAATAAAATAATAAAAAGAAATTCAAACACTGTAAATGAGTAAATTGGATAAATCTAGATGGACTTGGGGAAGATTTTTTTTTTTTTTTTCTTTTTGACAGAGTCTTTCCTTGTTTCCAAGGCTGGAGTGCAATGGCACCGTCTTGGCTCACTGCAACCTCCACCTCCCGGGTTCAAGTGATTCTCCCGCCTCAGCCTCCTGAGTAGCTGGGATTACAGGCATCTGCCATCATGCCTGGCTAATTTTTTGTATTTTTAGTAGAGTTGGGGTTTCTCCATGTTGGCCAGGCTGGTCTTGAACTCCTGACCTGAGTTGATCCACCCACCTCGGCCTCCCAAAGTGCTGGGATTACAAGCATGAGCCACTGTGCCCGGCCAGGGAAGATGTTTTTAATACTAGCTACTATTTATTAAACATGTATTAGGTCTCAGGGACAGGGTAAGCACTCAACATCCATTATCTCATTTAATCCCCTCAGTGAGTCTACAAGGTAAACATCATTATGTATACTTTACAAAAGAAGAAATTGAAACTCAAAAAATTAAATAATTTGCCCCAAATCACACAACCAGAGAGGAGCAGAACTGGGCTCTGAACCTATTTTGACTACAAAGCCCATGGCCTTTACCACCATCTTGTAATGCTGAATTGAAGAGAGAAAAGTTACTTAATTGTACAGTGACTTAGACGTTTCCTCTGTGTATCTGATCTGATCCCCTGTCCTTTCTTTCATGCCTCTGAATTCTGACATAGTCCTTTCATAATGACCTTCACGGCAGTTGGAAGGGATAGGAGGGTGTTCGGTTTTAGGGGAGTTGGTAGCAGTCAATCCGTATAATTTTGTTGTAATTTGGGAACTGTCAACCTGTCCATATTTGTAGTTTATTTAATTAGGACTTCCTGTCCTATTACAATTGTATTTTACAGAAATCAGTCCCACTACAGTTGTCATCCCTAAACTGATGAAGCAGAGAATACATAAGATGAGAAATAGCTCTGGTGATTCTAACTTAAAAAGAGGGAAAGTGAATGTGTGACCTAGAGTTGTTAGATGATTTATTCAGCTGAAGTTGGGAAATATCATCAGTGGAAATTGGAGCATCTAATGTCTAGTGTTAGGCCAGGTTATGCTGCAGAACAAACATGAAAGAGAAGTACAGGGTGGCTTAAAATAGGAATTTATGTTCTGTCTTATGTGATGCACTTAACTTAAGGGAAAGGAAGACATCATATTACTCAGGTGCTCTTGTTGGTCAGGTGCTTTACAGAATTTCAGGACATCTGGGAGATCTTACTAATTGTTATCATCTAGGACTGGTATTTCATCATGATTTTATCCCTGTTGGTAAGCGGCTTTAACTTCATTCTGGTTGAAGGACTGGAGCACAAGTGGCAGCTGGTGTTGGAAAACATCTTGTAAGGTAGCAGGGCCTTGCGTCTTCTTGTCTATGTATGTAGGACCTTTTGATTCTACAAGCATTTGAGGACCTGCCGTGTAAAAGCATTCGGCTAGGTTTTATTCCATGTGCCTAACACATACCACCCTGGACGTAGCTAATGGGTTATAGTGTGGAGCCTTAGCAAAGGCGTTAATTACGGAATTAACCTGGTTGGTCCTAGGGCTCATATTCCATCCTACCTTTTCTGCTATGCATCTATTGCAAATAGCTAAATGGTCCAACAGAAGTGTTAGTTGTTCCTATCAGAGACGTCAGGAATCATCTCTAGCGGTGGGGAAGGTGGCTCTTGGCCAGGGCACTCTCACCCACCACTGCCCACAAGGATGGCCCCTTTCTGCCTGATGCTCTACCCTTTCTGCCTTGTCTGTCTCTGCTTATTCTGTGATAAGCTTTTACCTGTAGTCAAATCTCAGTAACAAGAGCAATAGCTAATGTGACTAATGAAAGGTTGCAGACTGGGAAGATCATGAGTTTCTTCTGTAGACCAATGAGCCAATTAATTCATTACTTCCCATAGTGGCATTAGACAGACTGATCGGCATAAAGGTTCGGGTGATGTGGGGGATGTTAACTCATTCTTTTGGGTGCCCTTAGCCACCGTGGTTACTCTTATTTAATTCTATTCCCATTAGAAGTTTCTTAGTAAGTAATAGCTAATGGACACCAGTATTTCAGTATGATTAATGAGTGTCTTTCTGTTTACGCTCTCTTTTGAGTAAGATGGTTTACTCAAATAATAGCTTAGGAATTGGACCTGCTTTAAGATACCCATTAGGTGATGAAGTAAAGCATTAGGAAACGTTTAAAAAGTTGTTATAGAATCTCTAAATATTCTAAAATTCCTCTTTTATGCTGTTGCCTTCAGCCAACTATTGCCATTGGGCTCAGCCTTCAACTTTTGAAATCAGTGGCATTTGAAACAAACCTACAGTAAACTAGGAAAAGTGCCTTTTCATTGCCAGTTTTCTTCTGAATGTCAAATACAAACATTCGAAAGTCAAGAATAGTCATCTGGTTTCAAAGGAAAGCTGCTTAAAACGCAGGAGCATGTGAGGTAATGGGAGCCGTCTGCTCTGCCCCCACCTGATGGGTGCTGTGGTCTTCAAGAGAGCGCATAGGAAAGAAGTATGTGGTTGTTTTTTTAGAACAGCTTTTTAAAAAATATTGTAGTAGGTTTTCTGTTAAAAGAGCCAAACAGCGTTAATACATAAAATTGGGGTTAATAAATTGAATTAAATTGTAAAACACAAGATTTGTCTGAGGCGCTGCATCCAAGAAGTTGTTCACTTAACTGTAACCCCAGAAAGCGGGTGATTTCCCCAAGCCCAAGGGCATTTAAGATAAAACTTGGCAAAAGAATCATTTTCTGAAGAGTTTGTTGAGAGGAATAGAGTTGTGTTGTCCCCATGCCCATAGTGCATTTTATAGACATGTTTGACTATTTTTATGAGGAATCACAGTATCCACTACTTGTGGTAATTTTATTGGCATCCGTAATTTTAACTTGCGTGTTAATTTTGGCAGTACAGAAAACAAAAGGGGCACGTGTTAGTCCTGAGGAACAAAGCTGAGCAAGACTTTGAATTTAGAAAGAGAAAATGATGAAGCCTTTATTGTAAGGAAAGAAAAAATTACTGGCCAGTATATGGAGCCGTTTCTTTGAAAATTAAAGCCCAACTTTTTCAGATCAGATGAGTGTTAAAATAGTGTCCGCAACATGATGGAAACAGAGCTAGACACCCGTACTATATGATGCTTTTATGCCAGAATTCTGCTGCATTAATATAGGATCATAGGATTTAGGAGCCTGAAGGAATCTTTGAAATCATTTCATCCAAACTCTCATTTTACAGATAAGGAAACAGGCACAGAGCGGATAATTGTATTTTGTTTTAAGAGACTGGGTACTTATCAAATTGTCTCTTGAATGCTTTTTTTATATTGGGAATTTCTCAATTATAAACTAGTACAGTTTCAGAACCACATTTGTAAGTGGGTTGTTTTGGTACAAGAACTTCATTAATGTCAAAGATAACTCTTCAACCCAGAGAACAGATTACATTAACATTTGCAATGAAAAATAGTACCTTAAACGGAAAACAGGATAATTCATATGGAATGTTGGTGCTTGAAAAAAAAATTATTTAAAGAAAGCTAAGATAAAGGATGGAGGCTGGTACTTCCCAGGCTGTTTACTGTGATGCAGTTGGCCTGGGGGAAATTCTGGCTTTCTTTTTCTTACACCGTTGTATGAGGATGGGTGCTTTAAGATGAAATGACATAGTTTTATGTTGGCTTCTGTAGCAGGTATCTTTTGGAAAGCTACGGATGTCACTCAGGAAGGAGCAAGTGTAAGCTGTTGTGAAAGTCACATCCCAGGAGCAGTGCTGGCCTCCTGCGTGTGCACAAGCTGAGGAGTTCCTGGAACCTCAATTAATGACTGCAAAAAGTGAAAATGCCATTTATAAAGGACAGGGCTTTATTATAGTCCTCTTTTTTGTTTTTTGTTTTTTGTTTTTTGTTTTGCACAAATAGAACCGAGATAAGAACAGTTTTGGAACTTGAGTGCTTAAAGGTATTTGATGTATAATAGGCATTCAGATATTTCTTGAAAGGATGAATTATGTGTGAGAGAGTTTTTTTTTGAAATAACTCCAACTAAAGTAACGGGCCAAAAGTTGGAAGGGGAAAATAGATAGAGGGATTTAAATAGTGAAAATGGATGTGCTTGATAAAGCTATTTCCTGAGGTAGGGGTGACTAGCTGTAGACAATCCAAGAGCAGGTTGGCGTCTGCAGGACATCTGCCTGTTGTCTGTTGTGCGAGTGATTTTAGGAGTCACCAGCTCTTTCTCCACAGTTGCACAAGAGTGATTTTCTCATACAAGCATATCATGTGATTTGTCTGTATGAAAACACGGGCAGTGTCCCGTCAGCGTCAAGAATAAGACCTAAGCCTTCTTGTCTTGTCAACCAGGATCTGGCCCTTATTTTCCTCTGTATCTCACCACCAGCCTGCCCCAGGGGAGCCCGAACCTGCCGCAGCTCCCCAGGCTCAGCTCCCCGGGCTGCCTGGGTTCAGCATGCTGCCCCCCGCACTGGCTGGGCTGTTCCGCCTCTCTTGGAGGGGGTCCATCTTCCACGCCTCTCATCATCCACCTGGCTACTCTTTCTCTTCATGCCAGTCAGCTGACAATGACCTCACATGAAAGCAGTGTCCACATTTTCACTCATGCATTTTAAATGTTAAATACTCTTAAAACAGAAGTTTACTTACAATTGTAATATTTTCATGTCTTTTCACATTTTAAGCTCACTTAAAAATCTATGGAATGCTTCCTCTGTCCAAGGCACTGAGTTTGGTTTCATCTGAAATAGCCTAGATTTGACAAAAGTCCTCTGAGGACTGTACTTAAATGGATGTTTGTAAGAAAATAAAGCTGAACTAAAACCTATCTACTCATTTTTTAGAACAATAGGACAGAATTATAGCAGTTTAGAAAGAATTTTTTAGCTGACAAAGTGCCAATGTGCTTTAAGATGAGTTGTCATTATGAATGTGTTCTGAACTAATTCTGACGATGGAAAAATCCATCCTATAAATTATAGACAAGTAAGTTATAATCCACATTTCATGCAAAATATGGTAGTTTCTGTAGATTATGTAGATTATCATGACTAACAATATTTTAGCAGTACTTACGTTCTCTTTTTTCTTCTTTGAATAAATAAATGTGGTCCAGTAGTTGGAAGAATTTTCTAGTAGCATATCTTAAAAATGACTAGTTGGCTCCACAGAAGATTATGGTAAACTTGAATAATGTTTATGTTGTGTTGAGAGATACCTGTGATTCCTTTAATACAGATCTTAAATGCATGTTCTAAACTTCACTTAATATATAATTATTCTTTTAAAAAAATTACTCATTTTTATTAAATTTTAATTTCTTATTGCTATATAGTAGTTGTATTATAAAGTTATTTTTCTATAGTAACTGCTGTGTTTGGAGGCCTATTTCTCATGGAGTTATTTGGGGGAGTCTTGGAAATTGCATGGCTAAACTTATTTGTTCTCTTTTTGTTTGCTATTATTTAGCAAAAATATTAATAAAATTACAATCCTTTAAGATGACTAAGAAATTCCTTGGATTATCATGTTAAAATGGATATTCATTCAGTCAATAAATATTTGTTGGGTAAGCACTGCATCATTCTAGGTGCTGGGAATGTGGCATTCACGTTGCCTTCTGTCATGGAGCTTACATTCAACTGGGTGAGACAGACAGTAAACCAGTGAACCAAACCCACATGCACGCATGCAGGGAGAGAAGACAGTAAACTCGGCTGTGATGGAATGGCAGTAGGCCAGACAGTCAGGTTAGGGCTTTCTGATGAGGTGCCAATTTGAATTCAGACCTAAAGCATGAAAAGCCAGTCTTGAAAGGTCGACCCAAGGTGCATCCCAGGCCAAGGGCACAAAAAATACAAAGGCCCTGAGTTGAGGAAATGCCTGACATGTTCAAAGAACAGAGGAGGTTGTGAGTGGCAAGTAAGGATGGAGGTGGGAGTGGTCCTAGTGTAGGGTGGACAGGCTCAGACCGTGTGGGCCCTTGTAGGCCTACCAAGGAGTTCAGCTTCTCTTCTAAGTGCAGTAGGCAGTCCCTGGAGGATTTTATGCAGGGAAGTGGTGTGTTTTTGTTTTCCTAAGAGGACCTTGGCTGCTCTGTGGAGAGGGGAGTGTTGGAGGCAGGAGGGAAGGCTGAACATCATCAAGTTCTTATGAGGGACCACGTGAGAGATGATGGCAGTTTAAGGGAGCTCCAGGGATACAATCCAGGGGACAGACCAGGAAGCATTTGGTTGTAGACAGGATTGCTGACGGGGTTGGGGATGGGAAAGGAGTTGAAAGTGATATATCTTAGTGCAGCACAAAAATGAGATGAGGTGGAGATAGTTATTTAGAACATCCAAATTCCATTTTGTTCTACATTGTGAGTTAAAAGTTGTTGCCCATATTCATTATTATAGTGAAACTGAGCTTTTCCAAAGTAAATGCCATTCAGACACACTTAAGGCATGCTGCCTCTTGGAGTTGGCTGCAATGAATGAAAAGAAATTAACTGAGAATATGGCAGTGAAACCAAACAAATTGTTTCAGCTAAACCCATAAGGACAAGCATGACCTAAACCAAAGCAGTTAATTTTGCTAATAGTCATTTCTTTTTTACAGACAGTTCGAGTTTCCTCTTATGACCTATACAAAAATCTGCAAATAGTCCGGCCTGCATTTTGGGGATCGTATTTAGTATTTTTGTATCTTTCATCTTCTGAGATGTTCTTAGTTATATAATAGGCATACGTTAGAAGGTATTAACCTCTCAAGTGATACCCAAGTCCAGAGGTTCTGGAATCTGCATTGATCCTCTCCCTCTTTGCCAGCTGATCCCATCTTCCTTTTCATCTGACTTTAAAAATCATCCCAGGTGACTTTCAGGTCCACATGGCTAACTTAGCACCTCTGTAAGAAAGCTGGCCTCAGTGCCCCTGTCCTATCCAGTGGAGGTGGAGTGAGAGAGAAGGAACTATAGGCCAGTGTCTCAGACTGTCTGTGCCTGAGCTGTAGGGCCTGCTGTAGGGAGGGCAGAGTCAAACAGGTGAACTTCCCAACTCCCACCTCTGCTGCAGCTCACATCAGCACTCAGCCAATCTTTACACATTTCTTATGTATTTATTGATTTAGAGACAGGGTCTCGCTCTGTTGCCCAGGCTGGAGTGCAGTGGTACAATCTCAGCTCACTGTAGCCTCGATCTCCCAGGCTCAAGCGTTATCTTCCCAGCTCAGCCTCCCAAGCAGCTGGGACCACAGGCGCGTGCCACCATGCCTGGCTAATTTTTGTATTTTTTGTAGAGATGGGTTCTCGTCATGTTGCCCAGGCTGGTCTCAAACTCCTGGGCTAAAACAATCTGCCTGCCTTGACCTCTAGAAGTGTTGGGACTATAGGTGTGAGCCACCACGCCCAACCCTCATTAGGTTTTAGAGTAAGACTTCATTTAGGCTGGGCATGGTGGCTCACACCTGTAATCCCAGTGCTTTAAGAGGTGGCCAGACTGTAGTCCTAGCTATTTGGAAGTCTGAGGTAGGAGGATCTCTTGAGTTCAAGGTTGCAGTGAGCTATGATTGTGCCATTTCACTCCAGCCTGAGCCACAGAGCCAGACCCTGTCTCAAAAAAGCAAACAAACAAAAAAACAAAAACAAACGAACAAACAAAAAAACCCAGCTTTTTTTGCAGGAGAAAAAAGGATATGACAAATCTTTTCTTTAAGATTTAAATACATTGTTCTAGGCCGTTGCAAACTTACCCACTGAGGTGGTCCCAGCCCACATCATTCTATCATTCCGTCATTTTTGAGTTACCAATATGAATTGAGCTTCACCAGCCAATGAATGAAACTCACATCCCCCAAAATAGCCCCAAGTTCACACTCGGTCTCGCCTGCTACTGCCCCACAAAATATTACAATAATTTTTCCGAGGGTGTCTCTTTATGATGCCTATGACCCATAGGCCCCAGAAATTTGTGGCTTCTAAGCTAGGTCAGTTCCTGGCTTCTGCTGATTTTTCTTCCTTCCTCCTTTTCTGGATATGGGTGCTCCTGTCTCCCTCTGGCCACTGGGACAATGTCTTATCCTCCTCATATCCATCTTGCAGAGAGTAGAGCTACAGTAGAGCTGATGGGAGCCCCATGTGGTCCAGGGAAAGGGGGGCGTTGAACTGAGCTGGGTTTGGGAAGGGGGTGAGGCCTGGGCCTGGGCACTGGAGTCCTGCTGCTTTGTCCGAGGCACCTGTTGGACTCTCCCCATACATGCTGATCTTTATCCCAGGCCCCGCTGCCGGATTTCATCTAGCAAACCATTTCTCTTCTAGCCCATCAAAGCAGCAAGTTTTTCCCCATAGGGACTCTGCACTCCTCCTGCAAACTAGGAACTGTGGCTGGTCATGGCTTTCAGTGCCTGATAGTGAGGAGGCTGGTCCACCCCAGAGCAGCCAGACACCTTGTCGGGGAGGGTGTTGCTTAATGCCAGAGGCCAACCTGAGTCTCGGTTTTGGTCAACCATGGTAGCTTATTACAAGCATGCTTCAGAAACAAGAAAGGAGATATTATGTAAGTACATTTAGGAAATCAGATTAGAAACTTAACAGACCCTATGAGCCCTTCTGTGTTCTACTGTGTTGATAGTTTGCATCCTCTGTGTGTAGGACATGTTTTAAAGTGTAACCTTGGAGAACCCCAGGTATAAAACAGGTGGCACTCAGGTGTCAGGAGTGAACTTTCCTGCCCTCCTAGCCTCTGCTTCTACTGGGGGCACCTCCATCCCAGAAATATTCCAAGAAATTCTAGGGATCCTTGGAGCATCACTTGAAAATCACTGCACTGTGGTATAAAGACTTGAGAAATGAAGACAGATATTTGCACTGTTGGTTGACATCTCAAGAGTCACTGTCCATCACCCCTCCAATGCGGGGTCTTCAGCCTCTCCTGCCTCCACTGGCCCTTTTGGTGTGCAGGAGGCCACAATCTCTGAGGGAATTGTAATCTACCTTCTCCCGCTCCTCCCAGGCCATAATCCCCACGGCCACCACAGTCATCTTTCTGAAATCCACACCTGCCTTTGGCCTTCCATGGCTCACCACCCCTCATAGAAGGCAGAGCTTGGACACTCAGCTCTTTGTTCATGGTCGTCCCTACCTACCTGTCCCCCTTCGCTTCTGTGCCCCAGAAAACATCTGCTTATAGGTCCCAGCCCCGCAGGACACACCTACTCTTGAGCACTGGGTTCAGATTACACTTCCTTGGTGGAACCTTGGAAATTCCTGCTTCTGAGCCCCACCGTGGCCTCCGGGAGGTGTTATCCTCCCTTGACTCTCAGGGCCCAGGTGTTGTTCTGTTCTCTTGTGTGCCTGCCACACAACATTGCGAACTTCGATCTGCTTGTCTGTCTCCTCCATCTAAATAGAAACTGAAGGCAGAGATGTTTGGGGAGAGGCGCACACTCTCTCTCTGTAGCTCCCATTCCCCCAGCAGACGTGTAAAGGCGTTCAATGTTTGAATGAATGAATCATCAAGTTACACAAATGCAATTTGTCGGGATATGAATGGCAGTTATTAAATAAATCAGCTCCAAGTTAATAAAAACGGAAATAAAAGCCTGTTGTTGCAAGACTTTCAGTACTAGGACTATTTAATGAGATCTCAGATGTTAAAGGGAAGTTTTATTTGTTAAGGCAGTAGGAGCTTCCACTGCGTGTGGAAGTCTTTCCACCTGAGTGGAATTGGCTGTGGCTTCTGTGTTCAGAGTGGAATTGGCAAGCAGCTTCTGTGTTCGGAGCTGACTGTGTTCGTCAGACCAGGACCAGGTGAACGCGTGAAGGTGGGAGGGGTGTGGACGCGTGAAGGTGTGTGTCGGACAGATGACTGGGTCTTTTAATGAACCACTCACTTGAAAATTGTCTTTCTGCAGGTGATGTATCACCCATCAGTATGTCTCCCATCAGTCAGTCTCAGTTTATTCCACTCGGGGAGATCCTCTGCTTGGCCATCTCAGCAATGAACTCGGCAAGAAAACCTGTCACCCAAGAAGCACTGATGGAGCACCTGACCACGTGTTTCCCAGGTAACAAGGCAGGAACATAGCACTTTCCAGGTGGCGGTGTGCTCTGGTCACTCTAGGACTCACGTGGACTGTTATTCCCATGTTTAAAGAGAATAGGAAAACGTTCTTCCCCAAAACTGACCAGAAGCTTTTCTTACTTCTGTAATTAAAAATCCAGGCACCTGCATGACATCAAAAAATAACTGCTTCAGCTGTAATACTTTTTAAATTGGCACCAAGAGGAAGAAATTAATTCAGAACCCATGAAGAATCTGGCAAAAATGACCAGGACTCCAGTCAGTCTTTGCAAACTAATCTTTAAATACATGAACATGAGAGTTCAACAGCTGAAAACGTTAGTCCTAGGGAGTTAAACTACAGGAAGGGTCATGTCGAAAATTAACATATCTTACATATTTGTGTCATGGCTTGATGAGTTTTAAGAAAATAATATTGATAAATTAGGATTTCATTTAAAAAAATAAAATATTTACTTTTCTCTTAAATAGTATAAAAAGGAGGCAACAGTCCAGCCATTGTATGAGTGGCATTTGACGCTTTCAGTGCTGGAAGGTGTTAGGAAGGGTGACAAGCTGCAGAATGCAGGACCCTCTTTCAAGAGAGCCAGTGTATTGTCACCCCACCCCCAAATAGAGATCCTGCGAGAGTTGCCCATCTCATGTTTCAAGAGAATCTGGAAATTTGGTCTTATGTGAAATCTCTACATTTCCTTAAATATTGACAATTGTATGTGTGTATACATTTTAACATTTGTGTGCCAGCAACATGCAAGTCAAATGAAATACATTATCGGGCTACCAGTTTGCCAAATTGGTGTGGACTCAGCCTGTTTCTAGGTTGAAATAGAGATTATATTAAAAGGGAACGTTTGATATATTTTTCATCCAACTTAGAAGAGATCTGAGTAAATATAAGCTGTTAATTGTATCAGTTAGCTTTTGCTGCAGAAATGCTGGGTAACAAACAACTACAGAACATCAAAGGCCTACGGCAACAAGCGTTGATTTCTCTCATGCCTCTGTGGGTTTCCCAGGAGTCAGCTGAGCCAGGTGGGGCCCAGCAGGGTAGTTCTGCTCCATCTGTACCCATCCGATTTAGAAAAGGGTGCAAATGGAGATCTCCTTCACTCGTGGGATGGCAGAGGCACCAGAGCACAAGCCCACTGCACGAAGGCTCTTCAAGCTTTGTTCATGCCAGCCCATTAACACTGCAGTGACCAACGCAAACCTGCTAAACTCAAAGTCAGGTTGTGGGGAAGTGCACCCTACACATGGGAAGAGAACGGGAGGACTAATTCTAAGCTAAGTAGAGATCTTATCTACTATATTGGTCTCCCTGCTTTTCCTTTTGTCCCCGAGAAATGTTTTCTCCTTCTCCTTGTGATATTTCCTCCTTTTTCAATATTCTAATTAATATGCTTTGATAATATGTATATGGTTCAAAATCTCTAACATGAACCCACCCTTGCAACATACAAATTATTTTAAGCTTTCTAGCATTTTATTATCTATGAATATTCTTCACTGTCTGATTGCCTATCTCTTTTTGTTAAGTCCTAGGCAAACCCCTTTCCTTTCAGTAGTGAGAGAAACAGAATCCCAGGTGAGAGCCACCTAAGTGGGGACAGATAGTGTTGGCAAATACAGTGGTCTTGGAGGAAGGACCTGCTTTCTGTCCTATGAGTGCGTAGCCACTTCTGACGTTGAACAACCCAACAGCTTTTTAAATCCTTATATTTTTGTATAGCTTCATGAGAAATCACACGGCTTTTCTGAAATTGGTTACGTACCACGCATTTTTGGGCTCTAAAATAAAGAATGGAAAGAACATAGAGCCGGTGTGTAATAGTGAAATGCTCCTCACTGCCAAGCAGCTGATAACAATATCACTAACTTGCAATGCTTTGTGGATTAATCCATAGGTCATTTGTACTTAAAAGAATAGCTGTTTTGGTAGCTTTTATGGGAAGAGAACTTAAATCCCAAGGCCCTGGTTTTCAGACAGACTGAGGAGCTTTTTCTTCTGTGTGACACTGATGCCTCCTTGGTCAGCCTCAGAAGTTTGCAAGGACACCATACAACCTAAGTCTAGCGCAGGAGTTTGCTAAACTGCAGGCCTAGTGTGGCCCACTGCCCGTTTTTGTAAATAAAGTTTTATTGGAACACAGCCGTGCCCATTTGCTCATGGATGATCTTTGGCTCCTTATGCAATAGTGGCAGAGTTGAGTTGTGGCAATGGAGGTCATATGGCTAAAAGCCTAAAATATTTACTATGTGGTTCTTTCCAGAAAAAGTCTGCTGACCCCTGGGCTAGGGCATGGTGGTAACTATTTAAAGTTATGTTCAGCAATAGTTCCAGATTTTAAACTGGTATTTCATAAAAAATGAAAGTTTGTTTCCTGCCTGCCTGCCTTCTTTCCTTTCTTCTTAGCTCCCTTTCTCCTTTCTTTCCCTTCCATCCTTTGATTTTTTTTTGTCTGTCTTTTACTATCAGTTAAGCTACAGCAGAAAATATTTTAGAAAATCTAACCCTTTAAATTCTACTTGAAAATTGTATTTTTAATGACAATGCTAAAACTCCGAAGGGATTTAAAGATCATATTTATATTTTTTTGTTTTTTAAGGTAAGAATAAAGTATTTAGTTCTTTTATATCTTACTATCCAAAAATAAAGTTTTTGAGCCTAAGTATTATTAAAATATTTGGATCTCATATTTAATGTATATTTTATAAATCAAAAGTATAGTCTAGAATTGGCTTCTTTTCTTGTTTTGGGCATCCACATTCCAAAGAAAGTTTTTAGTGAAAGTTTTAGTTTGCTTCTAGCAAAAATTACTGGACCGGGCGTGGTGGCTCATGCCTGTAATCCCAGCTCTTAGGGAGGCCAAGGTGGGTGGATCACGAGGTCAGGAGATCGAGACCATCCTGGCTAACACGGTGAAACCCCGTCTCTACTAAAAATACAAAACAATTAGCCAGGAGCGGTGGCAGGTGCCTGTAGTCCCAGCTACTCGGGAGGCTGAGGCAGGAGAATGGCATGAACTTGGGAGGCGGAGCTTGCAGTGAGCCGAGATCACACCACTGCACTCCAGCCTGGGCGACAGAGCAAGACTCCGTCTCAAAAAAAAAAAAAAAAAAAAAATCTGATATATCAAAACTTAAACCTTTTTATCACTTTTCTATAAAAGTGAGAAAAAAAGTTGGCTGAATTTTGGAAAACCAACTCAAACAACTTTTATCTATCAATTTCCATTACAGAATCAAGAATATTTTAAAAAGGCTTATAAAGAATAATACTTGCTTCTCGTATTTCTAAATAACTGCACATCCATTCATCCAGAATGATCATTTAAATTGGTGGTCTGGTACCTGTTAAGCTGTTACAACTGAATCTTTCTGGGAGGAAGGCTGGTCTTCAGGGACATAGAGCTAGACCTATAAGGCTAGGTATGGAGCTGAACTTGACTTTAGAGATTGCTGGAGAATGTTAATACTACATACACTGTGTTCTGTCTCCTGTTCATCTCCTTATGTTGGCTCTTGCTGAATTCTTCTTCAGCCAGCGTTCTTCACAAACAAGAATAATCTAAAGATGCTCATTAAAGCGTTTCACTTGAAAGTGCTTAACATACAGAACAGGTCCATGTGCTCGCTGTTCTGACAGTTTGTCAGATTTGCAGGAGTAAAGCAATACATAGAGGCTGATTGTGGTGGCTCACACCTGTAATCCCAGCACTTTGGGAGGCCCAGGTGGGCAGATCACTTGAGGCCAGGAGTTCGAGACCAGCGTGGCCAACATGGTGAAACCCTGTCTCTACTAAAAAATACAAAAATTAGCTGGGCGTGGTGGTGCACGCCTGTAGTCCCAACTGCTCGGTGGCTGAGGTAGGAGAATCACTTGAACCCGGGAGGTGGAGGTTTCAGTGAGCCAAGATTGTGCCACTGCACTCCAGCTTGGGTGACAGAGTGAGATGCTATCTCAAAAAAAAAAAAAAAAAGCAATACATAGGTATAAGTAGACCACAGTGTCATGCAGTGTTTTAAAAGTTATTTTTGCTTTGAAAAATGTAAAGGTGTGAAAGAGATCAGGTTCAGGCCTGTTAGGATGTAAAGTTTATTTTTGTTCTTTAAGCCCTCACAATCTGAATTCATGATGAACTTTCGGAGTTGAATTTGGAAGTAGTGGAATATGCAGACATTAAACATCCATCACAACCATCACTTTCTCAGGTCAACCCTACAGATTTCTGATAGAACCCTGAATTTCACAGATGATCAGTGAGTACACTAGGGCTTCATAATAAAATGATAATCATAAACATAAGCAACTTTCATTTAAGTCTGAAAACTCTCAGGTCATAGCAGGGAAAATGGATTGGACGGGGGCAAAGACGGTTTCTAGTGTGCATTATCAAATTAAACATTATTTGATTGATATACCTGGAAACCCAAGACATCAGAAAATTTAAGCACAAATACTCTATGGAAATAGAAAATTTTTTCTCTATTTTTCTTTTTATTCCTTCATTTGAGAACCACTGGAGAACTTGTTTTTAATCGTAAGTAAAGATTATTGCATTGTACTCATGATTCTATATATTAATAGCTTTATGAGTTTCCTACGATCATTATTTGGAAGGCCTACAGTCAGCAAATTCTATAATAAAATTAAACTTCTGCTTTATAGTAATAGCTATTTTTATGACATATACATCAGCTTTCCCTTATTAGGAGCCATGGTAAACTGGTCAATCATGAATACTTACAAATGAACCTTACGAGTTTTTGAAAAAGTTTGTCACATTGTTGACTAAAAGTATGCTACCATTTAAGATGTGGTCGGTTTTAAACATGGGCTTGTTATCTTGATAACTGTGCCAAACAACGACAGTGGGCATCATTCCTGAGACTGCGGTGCAGAGGTGTGCCCTCATCTCAGAAGGTATATTCCGTGTCAGTGGTGTCCCCTGAAGTTATTCAGTGGAAGGCACTTTGAGAGGCAGAGGCAGGAAGATCGCTTCAGCCCAGGAGTTTGAGACCAACCTGGGGAGCAACATGGAGAAACCCCATCTCTACAAAAAATATAAAAATTAGTCAGGTGTGGTGGTGTGTACCTGTAGTCCCAGCTACTCAAAAAACTAAGGTGGGAGGATCACCTGAGCCTAGGGAAGTTGAGGCTGCAGTGATCTGAGATCTTGTCACTACACTCCAGCCTGTGCAAGGGTGAGATCCTGTCTCAAAAAAAAAAAAAAAAAACAGAAAAGAAAAAAATTCATTTCTATTTTATACAGAAAGTATTATAAAATTAAAAAACAAATTTTGTTATTATTGGTCTTAAAATCATTTGTATAAAAACTAATGCTCACTTACCACAAGTAAAGTATTAGACTAAAAGGAAACCATGCAACTCAAAAATTAAATAATTATATTAATACATTATCTATGAACAATGCTACCTTCTCCGCCTTGGTCACTAAAGATGCCTTCTGAAGATGGTAACACAAATGGGTGTGTATGTTACCTCGCATTCACGGATTTTCTCCCCTTGAGAATTCCAGGCCATTTCTAATACCTTTATTTCCTGCTTTGGAAGGACTTGGGGAGTTGAAGCATCTCAGCTGACCCAGGTGTTCTAGGTTGGTGCACATTGTTGTTTGAAGGCAATCTGGTTTTCCGTGGGTCCCAACCCAAAGTGGACACTAACTCCCAGCTAATGTTTATTGAGCACTCTCTGTGTGCCAGGCACTGCTCCACACACTAAACTCCTTTCACCTCAGCCCTGTGGCTACAGGTACTATTGTTATCTACCTTTTGATGACAGTGAATGGAGGTTCAGAGAGGCAGAGCTGCTTAAGGTGGTGCCAGCTGTCTTCATTTGCTAGGACCGCCGTAACAAAGTGCAGATGGCTCAACCAACCAACATGTATTGTCCTACAGTTCTGGAGGCCAGAAGTCCAGAATCACGATCTCAGCAGGATTGGTTGTCCTTCTGAGAGCTGTGAGGCCCCTGTCCTTGGCTTATGGATGGCCACCTTCTGTGTGTCTCCTCACACTGTCTTCCCTCTGTGCCTTTCTGTCTCCAGCTTCCCCCTTTTTAGAAGGACATCAGTCATATTAGATTAGAGACCGCTCTGACGACCTCATTTTTACTTGACTCTAAAGACCCTTTCCCCAAATAAGGTCATGTTTAAAAGGATATTAGGAGTTAGGATTTCAACATACAAATTGGGATGGGGAGTGTGTAATTCAACCAGTGACACCAGCTAACAATGACAGGGCAGGGTTTCAATCCAGCAGCCTGGCCCCAGCCTTTTAGTCTCCACCTTACACTTCCTTATTCGTGTGAGGTTGAACCACATGAAACTGCCATTTTTGTGAGTCAGATGGTTAAATATGGGCAGTTTCACATGACTCAACCTGACCGACTTGAGATCAGTTTTCTAAGTATCATCACCCTTTATGTGCCTTGAGAAATGGAGAATACCCAAGAAATGAAGTAAATGGGCTGGAGCCTGGAGAAGTTAAACTCTCTTAAGAATTTATACTCTTAATTCTGTCTCTTAAGGTAGACGAGGCATAAACATGCACAAAAACCCTTTAAAAACAATTATCATACAAAGAAGCTTTCATCATTTTCATCTGGTGTGTCTATTCTAGCCAATATGGGAATTTTGGACAAACAGATACAGAGTGTCAAAGCCTTCACTCATGTATTTATTAGGGCTCTTTGGTTAGAAATTAGAAAAACCACCTTCATCTTACTGACTGACGCCAAAAAGGAGAACATTCTTACATGAATTTTACCCGTGCTGCAGTCAGTTTCCAAATGGAAGGCGATGACTCCAAAATTAGAGGGTATATCATAAACAGTAGTCAAGTCTAGTTGCCCTTTTATATAATTGACAAAATTAAGTTTATTAAGTAAAATCTTTAACAATGAGCACATACAGTAACTCTTCTGTGATAGCCTCCATATGTGTTAGATGTGTTTTTTAATATCAAGGTAGATATTTTCACTCTGCTTCTCTAGTTGCTTTTAATGAAAAAGCCTTTTCTATACTTTCATATCATATCATGGGAAACATTTTTCATTTTTCTCTCATTTAAAAATATTCCGTCTTTCCTGTTTCGTTCAGGAAACAGGAAACAACAGGTAACAACAGTAGCAATCTGACTCCACCTGACTTCCATCTCTGTCTTGCCAGCTTTTATATCTGCTCATTCTGTGGGTAGTAATTTAGGAGTTATCCAAGAAGTTGAGGATTTGCGCTGAACTTAATGAACACCTTTGTCTGAACTGTGCATCCTAGCTCTGTGACGGTACTTCGCATCTTGGCGAATGAATAGGATCCTGGAAATCAGGAATCGACATGTTCTGTCTTCATTCTCACAAGTGGGTTTTTTTTTTTTTTTTTTTTTTTTTTCAGGTGTTCCAACCCCAAGCCAAGAAATTCTGCGACACACGCTGAACACGCTGGTACGGGAGAGGAAAATCTACCCAACTCCAGATGGCTACTTCATCGTGACCCCACAGACTTATTTCATAACTCCTTCCCTCATAAGAACTAACAGTAAATGGTACCATTTGGACGAGAGGATACCTGACCGGTCTCAGTGCACCTCTCCGCAACCCGGGACCATCACGCCCTCTGCCTCAGGCTGTGTCAGGGAAAGGACATTGCCCCGAAACCACTGCGACTCTTGCCACTGCTGCAGAGAGGACGTGCACAGCACGCATGCACCCACCCTGCAGAGGAAGTCTGCCAAGGACTGCAAAGACCCTTACTGCCCCCCTTCTCTGTGCCAGGTGCCACCCACTGAAAAGAGCAAAAGTACTGTAAATTTTTCCTATAAGACAGAAACTCTCTCAAAACCTAAAGATAGTGAAAAGCAGTCAAAAAAATTCGGGCTAAAGTTATTCCGGCTAAGTTTTAAAAAAGACAAGACCAAACAGCTGGCCAATTTTTCTGCCCAGTTTCCTCCTGAAGAGTGGCCGCTGCGAGACGAGGACACGCCAGCTACGATCCCTCGGGAAGTAGAGATGGAAATCATTAGGCGCATTAACCCAGACCTGACCGTGGAAAATGTCATGCGGCACACCGCACTCATGAAGAAACTGGAAGAAGAAAAGGCCCAGAGGAGTAAAGCCGGCTCCTCTGCCCATCACAGCGGAAGGAGTAAAAAGAGCAGGACTCATCGGAAGTCCCATGGAAAGTCTCGGTCTCACAGCAAGACACGAGTGTCTAAAGGAGACCCTTCCGACGGTTCACATCTGGATATCCCAGCTGAAAGAGAGTATGAGTTTTGTGATCCTCTTACCAGGGTACCCAGGGAGGGCTGCTTCATCATTGAACACAAAGGAGATAACTTCATCATGCACAGCAACACAAACGTGCTCGAGTCCCACTTCCCCATGACACCAGAATGGGATGTGTCTGGTGAATTGGCTAAAAGGAGAACTGAGATGCCTTTTCCTGAACCGTCTAGGGGAAGCTCCCACTCAAAAGTGCACCGAAGCCACAGCCATACACAGGACCGGAGGTCCAGGAATGAGAGATCCAACAAAGCCAAGGAGAGATCCAGGTCGATGGATAACTCCAAAGGCCCTCTGGGTGCTTCTTCTCTAGGGACGCCAGAAGACCTTGCTGAAGGCTGCAGCCAAGACGACCAGACCCCCAGCCAATCCTACATTGACGACAGTACTTTAAGGCCTGCACAGACTGTGAGTCTCCAAAGGGCTCACATTTCGTCCACAAGCTATAAAGAGGTGTGTATTCCAGAGATAGTCAGTGGCAGCAAGGAACCGTCCAGCGCTTGCAGCCTTTTGGAGCCAGGCAAACCACCCGAGAGTTTGCCATCCTATGGCGAACTTAACTCTTGTCCAACAAAAACAGCCACAGATGACTATTTCCAGTGCAACACCTCTAGTGAGACGGTGCTCACGGCACCATCACCTCTGGGAAAGAATAAGGAGGACCATGACACTCTGACTTTGGCAGAAGGGGTGAAAAAGCTCTCCCCATCTGATAGGCAGGTCCCCCACTGCTCCAGGGAGCCTGTGGGGCACAAGGAGGAGTCACCAAAAGGGCCGGGTGGGGGCCCAGCTGCTTCGGGAGGAGTGGCTGAAGGGATCGCCAACGGACGCCTCGTCCAGCACCATGGTGCCGAGCCCAGCAGCTTGGACAAGAGGAAAGAGATATTTAGCAAAGACACACTGTTCAAACCTCTTCACAGCACCTTGTCTGTAAACAGCTATCACAAATCAAGCCTGTCCCTCCTAAAATCTCACCCGAAGACACCTGCTGACACATTGCCAGGCCGATGTGAGAAACTGGAACCGTCCCTGGGGACCTCGGCGGCACAAGCCATGCCTGCTTCCCAACGTCAGCAGGAGTCAGGAGGGAACCAAGAAGCCTCTTTTGACTATTACAACGTCTCTGATGATGACGACTCTGAGGAAGGGGCAAACAAGAACACGGAGGAGGAGAAAAATAGAGAGGACGTAGGCACCATGCAGTGGCTCCTCGAGAGGGAGAAGGAAAGAGACTTGCAGAGGAAATTTGAAAAGAACCTCACTCTTCTCGCCCCAAAAGAAACCGACAGCAGCAGCAACCAGAGAGCCACCCATTCAGCCCGGCTGGACAGCATGGACAGCAGCAGCATCACAGTGGACAGTGGATTCAACTCCCCACGGTAGGGAGAGGTGTCTCTGTGCACACACATGCACCTAGCGGGGCCTGGGGCTTTATGCACGTAACTTAACCAGTTTCTGATTTCGTAGTCTCAGTTCTATGGATGAGGGTTAAGAGTTGTATGAGTTGTATTGTTAACAATCTGTTTCTGACTTCTTTTTCAGGAATTGAAAAAAATGTTTCTGCACCTGTAGAGATCACCAATCTGGACTGGTGGGTTGGCTCCTCCCCTCAAACTTGCATCAGTATGATCTAACTAAAACCAACATTTCCAGTATTTTTTCTGCTACGTTCATATTGCCACCCATGCTAAGAGAAGGATGTTTTTTAAGTCCTTCAAAAATAGTAACTTTTTGAGTAGAATAAATAGTCCGGGGGTGGGGGAGGAAGATAGGGGTTGGGAGTAAATTGATTGATGCTAAGAGAGGGGTCCCTCTAGTGAAAATATAATAGCAGATCTGAAAACCTCTCCAATGGATCTAGAAGCTTGTTGCCATTTGGATCCCAGTGTTCTGTGCAGCCTGTCCTTCTGGCGCACACACCTTCCTTTCACCGCCAAGAAGTGGAATATTTCTTCCCTCACAGTGAGGGCAGGAGCCTGTGCTCTGTTAGATCAAAGCAGGTGCCATGTTTATTTCTCCTCCTGCAGAAATCACAGAGCCCATTTGGGCAGTCTAATTGTAGTTCCTTGTTGTTAATAGGTGTTAGTTCAGCAAAGGGTTGACAGTCGAGAGTTAGTGGTGCCCAGTGGTCATGGCCAAAGCTCTAGAGTTGTTCAGGGATTCAGAAAGCAAATAAGAGTCTGTGCAACTTCCTTTTTTCTCCTTAACTCTTTCTTCTCCTCAAAGAGCAACATGGGACCTAATTCTCTTTCTAACTTCTACTCCAGATTGGTGACTCTGAGATGCAGAAATACTACTGAGAGATTGACATTTCTCATCAGCTGTGATTCCCAAGATTTTACAATACTTATAATTTTAACATGGATTCAGATAGGATTATGTACTTCATATATTTATTTTAACTATTAAGAATTAAAATTAATTCTGTTGTGATCGTTTCACTATATCCCTGGATAATTTTGGAAGTGAGCATCACACAGCTGGAACTGGGAATCATTAATTGCTTCATCCCATATTAGGCCTTTGTGATTTATTAAAGGGCTGGTTCATTATAATTATTATTATCATTATTATTATTATTTTGGTCTTGGAGCCTTTCTTCCTAGTTAACACGTGTGTGGAAGTCTAATGTCTGCACAGAGCTGAGAGATGGCCATGGTGACAGTGGAGACTATGGGCCCCAGTCCCTCTCCCCATCCGTTGAGGAGCCTCTGAGACCTCAGGGAGCCATGGGCCTCAGCCTGAAAACCACTAGTCTACTAAGTGGCTTTTCTAAGAAATCATTTTTTGCTAAATAATTTTTTATCTCAAATCAGGTATTAATTTATTTTCCGATTTATTTTAACTATCCTTTTTTTCTTCATTTTCCTGTTCTACTCTTTTTTCCTCTTGAGTTCCCAGTAGTGGATACCAGATTAGCAAAACAGAGGGTCTGTAATCCATGGTAGAAGTTCAGAACAATTGCTGGTGGTAGGTGTGGTGTATTTGCCTGTGTCTTTCTGTTCTACTGTTTCTCATTATGTAGCCTCTGCCTCCTACCTGCTTTTCACACGCTCGTTTTAAACCTTTCTCCTTTCCCTCTGGGCCCCTGGGCTTCCACAGACAGGAAGCTGCCGTACTAAAGAGATAGTTGCTAAGGAGACATTGGGAGTAGTTTAATGGGTTCTAACTAGAAAACCTTCCACTGCATAATATTGAAAGTTTTTTGTTTGTTTGAAGGTAAACAGAGATATTCATGAAATGGTTGAACCAGTATCTCTACAGAATATATTTTACTATCTCTAAACTTGGGGTGCAGAATATAGAATTTATGACTGGGATTATTTCTTGAAGTAAGTTGATTTTCAGTTGTTTCATTTTGTGCTTAAAGTTAAATGCTTTGTCATGGTACAAGGTGAAGACTGTTGTAAAGAGACAACCGTCACACAATAGCCACGTGTCTCCCCACTAATATTAAGTAGAATTTTCTCTACATGAAAACATGTATCACCTGTACATGTTATGCAGTTAGAGAATCTACGGAACAATTGCTAATTTTACCCCTTTCATATTTACTACTCTTCGATTAGAAGCTAGATGACAAACTATTTTCTACACATCTTAATAAAGTCACTGAGTTGTCTCGCTGATCCAGGAGTATGTTCTGCAAAGGAAAGTATTTGACTTCTAGAAACTTTACTCTCCAGTCTGGGGAGTATTTTAGCCAGATAGCATTATCATGCTCATACATTACCATTGCTGTGAGACATGGGAATCGTTTTAAATTTTTTTCAGAGATAGGGTCTCACTCTGTTGCCCAGGCTGGAGTGCAGTGGTGATTGTAGCTCACTGCCACCTGGAACTCCTGGGCTCAAGCAATCCTCCCACTTCAGCCTTTGAGTAGCTGGGACTACAGGTGTGTGACACCATGCCTGGTAATTTTTTAAAAAATTTTTGTAGATCCTTCTGCCTTGAGCTCCCAAAGTGCTAGGATTATAGGCATGAGCCACCATGCCCAGCCCTGACATGAAAATCTTAAGCAGGCCATTTATTAAAATCTTTCAGTAAATAATTCACTGAGCAGCTAAGCCCCAACCAAAAAAAAAAAAAAAAAAACAAAACAGAAAAAGACCCCAAAAAGTGATTTTTCTCCACACTCCAGGGTTTGAGTGCTGGCTCGGAAGTCATGTTCAGCCACATTTCCAAAATTCTTTAGTCCTTTTGTTGGGAATTAAAGGGTATGTAGAAGGAAAAAGGGTAGAAACTTGAACTATGCTATGAGATCTAATATTGAAAATGAAAAGTCTTGACGTGAGAAGCCTGCGATTTCAAATATGAGGCCTAAAGCTGGTTGATAAACACAATATGAAAATCAGAGACCAAAGGCTGCCGGAGTATATCTGCTTAACGTATTGCACGAACCTGTGCTGTAGACGCCTGGGGCCAGGGGAACACATACGCACAGAAGGATGAACAACAGAACTGCTTGGTCTATTTCTCCCGCCTATAAAATCCTGAAATCCTGTTTTTAAGGTTGCACTCCATTAGCTCTCTTAAAAAAAAAAAAAAAAAAAAAAAACCCACTTTTAAATTTGAGGAATATTTTTACTGCTAACATTCCATCTCCTTTAACTTTTTCATCAGCACATCTGGAGCCCTCAGTGTGAATGTCACAGACTGTAATCATTATTGCAACAATAATGAAATACATTCTTTACCACTATTTACCACTATTACATATATTACATATTTACCACTATTAATATGTTGGCTGTGATTGAAGGTGGGCGAAGGGATCTTACAGTAGAGACAGACCCCAGCTCAGATCATCTATTGCAATATGTGTTTACGGTGCCTGGTATACAGCAGGCACTCAATAAATGTTGAGCCCACCCCTTGAAAGCTGGTTTAAGAGTGAATCCTTTGGACCTTAAAATGTATTTTCCCATAGAAAATATGTCATTTGTAATACATGGATTCTGAAGCGAACCCACAGTCACTATTTATTTCATTATATGCTAGGTATATAACAGAAATAATCCGTATTTTCTACTTTATTAGTGTACAGATTCTTCCTTGATGCTTATTTGTTCTTCACATTCACGCTAGGAGTAGGTACATCCCATCATAACTCTCTATATTTTAGAGATGAGGAAGTCAGATACTGTAAAAAGTTACTTTAGTGATTAAGAATGAAACCGAAGGAATGTGTCTTGAAATCTTTGGGGTTTTGCATCTTTCCTACCCCTCCTCCTTCCTTCGCCTGCTCCATGCCTCAGTGGTAGCTCTGGCAAAGCCACTGGTGAGTTTTCCTGGGGGAGACGTCATGTAGGCAAGTCTAGCACTTTCCCTTTTAGTGATGACATTTTGGAGTGTCCTTTAGGTATGCTCAGATTTACCATAAGCATAATGAAAAAATGGACTTCTCTCTATAAATGGATTACCTTTCTGGAGGTACCCTCGACATTCAAGAAAGTCCCAGGGTTTTTTTTTTTTTTTTTGGTTGTCAGTGAACAAATTGCCTTTTAAACAATTAACTCTTGGCTTCTTGGTGAGAAGCAAACTCAAAGCCACAAGGAGTTAGGCTTAAATAACCTGTTGGAAAGGGCTATCAGAGTACAGGATTCAGACAAAGTTGCTATCAGCCTAGGATGGGAATGAAAGAGAGGAGAGGACGTCTCTGCTGTAGTAATTTGACCTGTTAACCAGCTCTAGCAGGCTTAAGTCAGTTGTGGGGACCAGCTCTCAGAGACTATTTCCTAAATGTTGACTCTGCCTCATGCAGTGGATGTTTTGAGAATGCTTCTGGCTTCCTCAATCTCTGTAGCTGATACATTTCTTGTAGCCACATTGAGGCCCTGGAACAGGAAAGCTACTCAGTTCTTCTCAGTCTGGCCCAGTCATCTTATTTCTGCCATTGCCCTATACATTTGAAATCTTAAATGTTCTAAATATCTTAAAGCAATGAAATAGATTCAAATGTTTCTAACTTAGAAAAAGTAAAAGAGAGAGCATAATAATACAGCTTTTAAATCACCTCTATTCTATACGAATTATTTTAAAAAGAAAATATTTCATGTATAATCCCAGCATTTTGGGAGGCCAAGGAGGGCGGATTGCTTGCACTTAGGAGTTCGAGACCAGCCTAGGCAGCATGGCGAAACCCAGTCTCTACTAAAAACACGAAAATTAGCCAGGTGTGGTGGCACATGTCTGTGGTCCCAGCTACTCGGGAGACTGAGGTAGGAGGATTGCTTCAGCCTGGGAGGCAGAGGTTGCAGTGAGCTGAGATCACACCACTGCACTCCAGCCTGGGGGACAGAGCAAGACCTTGTCTCCAAAAAAAAAAAAAAAAAAAACAAACCAAAACCAAAAAATCCAAACAAAAACAATCCTGCCAAAAGTGGGGCAGAAATGAGTGGAAACTTAACAAATGAATGGGGAAAAAAATCTGAGTTCCTTTATCAAAAATATAATGTATTTTAACTAAAGTGTTAAATTTTGAAACAGTGGAATAAAACGTTTAAAGTGAAGTTTATTCCCATCTGTGCTGCAAATGCTCAGGGTCCCCCCAAAAAGGGCATGCTCAGAGTCCCCCACAGTCAAAATCTGCTAATCCAGAACGAAAATGGAATCATTAGGGTAAAATTATCGAGTGTGTTCAGGAGCGGCTATGCCAGTGAATTTCCAGCCTGAAATGAAATCATGACTTAGGTGTATTTATGAGTATCTATTTTAAAAACCACTGTGATAGCTAGCTATCACCTCAAATTTTGAAGTCATTTCCTTGAGTGTGAAAAGAAGAAGACATTTCAAAGTGCATTTAGCTGTTTAAAAACCCTTTATTCACTGAGTGTGCTGCTGATTATTACATGTCTGTGGAAGCTTCTGGAGCCCGTGGTGGAGAGGCAGATGTGAATAATCAGTTGAGATGTATATTGATATGACATTATGAACCAACAGAGGAAATCCATTAACGACATCATTTGCTCTTCCTCTGGGGCTCAGTTTATAATTATTTATGTTCCAAACGAAACAAAACAAACCCTTTTTGCTCTTTTAGTACTCGGGAGAGCCTGGCTTCCAACACATCAAGCATTGTTGAAAGTAACCGTCGTCAGAACCCCGCTTTGAGCCCGGCCCATGGTGGAGCTGGTCCAGCCTTCAACTTCCGAGCGAGCACGGAGCCCCCGACAAATGAAGCTGAGAAGCTACAGAAACCTTCCAACTGCTTGCAAGCTTCTGTTACTAGCGTGTGATAGTCCTTCTGCCTCAGATCTTCTGTCTCATTCGATACAGCAAAGTTTACGACACTGGGACTGATGTTTACATCTTTGGAAAGACAAGCATCTCAACCACAGTTTTTGTGTTTACTTAAACTGTGCTGCTAAGTAGGGCTAGGGCAAAAAAACAAAAAATCTTTATTTCAGAGTATTGCTTTTCACATTTATGGCTCTGTAGCAACTGAATAACAGTAGGGGTGATATGTATACTTTTGCTTCACTAATTGTATCTGAGCACACATAGGAAAGTCTAGACACTGTAAGTGTAATATGCATTTTCAATGTCATGCAGTTGCCAATTCCATTTTAAAATGCCACAGATGCGTGTTGCTCCCAGTCTGTGGTTAAATGGTGCCACAGAACTGATCCTTGACACTTCCAAAAAAAAACAAAACAAAAAAAATTAAAAAAAAAAAAAAAAAAACAGAACTAAGCTACCACGAAATGTCAAATGCAAGGGTCCACCTTGAGGGAAAGAGATGCCAAACTAACTAGAAGGGACCCCGGCCCTTTGTGTGTGAATTGTTTATGCGCCAGTCATTTTTCACTGTGAGTTTTCGTGACACTATTTTGCAGGAGCCCATGGAAGTGTGTGAGAAGGGGTCGCAATGGAGATTGCTGGGAGTGAATGTTTTCAGGGTTTTGTTTTCAAGTGTAACAGATGCTTGTCTGATTTTTTAACCTTCCATGATCTCAAACAGGAATATAGGCCTTTGAATCTGAAGTGGACAAAGGAAAGGAATTTCCAGTCTGGCTGGGGCACAGCACTAGGTGATGGAAAAGGTGATGTGGACTTGTAAAAGGTATTACTCAAATATTGAAGGAAGAGAATTTCCTCCTTGTGATACTTAGGATGACCCTATCTTACTCTAATAGATACAATAATTAGTTTGTTTAAAAGCAAAATGTTCTTTGTGATACAAATGAAGAGTAGGGCCTGAGGATGTTATTCTTTCTAATGGAAGGACATAAATCTATTTTATGTAGTTTTAAATAGAATGCCTAAATTAGGCTGTGGGAGATAATTTTTAGTGGTTATAGGAAAAAGCAAATTTAGGGAGAGTTGAACTTCAGGCCTTTTATTCCTGGGAAGATATCTATAGAGAAAACTTTTAAAATAATTTTTGATTAGAAATATACATGTGCCCATGTAATAAACAACAGAATGTGCTCATTCTGCTAGTGCGATATAATCCTAATTTGTACTCCCCTAAAATTTATCAGAATAACAATTATGCATACATGAACTATGCCAGAGTAATGTTTACAGATACTTTGTAACCAATTTCAGGAGGCGTTTTTAGCTGGATGTGTAGTTAATTAGCCCAGCTTATTTCCAAATGGTTTGTTAACATTTTGCTTTGGTTTACAATGTCATGTTGAACACAAAGAAGACCCAGGAGCAAAGGGATGACCAAAAATTTCATATGATAGCAAAGAGACATTCCAACGTTCCCACGTTTTATTTTCTGAGAACAGTGGGACAGATCTGTAGTAATGGAATATTATTTGCAAAAGGGTTACATATGACACAAGTAAGTGTTCTGACATAAAGTTTTATTTAGTTCAGTGGCATGTGCTGTTGGGAGCCATACACCATAAAATATATATATCCCAAAATAAATCTAGAATATTTTCACCTCCAATTTCAGTAATTGGCATATGATTTGTGAGACACATCTGTTTTTGTATGAGGTTTAATCACTAGCAATCTGTTTAAAGAATCCAGTCCTATACACGGTTGGACTCATTCTTGAAACCTTTAAATGCTCCCTCATAGTTTTTCAGTTATTTGGAAGTTGCATTGGGTCAAACTGAACTCCTTGAGTTTGGTGTAAATTCCTTTTTTGTGCTTATTATAGTGAAATTTTAGCACGTTTCTTAGTAAACTCCCATACCATTGAAATGCTTAAGCCAGTTGGCTTTCAGTCTCATGCCTTATTTCCTCCAAGGCATGCCTCGACGCATTGTTTGTCTCATTGCTTAAATATGTCCAGAACGAATGATCATGTATCTAATAGACTACATAGTTGGTTCCCTTGGGGAGTTATATATCATACAGTTACTAAATTTTTGTCTAAATTCATTTTTTCCAAAAACCTGCTCTCAAATTTTTCTTCTACTCTCAGTTCATAAATAATATAACCATTGAAGCAACACATCAGCCTCTAGCTGATCCTCTGAAAGTAGCCATTGAAATAATCGAATACTGTATGAACAGGAAAGGAAAGCATTACCTTTAAGAGAAGCTTTAAAATAGGAATTTATTGATATTTCATGAGATATAGGTTTACAGAAGACATTATTCAAATAAATATGTACACTATTTGCCTGATGCTATGGGGTACATAATTTTTAAAAAACTCCTTTAGACCAGCAGCCATTAGTGTAGAAATGATGGACCTTAAAGGTGATACCATGTAAGCAGACGTTGCATATAAAAATATTCCTGCCTGAATCTGATTGAGATTCTTGAATAGGGGAGGAGTGGCAGCCGGCAGCACATTGCAAATGTCACCCGAGGTCACGGTGAGGCTCTCGGTCCCGGAACAGTGCAGTCCTCACCAGGCGTTGCCAGTATCCCTCTCCTCCTGTAAAATCATAGCTTTGTGTTACACGACTGCTTATCCAGTCTTAGGGTTTAGCAACTGAAAGGTTTACAAAACTGAATCTGGTTGAATCTCTGTGAAAGGGTCAACACATCTGTCGGCATTTTGCACACTTATGTATTATTATGATACAACATATTACTTTATGGTAATTTTTATTTTTACATATAACTACCTCCATAAATTTGATGAAATGGCAGCCGTGTGTTAAACTGTATTGTTCAGAAGAGCAAAGTTGAACACTTCCTTCAACATTAGGGCATGGCGTGCTGTGTGTGTCAGTGATTGCCTCTGTGGACTCATGACTTTCCATCGCCATGGCTTTCTCTTACACCGCTGTTTAGCTTTCAGATGTAATCCTGTCTCCTCTCTTCCCCACGAAAGCGCACTCGATTTTGTTAGGAATGAACGGAAGTTTAAAAAACTCTTGCGCCCACCCCCGTCCTCCACCCATTCCTGTTAAAAGTTCTCTGGCGAAGAGCCAATGGGTGAACGTAATTGAAAGAGCTGTTTACTCCTTTGGAAACCTGATTTGAAGTCTAAGTTTTCAGTAACAGAAGACACACAAGCAATGTGGACTGCCAAGCTTGAAGCACCTCGGGCTCTCTCATGCTACCATGTCGAGCCCAAACTCCACTTTAATTAAAAGAGCTGTGCTGTGAATTCCACAACTTCTGTTAAATAATTTGTGTTCCATTATATATATTTTGCACATCTCAGGGGACCATAATGAACATATGAAAGGGGGGGTGCCATCAAATAGAGAAAACAAATAGAAGAGGTGAATGGAGACTAGCTGGATAAAAATAACAAATTACTGCTTCTCTGATGTTGGTAAAGGTCAGGTTCAGGAAGCATCAGTTCACAGTTAATCTGGAGTAACAATGATCTGAATACCAGCTGTTCCCAGGTCTCTCTTTTCCATAGCCCAAACAGCATTTCTAAAATGTAAATTTAAATTACATTGCAGTCACCATGGGGAGAAGAAACCTGTTCAGTGGAAGCAGAAGCATTGTTCCTTTTTTAGGTTGGTGCAGCTTTGCAAAACTCTACCCAGGATAAACCACTTATCACCACCAAGTGTACTTGAAAATAAAGTTTTTAACTTAAATTACAAGCATATTGCTCATAATACAATAGTGATCATTTTTTGAAAGTCTCGCCATTTATAACATGGGCAGTATTTGGAGCTTGATTTAAAAACCAACAAAAACCGATAATGACTTTGCACGATTCACTTTGGGATCTCAAAGTGCTTCCAAAGCATTCAGATTCACAAACAATTCACAAGACAGGTCATCTTTGTAATACCCATACTTAAAATGAATTAACAAAAGGAGTGACTTAAGATTCCCCAGGAACACAGTGGCAGCTATTGATGATCTGTTTTCTATCTGTTTGATAGAACATCATGAGAAATCACTAAATACAATGCTATTTTTCTGATGTGTGCTAATAAAGGCAAAGAAAACAAATACAACTTGACACTTTTGTCCATTTTCATTCAAAAAAAAAAAGTTCAGGGTGTTTGGAATTTTACACCTCAGCACACTTTACTGGTATCAATGGATAAAGCGGGTGATTGACAGATCCACCCAAATGCCATTGCAGTCAGAAGCAGATCTGGACACACCCTTGTTTACAGTTTCATATTGGGTTTCTATAGTTCCCGTGCTAAATCACCATCTTTCAGGAACATGACTGCTCCTGGCAGTGGAAGGTGCTGAAACAGAAATTTTAATTAAAAACTTTATCAAGTACTCTTCACAGTGCTGCTTAGCACCATAGAAATTGAGTACAATATATCGAGCCCTACTTTGGAGGAGCTGGATTTCTGAGGGAGCTGATCCAGTTCTAAGTGTTTTCTCGAATTAGGAGATAGATGATCTTTGACGGGGAGCTCCTCCGTCACCACAGGCCAGTCACAGAACCAGCTAGCCACGTGCTGCCAGACCTCAGTGGGCCCAAGCAGGAGCAATCTCTTCTATCCCTCATCTCCCCCAGGACCATCCTGCCCATTGTCAATGTCATCCAGGGCTCTTTTGGTAGTGAGTGACTTTTCTGCACATGTTTAGGGCTTGGAGGAGCTAGAACACAGGAAACATGAATGCAAAAGGCATGGAAAACACTGTTTTGCTTTGGGTTAGTAAAATGTGGGCAGGAAAAAGATTACTATCGGTCTGAGCTTTGCCAAGTGAGATAGAATCAGCTGTCACCCCATTCCTCTCCCAGAAGGTCTTATGGTATTAAGGGTACATCCAATATTTTCCCACAGATTTTTATTCAGGAGATGTTTCATAAATTACATATATGAAAACATTCATTATTACATTTCCTTGTGTGTTTCAAACAGACATTGGCACCTTCCTATTGAGTTAATACTCTGCATCTTTTGCAGCAGCACCCCACAAGGAGATTCCCAGAGATGGCTCCCCTAACACACGATCCTGTGATTTTACAGTTCTATGACTTACAGTTGATGATTCACAAGATTCAGGATTCTACAAGACTCAAGGGGGAACTAAACGTTTTTATGATTGTACATAATCAGTTATAGGGCTGTAATCATTAATTGTTGGCTTCAAATGTGGACACACACACACACACACACACACAAACACACCATGCCAAGGAGGGAATGGGGTGTTTCAAGTCAGGCAGCAATGATTCTGGAAGGTTGGAAATGTACAGTTAGAAGCTTGGCTGGTCCATGTACAGTTGTCTGCCTCCCTGTCCCAAGGCTGATCTTAGTAAACCTGTTCCCTTGCTCCCACCAAGAAGAGGTACGAAATGTGAGACCTGAGATCTCCTCCAATATCTGTCCTCTGCAGTTCCGGGAAACTAATCATGAAGTACACACACAGCAGCTCCTCCACTTCCTTTCCTCCGAGGTCCTCCTTTCCGTTCTCCCACCTAGATACTGACACACCGCCACGGTTTCCACATTGGAAGGGCAGAACATTGTGCAGTATCGTGCACACTTGCTGGGTTAGGAATAGAGCTGCCCTAGGGTCACCTTCATGCAAGTATTGACAGCTACGAATTAAAGTCCTTAGAGCAGTTGACACAGATACTACGTTCTAGAAGAGAACGAAATTTAAACGTCAAGTTTAAAGGGATCATAATTCTGCAGGTATCTTTCTCTGAGTGACTGAATGTGACTATTGCATTAGGGTAAATGAATTAAGACGTGCAAGTGGGATTTACTGTATGTTAGAAAGGAGTTTTGCAGCCAAGACTGCCTTGAATAAAATGTGTTTGCACTGAAAAAAAAATTTTAAATTACTTGGTCTCTGGTTGCTGTAAAGGTCATCCAAGATGGATGTTCTGTTTATATTGTATAGTATTTCATATGAAATAATTACAGTTCATGAAATGTCTTCCCTAATGTTACTGATTTATAACAGCACATTTGTAACATGGTTTTTATCGTGTCAGTGTACCATACTGTAAATGATGATTACTTGTCATGCTTAGTATAATAACTTAAAAGAAAAAAAAGGACAGGGATTTTTGTAAGTCTATATTTGAAAGTCCCTCCCTATGGTGATACTGTGTTCATGTTGTTTATGTAGTGTTGTGTGAAATATCCATTTTGGATTGTGTTACTTTTTAAGATATTAAATAACATTTGGTTATATGTCTTAAGTGGATTTTTTTTGGCACTTGAGAGAAACTATTTTAGGTGAGGTTAATTGATTTCTCTCTTCAATTAATAGGATTTTATAACATTGTGATTACACAATATTATTAGAGCTTCTGAGTTAAAACAACTAAAAATGAAAATTTCTGATCAAAATTCTTTTTCCATGAAAGCTGGGGGGAAAAAAATCACATTTTTAGGTAACTGAATTTAAAACAGAGTGAGAGAGATGCCTATAACTACATTTTCTATATGAAATTATAAAGTGATGTGATTAGGTCTGGGGTTTCTTTTTCATTAGCACTCATGTCTCAGCATTTGTTCCCAAGTGGATGGGATCCTATCCCCAGTAAACATGAGGAGGCTGCTCACAGGTTCCAGTGAGTCATTTGCACAGGTTCGGAATCCTCCATGTTTATTTGCCTTCGGCTGTCATTCATTCTTCTGAGTCTCTCACTGTGGCAAATCTTTGCCCGTAGAGAACGGGCTTTTTCAAACCAAAGGGATTTGCTGCCCCATTAATGATGAAGCTAGGAAATAGTATTCTCAGTCAAAAACAGTGAGCCATAAAGTTGAGCCTGATTTTCTTATGAAGGCAATATCCAAAGTAGACTTCCCAAAATTGTTGTGAACAATGACAGTGTCTACAGATAAGTGTCTGGAGACCCCAAGGTGACTGCTTTGAAGAACAAGTTGTATTTTGTTGCATAAGTTTGTCTACATATTTTAAACTGTCTCAATACAGACGTTTCCTTTTTCAGGCATGAAGTTAGGAAGAGCAGGAATACTGGGAGTATATTCTGAGTTTTACTCTAGGACCAAAAGCAGCTGTGGTCAAGGAAAGGTAATTGTGTGTTCCTTTCAGAACAATCTAGTGAACCGAGGAAACGTGGGGACTTAAGGAGAAGGGGGAAGGCAGGATTCTGATTCCTTGGAGAGAATGGTCACAGTTCATAAACACGTTGTCTTTCTAAAGGAAACGGTATGGTTTTAACTTATTTTAGCATTTAGAGTGGCAGGTTTTCTCCCCTTCCTTAGAGAAAATTCAAGCAGGGTACTCGATACTTGCCACCTTCCCTGGTGGTGGCCGTGAAATCAAGAACCACTGAGTAAGCAAAAGAAGTTATTCACCTGACCTTAATAATTCATTTAGCCATAAAATCTTATCCCTACTATGGGAGTTCTTGGATTTAGGCACACCCCTGCCTATCTTCACGCTCAGTGGCTCCAGACCTTTCCTGTCAAGCAAATGGTTAATCATGTGTGTGATGAATATATTTGCACAGTACATTGCTCCATACAGGAATTTCAAGAAAAGCCGAGGCACCCGTGCTCAAGAGAGGCCGAATAGGTTGCTTAACTGCAGCTCCCAAATTCCATCAAATAAATTCCTCCCAGGTCACTTTCCTTTGTGTTTCCCTTGTTCCTCATCGTTTATTGTAAAGTTGCATGCAGTATTTTTATTTTCTGTTACCTTGGGTTTATTTTACTTTACTACTCTTCACTTTGCATAATAGCAATGATTTTCAGTTGTTTGTTGTTATACTATTAATATTTGGACTCATTCTTGCTCTCCATTATTGATAACCACAATTGATTACTAGTATTTTAAATTTTACATTTATATTGTCTTTCTCTCCTTGTGTCCACAGACCACTCTCATCCCTCAATCTCATTTCCACTCTCACCTTTGCACTAAGAGCCTTTGGTTCTCTGACACTTCTGTAGATATCTGCCACCAGCTGAGTCATCAGAGGCCTGATAAATGGTAACTTGAAGATATGCATGGATGGATGGATGGGTGGATGGATGGATGGATGGATGGATGGCTAGATGGATATTGCATTAGACCAAAGGTGCCTGTATTCTTATCGTCTGAAAATGACAATGAAACAAAAGGAGATATCATGCAAAAGGATATTTTTTGATGTCCATGTGACTCCCTTTTAAGAACTTATCTTGGGAAATTATTTTGTAACCTTCTTCTATCTATGCTTCAAGCCATTGCCTGCCATTCTTTACTATACAATGTATGATTTATTGTGGGAAAAGTTTTTTTCCCCTGAAAAGACACCTCCTTTTTTTTTTCTTTTGAGACAGAGTGTCGTTCTGTTGCCCAGGCTGGAGTGCAATGGCACAGTCTTGGCTCACTGCAATCTCTGCCTTCCAGGTTCAAAAGCTTTCATTGAGAGCTGGGATTAGAGGCACCTGCCACCACACCCAGCTAATTATTTTTAGTAGGGCCGGGGTTTCACCATGTTGGCCAGGCTGGTCTCAAACTCCTGACCTCAGGTGATCCACCTGCCTTAGCCTCCAAAGTGCTGGGATTACAGACGTGAGCCACCGCACCCGGCCAAACACCTCCTTTAAAGTTAGTAACAGCTCAGTGGTTTAGTGATCAGCATGCCCATCGACACAGTGCAGCTTCACATTTTTTGTCACTGTTGATAAAACAAGTGAGACAGATAACTAACAAAGCTTAAGTGGATTGGAGAAGACAGCTTTTGCCCCTCTTTTTTCCTTCATGTGTTATCTGAAGGCAGTTCATGAGAGGACATCTGTGTTGAATGTCAAAGGATCAATACTCAGTCTGGGAAAGTGTTAAGATTGTCTGGAATAGAGCAGTGAGCTTGGAAACAGAAATGGTCATTTCTACATTTCTCTCCCTTCCATGTCTCGTCTCTTAATTTGAAGGGGACTTAATTAGGTGGATTGGAGCTCCATATGGCTCCTAAGAAGTCAGACAAATGAGCATAATAGAAGGTATCTTTTAAATTGACTTTTGCTCTAGCGAGCTGGTGGAAGGGCCAGCACTTTGGAAAGACTTGTCTTGGGATTTCAGCAGTTAGGATTTTTGTAGTGAGTTTTTGAGAGTAAAGCACTTCCATTGCATTTTAAAAATAAACCTTTTATAACATTTTTAGATTTCTGGAATTATTACAAAGATAGTACAGAGAGTTCTTGGATACCCTATATCCAATTTCCCCTGTTACTATCATTTCACATTAATACGGTTCCTTAGTCACAATTAATGAACCAATATTATTACATTATTGTTAAGTAAAGTTCACCTTTTATTCAAATTTTCTGTTCGTCCCCACTGTCATTTTTTGTTGTTCTTGTCCCAGGAGCCCAACCAGGATACCATACTACAATCAGTTGTCCAAGGAAGTTGGTCTTCCTTGGTCTGTGACAATTTCTTAAACTCTGTTTATATTTGTTGTCCTTGATAGTTTTGAGGAGTATGTGTTTGGTATTTTGTACAGTGTCCCCAGTTTGAGTATGACTTATACTTTTGTCATGAGTAGGCCAGAGTTATGTGTTTTGGGGAGGAGGACCACATAGATAAAGTTCCATTCTCAGCATATCATATCAAGCGTCCATCCTATTCATTATGACCTGTTACCACTATTGATGTTAACCTTGATCATCTGGCTGGAGGTAGTGGTTGTCAGGTTTCTTCACTGTGAAGTTACTCTTTTTTCCTCTCTTTCCGTACTGTTCCCTTTGGAAGAAAGTCACCACATGCAGCTTAAGGAGTGGAGACTTAAGCTCTACTTCCTTAAGGGCAGAGTATCTAAATAAATAAGTTGTAATTCTTCTGTACAGAAGATTTGTCTCTTCTGTGCCACTTATTTATTTATTCAATCATTCTTAGCAGTATAGATTTGGATATTTATGTTATACTTTGGGTGAGAGTCTATTACCACTTTATTTTATTGCTCAAACTTTTCCAGCTTTTGCATTGAGAGCTCTTTAAGTTGGCTCTTGTACTTCTTTGATGTACCCCCATCATTGTGGTTTGTTCACATGTTTTTGAGCACCTTCTTAACTCTCTGGCACTATAAGAAGCTGTAGGCTCATTTTGTGTATTTCCTGTCCCAGTCTTGGAATGAGTCGTCTCTAAAGAACGCTGGTGTCTTTTATTGGAGAATGGTATTAGAAACCACCATCTGGGTGCTGGCTTTGTGCATTACTACTGGGGAGACATTACTTCTAGGTCTTCTCAGCTGACAGAGCAAGGAGGTATATGTGTGTATGCTAACCTGTCCACATACACATATCAATAGATATTGCTACATGTAACCACTTGTACTTCTATTAAGCTAAGTGTCGTGCTGATGTCTCCAACTCTAATGCATTATGACATGGATCATTCTAGCCTCTTTTCTTGCTCATCTGTAACTTCCCACTCCCACAGTGAGAAACCTGGCTCTCATCACCTGCCATCCCTTTACTGGACTGCTCAATTGCAGTACACACGTAGAGTGGGTCATCCATTGCATTTTCTAAAACTGATTTGATAAATACGGAAATAGGGAAACAAATGAAAGTGTTTCTCAACTTATTCTAGTATGTGGCTTACTTCATGTGACAGTGCAGTGAAGATTATAAACTTGTTAGTGAGCTTATTTGGTCCTAGTAGGATTGTTCTAAAGAATGTAAGGTTCAGAGGGAAGAAGGGCACTATTAATTTTATTTAAGATGTGTACTTCCTTATGCTGCACTGTTAGAACTTGGAAAGAAGCGATGTTGACTTTGTAGTACAGACTAAATGTCTGGTGAACTGCTACTTCCTTCTCCCCACTTCTAATCTCTGAATATCTAAATTTTTACCATATTTCAAGGTCCAGATCAAATGCTGTCTCTTTCACAAGGCCTTCTCTGAGTGCCCTTCTCCACTTCCATGTCTTGAGAAGATGGCTTCTTTTCCTCTCTTATAGTACAGCATTCATCATTTCCAGTCCTGTGCTCTCATGTTTTGCCTTAAAGACAGACTCTGCCCAAGACCATGCCCTCAGCTAAACAGTTTATACCACTTTAATATTATTCCCTTGATTTCCTGGCCGGGGGAACCTCTGCTTGTCATTGTTTCTAGGTGGCCCTTATGAGCTTTGAAATCTTCAGCAAGAAATGGGCTGGGTGTGGTGGCTTCAAGCAGGATTTCAAAAATGCTGTGTGCTGTGGTCAGGGCTGCTTCTCACTAAGAAACCTCTTGGGAATGTGCTCCCAGCTACTGCATCCTTTTTGCTTCCATGCATCTATCTTATCACCAAAAAACCTCAACGCAAACCCAAACCAAAGAACACCAGGAACAGGAACTGAGCTTTGCCTTTTGAAATGTCAAGAAGTTGTTATAAGATGAGAAGCTGAGCAGGAAGCTTCCAGCCCTTCCTATTGCAAGCACCTGTGCTGCAGAAGCCTGGCCCTTTGCTCTTGGGTTGTGATGGAGCCGCTGTGTTTCTCCATGACACCCCTTAATCTGTGTGTGCAGCACTAAGTCGGGGGGAAGTTAAAAGAGGTGGGAAAAGCCACCGAGCAGGCATCTCAGGAGAAGCCAAACCTTGCACAGTGGAACGGAACGGGCAGTCCATTTGTGGGGAAAATACGAGACGGAGGTCCAGTGCTCTGTGGGGCGGCAGACAAGGGGGAGGGTCTTCCCCAAAGTGGTTGGAGTACGTATGGCCACGGTCACAATGTGTTTCCTTTTAACCGTATCTTAAATCTGAAGGCAGCTGACTATCGTTTATGCAAACTTTCCATAAAAGTGTAACAAAAAATTTATTTTCTCTGTCCTGATTTAAGTTTTCTCCCCACCGCATCCCCTATCTCAGCCACATGGTTTCCTTGGGCTGCTTGTCATTTTTTCCCCCACCTCCTGCTCCTTCTCTTTGCATCTGTGGATTTTGCTTGCAGCTAATATTTCATTTTAATGTTCTCATTTCTCTCCCCCGTCCCACACACTTTGAGAACAAGTCTATGAATTTGATTTCTTGATAACTTTTTCATATCTTCCTAGAGCAGTTTCCCCAACTGTTACTAATTCATTTTGTAGTCATAATGTGGCTATTTGTAAAGCCTCACTAGGGAGGTCTACTGTAATATAATATTAACACACTACTTGGTCTTACTTCCAAATATTCAAGCTAGTTTAAAAAAAAAAAAAAAAGCCAGAATCTCTGCTTGTCTTGTTCTGGTTGTCTGATGTAATACCAGAAATCTCCCAAGACTCTGGTTTACCTGAGGTGTTTGGAGTTGGTGTATTTGAGGGGAATTGCTAAAATGAAGTTGTTTCTTGTGGCACCAAGGTTCAGACAACTTGGGTTGGGTTGCAGCCCAGGGTGAACTGAATGACTACAAAGTCAAGCTCCCACTGGGAGATGTAACCTTACGGGTAAATTGAACAGGGGCTTCCAAATCCATACTTCTGAAAAGCCTTGCCTCTATGAAAATACTCATCTTAATTTGAGTTATCTGTATGTCCCAGTTCTTCTACAGTAAGCACATATTATTCTAAACTCAGAAAACTGTGTATGGACAACTAAAATGTTTAAGAATACAATAAACAGAAGGGGCTGGGGTGTGGTGGCTCGCGCCTGTAATCCCAGTATTTTTAATGGGAGGCTGAGGCGGGCGGATAACTTGAGGTCAGGAGTTTGAGACCAACCTGTCCAACATGGTAAAACCCTGTCTCCACTAAAAATACAAAAATTAGCCAGGCATGGTGGCACATGCCTGTAATCACAGCTACTTGGGAGGCTGAGGCAGGAGAATCACTTTAACCTGGGAGACAGAGGCTGCAGTGAACCAAGATCGCGCCACTGCACTCCAGTCTGGGCAACAGAGCGAGAATCTGTCTTTTTTTTTTTAAAAAAAAAAAAAAGACAATAAACAGAAGGTCACAAGTTGTGACTCCCATGTCTCCCCTCTTTCGACACTCCTGAGCTCAGCTGTCTTCTGGTTGGCGAGTGCTTCCTTTCTTCGCACTGTCTTCTGGCCACTTCACTCTGACTGAGGCTGAATTTTGAAGCTTACAGATTTCTCGTGAGTATAAAAAGCCTTATTAATTTTTCCGAGCTGTAAATCAATGTGCCTCCTGCTAGCCAGAGCAAAAATATTGTTCTGGTCTCAATAAAGTGCAATCCAGAATTTCTTTTTTATTTCTTTTTTAATTTTTTTTAATTTTTTTTTTTTTTTTGAGACGGAATCTCACTCTGTCGCCCAGGCTGGAGTGCAGTGGCGCAATCTCAGCTCACTGCAACCTCCACCTCCTGAGTTCAAGTGATTCTCCTGCCTCAGGCTCCCGAGTAGCTGGGATTACAGGCATGCACCACCATGCCCGGCTAATTTTGTATTTTTAATAGAGATGTTGGTCAGGCTGTTCTCAAACTCCCCACCTCAGGTGATCCGCCTGCCTCAGCCTCCCAAAGTGCTGGGATTACAGGTGTGAACCACTGCACCCAGCCCAGAATTTCATACTATGAAGTAGGATTAAGAGGGAAAAACTCTCAGGAGTAAAGATTAAGTGTCATTTCTTCCTTGGAGCACAGAGTAAAAGCCATCATGTAGCAAAGACAAATGAATTATTTGTAGCTGGTGTAAGCTGGTGCTTGATTTTTTTTTTTTTTAATAGAGATAAGGTCTTGCTCTGTTGCCCGGGCTGGGCTCGAACTCCTGGGCTCAAGCAATCCTGACTTGGCCTGCCAAGTAGCTGAGACTACAGGCATGTGCCACTGTGCCTGGCTTATTCTCCTTAATCCTTACTTGAGTATTTAGACATTCTTCCCAAATGCTTTGTCACAACTAACTATTTCCCCTCAAAATCCAAGCGAGAATCTTCAGACACTTCCTATAGGCCCAGATATCTAGGGCTTGTCAATTAATGTTGTACTTAATTAATCTTTATCATAATTTGTAAAAAAAAAAGTATCTAAATCACAGACTTAAAAAATGTCACCCCCAAAAGGTAGTTCATTTTGGGGAATGCTTTTTTTAAAATGTGGGGTCTTCTTGTTATAAACTAGGTTTTTGCAAAGGGATATGAATAAGTGAGGTTTAAATTTGATAGTGCCTTGAATACTGCTTTTCCAGATTGAGAAATTAATAATGCACTGTTTGAGGAAGGAACCCAGATCAATAGAAAGAGGACATACAAGTGCACCTGCATGTATTCTGATGTTGTTTGGATATGAATGTTGATGTAGTGGATAGTTTACCCAGCAAATATTCAGGGTTTTCCTCCTTGCTTCTGAGCATCCCTGAAGTTCTAGGGACACAAAGTAAAAGACATGATCATTGCCTTTTAGGGGATTCAGAAGGGAAGGTCACCCCTGCACATGGAAGAGCAGTGATGCGCCCATACTGCAACGTGCTCGGGATACTGTGGGAAAGGGTTCCAGAACCATTCCACCTACTCACCAGCTCTAGGATTTGGCAGCCAACACCCTCCTCTGACCTCCGAGGCTCGGCGTTATTGACTAACCCTAATAGGGATGGATCCCGCCTTCCCTGCCTCACAGTGACTTCTGTGAGGGTTAAATGAGAGCCATGAAAACCATGCATGTCAGGTAAGGTGCAAAACCACAATTGTGCTGTTGTGCAGGTTCGAGGGAGACAGAGCTCACTTTGCAATATTTTATTACTGGAGTTTAAACTGGACCTTTAAAGTAGGGTGGGATATTGGTAAGGACAAAGGGGTTTGGAGAGTGTTCCGGGCATGGATAACAAGGGCTTAAACTCAGGAGCAACAAAGATAACAGTTGCAAGACAGAGTACATATAATGGATCTTCTTCTCAAAGTAATGCTTAGTGTCATAAATACTCTATGTGTATACGAGGGGGAAACGGGTTAACATCACAAATATAATTTTTCCAACACAATTTTGCTATAGAACATGAAAGGTGAGCACTGGAATGTGACATGGTAGAACTTTGTCACATGTTATTGTTTCATGCCTTGTCTGCAAATGGAGCCACTACCCCCACCCCCAGCTTTCAATGACTAATTCCTACTTCAATAGGAGCCCTCTGTCTTGGCTCATTCCCCTCCAGTCTTTTCTCGCTCTCTCTCTTTCTTTCTCTCTCTCTTCCCTTCCTTCCTTCCTTCCTTCCTTCCTGCCTGCCTGCCTGCCTGCCTTTCTCTCTCTCTTTCTCTCTCTCTCTCCTTCTCTCTTTCCCCTCCCTCCCTCCCTTCTTTCCTTCCTTCTTTCCTTCTTCATTCTTTTTTCTTTCTTTCTTTTTATAGGGGTAGAGTCTCACTCTGTCGCCCAGGCAGGAATGCACCGGCATGATCACAGCTCACTGCAGCCTCAAACTCCTGGGCTGCGGCCATCCTCCCGCCTCAGCCTTCTGGCCCCTTCAGTCATTTTAGCACTCTTGTGTTCTTTGCTTTCCCCCATGGACATGTTGTGTGTCCCCAGCTGGATTTCAGAGTCCCCGAAGTCAGGAATGCCTCTCAGTCCTATGACTTCACAGAGCCTGCAGTGGCTGGCTCTGGTGGGTATCGCTGGTCTGATGCTGACAAGCTGGCTTTCCCTCTTATGTTTACTTGGCCCTAACCCTGACAGCCACCCACTTGCAGTTCTATTGGTGAGTTTCAAAGTACCCTTCACAAAGTAATGTTCCCGCACTTGGGTAGAGAAAAAGCCAAATGTATTTTAAGGTTTCTGAAATACCTGTAGTTGTGGGCCCAGCCACCCTACCACAGTCATGAGTGTGAAGATATCATGATCTTACTATGTTTTATGTGTGTTTTGGCATGATTAAATAGCAGCATTAGAACATGAACCTCAAAATCACACCTTTCTGATTTTTCTCCTACTTTTTTGGCTCTCCCTTCTAAGGCCCTGTGCCCACCCCTTGAATGATCAATGTCCCTTAAGGATTTTTGGGCCCCTTTTCTTCTTGTTCCTGGGCCTCTACTTGAATTTTCTTTCTGTCTTTTTTTTTTTTTTCCTTTCTGTGAGGAAGGGGGTCTTGCTGTATTCCCCAGGCAGGTCTCAAACTCCTGGGCTCAAGGTATCCTCCTGCCTCAGCCTCCCTAAGAGCTGAGATTACAGGCGTAAGCCACCGCGCCTGGCACTTGAATTTTCATGTAAAAGAATTCAGTATCTTCATCTCCAGCCCACACTTCCTCCCTGAGTTCCAGATTGGACATCTCTATTTCTTCACAGCCAGTATTTCCAGCCAAACTTGCATCTTTCCCATCAGAACTTGGTCTTCCTTTCTGTGTCCGCAATCTCGCCAAAGATCTCATTGGCTACCCACTTGCTAAAGCCACAAACTCAGGAGTGCTCCTTGGCCCCTTCGTCGCTCCCTCGCATCCCACTTGGAATCCATCACCAGGTGGTCTTCGTTTATCTCCTAAGAGTCTCCTGAGTCAGCCACTTATCTCCAGCTGCACCACTACCAGCATGCTAGTTCAGCTTACCCTTGCGTCTCGCCTAATTATTTCAGTGGCCTCTTCCTTGATTTCCTGCCTCATTTTTACCACATTGTCACTGGAAGCATCTTTCTAACATACAAGTCTAACCGTGTTACTCCCCGGCTTGGATCCTTTTGGTGGCCAAAGTTAGTTCAATTAGATCCAAGTCTTTACTAAGGCTTGTAAAATCCCCCTGCCCCAAGTCCCGCCTTGCTGGCTCCACCCTATCCCCCAAGGCTGGCATCCCCGTGCTCCAGCCAGGCCTCTGCTCAGGCTCTTCGCTGCCTCCATCACCTCAAAGACCCTCAGCAGAACTGGAACAGCCTTTCCTGCCTCCACTGGCCCCATCATGGCGTCTGTTCATTACTCAATCTTTAGGTTTCATGGACCTGGGCTGCAAGATATTTGTCTGAGCTTGAAGACCCTGGAGAATAGGCTCTTGTATGGGTCCCTTGGCCCCTACAGCTCAGAGCTGGGGATTTCCTGTCATGCCTGGGTCTTTGGGGTGAGACTTTTAGGTGAAGATGTGTGCAGGGGCGTGTCCAGAGCAATAGTTCTCATCAGTGCATGGTGTGGGGGCGTGAATCACTCACTAGAGAAATGTTTCCAAAGTATGCATGGTTGGCCTCCAAGGAGACCCTCATCCTCTCAAGATTCTGATTCGGGAAGTCCACAGTGGGGCCCAGGCGTGCATATTTTAACAAAGTTCCCCAAGATTGAGTCTGTTTTCTCTTCCCTGACCCTTTCCGAGAAAAGAAGAAGCTTAAAGCTTGGTGGTGATTTCTGAAATTGGTCTTCAGGAATCAGGGCACACTTTTCACTTTTTTTCTGCCTTCTCAGACGTAATCCTAAAAAGCGAGACAGGAAGTTGTGTCACAGCCAGGCTAGGAGGTCTCAGATTGAAGACGATTCTGTAGAGACAGTCTCTACAGCCACTAACATTCTCCAAGGAGCTGAAATCTTAACAAAAAAATTTTTTTCTACAATTTCAAGTCACCTATTTAAACTGACAACTTCATCCTTAGGTAACTGTAGTGACCATCTGGAGGTGTTCAGGTTTGTACTACATGTGAATAATGTGCTGGCCCCGGCACTCCCCTCTACCAGCACAGATCCCAGGAACGGCTGCTTCTGGCTTCAGTATCACATTCACCCTTTGAAATGTACCTTCTCTAGGGAGAGAACACCATAGCCAAGGGTACCCCCTTCGCAAACATGGGAAGCAGGTGAATTTATCTGGAGCCACTTTTCTATTCTCTGTCCATCAGTTCTGTCTTCTGTACAGGAGAAAAACCAGTAACTGTCTCCAAAAGTTCTCTTCTCTAAAGGTATATGTCTTATAAAAGAACCTTTGGTAGGAGGATGCTGGTGAACTCGGCCTTCCACATAGTTTCACAGTAGTCTGTTTGTGTGTCTTTCTGCCCTGTTAGTGTGGGGCTTTTTGAGCAGAGAGGCTGTGCCTTCGTCATCTTTGTATCTTCTGTGCTGGCACAGACACAGGTGTTTGTTGAATAACTGAATGAATGAATGAACTCATGCATTCACGTATGCATGAGAGCAGCAGAAGGAATTATAGGCATTTGGGGTAGGGTGACCTTCAGCAAAGTCACACACATCCATATAGTCACCTATATGGTACCGGTATATTATTAGGGAGGCATTCTTATCAGTATTCCTGGGGAGGCATTGTTATCAGCAATTTTTAAACAAAGTAATTAATATTTGAAAAATATACAAATATACAAATATGTGATAGAACATATTTGCATATTTGAAAAATAACGAGTGAAATTAAAATTTTATAATATAGAATTAAATTATAATATTAGAATTATAATACAATTGGCCCTCTGTATCTGCAGCTTCCACATTTGTGGATTCAACCATCTGGGGATTGAAAATAATTGGGAATATCAATACCCATAGCAATACCAATATCAATATTAATAACAAATAACAATGCAACAATAAAAAATAATACAAATAAAAATCCAATCCAGTATAACAACTCTTTCCATAGTATTTACATTGTGTTATGTATTATGAGTAAACTGTTTAATAGAGGTGATTCAAAGTAGACAAGGGCATGTGTGTAGGTTATATGCAAGTACTGTGCCATTTTATATCAGGGACTTGACCATTGGATTTTGGTATTTTCAGGGAGTCCTGGAACCATTCCCCATAAGATGCTGAGGGGCAGCTGTACAAACTTATCCTGAAATGTCTCTAGTGTTCACTTTGAACTGCAGACCCCTTGTGCCACCTTATCACTGAATTCTGCGTGGCCTGAAAGATTCCAAAGCACGTATATATATTCACACACGCCAACAATACAGGGGCAGTGTTAGACAAATGGGGTGAAGAACTGGGGAGGTATTCATAGGTGGAGAACAGATAAATATTTGGAACGTCTGGTCTTATAAAGCCTCACTGATATTAACATTTATTATTATTATTATTTATTTTTTTTTTGAGACAGAGTTTCGCTCTTGTTGCCCAGCCTGGGGTGCAATGGCATAATCTCGGCTCACCACAACCTCCACCTTCCAGGTTCAAGTGATTCTCAGCCTCCCAAGTAGCTGGGATTACAGGCATAAGCCACCACACCCGGCTAATTTTGTATTTTTAGTAGAGACTGGGTTTATCCATGTTGGTCAGGCTGGTCTCGAAATCCTGACCTCAGGTGATCCGCCTGCCTCAGCCTCCCAAAGTGCTGGGATTATAAGCATGAGCCACTGCACCCGGCCTTATTATTATTTTTATTAAAAACTATGTTTATTATAGGAAAACTGAGAATTACAAGAAAGTAGAAAATAAGCAAACGAGAATTAACCATCATTATATCAATCAAAGATGATCATTTTCAATATACTGTGTTTCCTTTGAACGAAGGAATATATATATATATATATTAGGAATATATATATATTCCTTTGAATATATGTATTCCTTTGAACAAAGGAATACATATATATAGATATATTAGACTGTATGGTCCCAATTTTGTTTAAAATATATATTTTAAAACAAAATTGGGACCATACAGTCCAAACTGTTTTGTAACCTGCCTTTTTCCCATAGTTATCCTTAACATTTTTCATGGCTTTAAATATTCATCCACATTGCTCCAAATGGCTGCATAGTGATGCCTTCCTTAAATCATTTTCCTTCTGTTTCTCATTGTTGGATATTTTCAAAAACATTTTTTCTGATGTGAATGTTCAGGCCGTCACAAACATCCCTGAAGAAACCTGAACATGTCCTGGAATTAGAATTGCTAAGTCTGTAGCTCTCCCCATGTTTAAGGCTTTTGAAAAGACGACCCTTCATTGTTTATTGTGTCCAGTTACATCCTGGTCAGCAGTTATTCTAAAACTATTTTCCAACACATGTAATGGTCACTTTTATTTTGGAACTTTTACAACTGCATCCATTCCTGTAGGATTTGCATGTCAGGATTACGTACTGATGTATAATTCTCCTGCAAAATTATTCTGCGTGGTTGAGTCTTTACCAGGTAAAGTATCATATCTCCTAATTAAGTTTTAATGAAATGAGAGGGGATTTCTTGGCTTTTGCATCTCTGAAAGTCCGCCAGGGGAAGCCGAATTAGTCATTGCTAATCAGAAATATTTTGAGAGAAAGTAACTGTTTCACAGTAAAACTTTTTCACCTGGATGGCAGGGAACAACATATTCAAATTCAAAATTCTTTCTGCCCTCTTGCTCTCAAGTATGCAAGCACAATGCAAGTATGATTTGGTCTCCAGCTTGGTAGAGAAACATTTACAACACAACCCATATATTTTCATCCTGGTTGTATGGGTTGAATAAAAAGCATCTCTAATTCCCATGAAGATTCAACCTCTTGTATAAGATGTTTTTCATTTTAACCCAGAGTGAAAGCTGCACAGAAACTACTTGACTGTATTCTTCTGTTAGTAACATTAGATTCCCAAGATGCAACAGGCTTTCAGATTTATTATTCTCCTACAATGAAGAAACTCAAGGATATGAAAACCTGGAAGAGCTTTTCATTTGACATCTTCCTTTCAAGGTAACAGTTCTGCTGCAGTTTGTTTAGTGTGCACCAGCTTATTAGTGGTAGCTTTGTGTGAAAATGTGGTTATCACAAAAAGGTAATATATGGTGAAGAGCAGCTGCTCCTAATCACAAACTATCCATAAATAGCTTTCCCCCCTTGAGAAGACGCTCAATTCTCTGGTTGTAACAGTCAGCAGAAAATGAAAACCCCATAGGATGATAAATAGTTTAAAACATATTTCTCCCCAGTGTTTTGAATGCTGTCTTATAATGCAGTGCACTTTTACTGAACCAGAAATTGTCTGTAATAAAAGAATATTGGGAGAAAATGTTTAGATTCTCACTGAATTCTAGAACTTCGAAGGAATGTTCTGGTTTCACTGTTAAAGGTTAATTGCTGAGTATATGTCATAGACTGCAATAAAATGAGAGTTTTTAGTCTTCTGCTCCCAATAAACAGTTACAGTTTTTAACACATAAAAGTTGGAGACCTTTTTTTCTTAATTTAACATAACAGCCAAGTGAATTTCTTGGCAATAAGCAAATGATTGCTTTTAAAAATCCTATAAATATTTCATTTTTTAAGTCATCAAAAAGAAAACAAATCACTTCTTTCAGCTGTCTTTTGACACAAAACCATCTTTCCTGTATACACATGGAAAAAATATTGTTCTTGATCTTTATGCTGATGCCTTTTCTGGCTATTAATCATCTGTTTATACATGATATTGACCATTCCCTTGAGGCACTCTGAGCTTGCAGCTTCCCTTCCTTATGAAAGGAAATGGAGGAGAGTCACAGAAATAATTGCAGAATTTTCTCAAGACTGTTGAGACTAAATTCTAAATGATTGAACCATGATAGTAAATTCATTGTCAGGTCGAGGCTGTGATTTTTCTTATTTTTGTTTCAATTTTTTTTTTTTTTTTTTTTTTTTTGAGATGGAGTCTCGCTCTGTTGCCAGGCTGGAGTGCAGTGGTGCGATCTTGGCTCACTGCAACCTCCAACTCCCTGGTTCGAGCGATTCTCCTGCCTCAGCCTCCCGAGTAGCTGGGACTACAGGCACACGCCACCAAGCCTAGCTAATTTTTTTTTTATTTTTAGTAGAGATGGGGTTTCACCATGTTGGCCAGAATGGTCTTGATCTCCTGACCTCGTGATCTGCCCGCCACGGCTTCCCAAAGTGCTGAGATTACAGTCGTGAGCCACCACGCCCGGCCAAAGCTGTGATTTTTCTACTTGAAGCCACTGGTTTCCACCAGAGGTTAACTGACTGCCAGTCTTTCCTGTAGGTGACTCTTCCAACTATTAGCAATCATCAATATCTACAGAGGAGAATCTCAGTTGTAAGTGGCTTGACTGAGTCTAGCAAATGAAACTTTGTTCTTGCCCTAGCTGACTGATGTCTCAAAAGTCCTTGAAATGTTCTATTCATTCCAGTGTATGCACAAAACAAAAAAAAAATGAGCTTCTTTTCCACAGCCCGAATCTTCCCAGAGCAGATGGGGCTTGCGTTTCTCAGGGTGGGGGATGTCCTGAGGACTCCCACCTTGACATTGCAATGAAAACTTTCTCTCGAATCTCTGAATTCTCTCATCTGGCACAATAAATGAGAAAAGCCTGCTTGCTTCCCTTGGTAGGCTTAGAGAGTGCTCTCATGTTAGATGAATATCCAGAAATCATCTCTTCTCTGGCATAGCAGAAGGCACATGGTGGGTCCCAGATGTTTCTTCAAGCCTGTCATTCCCAGACATAATAGATTACATCAGGGAAGCTAGCAGGAAGGAAGGGAGCACTGCCTTTCTCTCTCTTTCTTTCCTCCCTCCCTCTTCTTCGCTTTCTCCCTCTGTCTCTCTCATCCCCCAAGCCCACCCCACCTTTTCTTTCTTTTCTAAAGGATCCAGGGGAGTTGAAGGTTGACTCAGAACCTCCCTTTATGAAAAAACCTGCCCACATTTCAGTAACTACAGCTGGTGTTAAAAGACTTTGGTTGGTTAGAAATATTTCAGATGTCACAAGCTTGGACAGCACGTGGGAACGTGGAGGGGATAGTGGCATGAGGGCACCTCAGCAGTGTCCCCTTGGCCGCCTCTGGCCTTCCCCTTGGATGAGCCTCCTGCAGTTCTGTTCTGGAGACAAGAGCTTCCTCTGCGGTTTCTTCCTCCTTGACTGAAAATCATAGGGAAAGCTAACAGAGCACCCTAGAAAACTCCAGAAACTTTCTAACTGCCTAAGGCAAAGTGACCTTAACGCTAAATGACCCTCCCTTATTTCTCCAGTACTGTGCTAGGTACGTTTCATAGATTAGGGTTAGTGCTTTCGCAGAAGATGAGGGGCCTCAGATTCATGAGAGCACATGGTCCCTACTCGTGGTAGGAAGCCAATGAGGGCAGCCCAGGCTGCAGAGGCGAATCGAACGGAAGCGTGGGTGCAGCGGCGTGTGGGTGGTAAGCTCTCCCTCCACTGCGCTTTCAGGCTGTCCGCAGACCTCACCAAACCCCGCGGGGCTGGGAGGAGCCGCGCGCAATCCGCTCTTGGGAGCCCTGGGAGCTGGCTGTGCCCTTGTAGCATCGGATTCCACAAGACTAAGAACCTGGGCGGGAGGGACAAAGAAGCTGTGCGCTTCCTGCAGCGATGGAGTGTAGAAAATGCTTTTTTGTAACTGCAATGCTGTCTTCTTGCTCTCCAGCCGCGGTCCACCTGGGACATGCTGGAGCTGATCTTTCTCAAATTATTTCCCAAGTAAAAGGCGAGAACAGAGAGAACAGCAAGGGCTCCTCCTGTGTGGCTTTGCTGCGGTGGGCTTGGCTCCTCAAAACTGTAAACGCTGCCCTCCTCTTCCGTAACTTCTCCTCTGCCGGTGGGGGTGTTAGACGCACCTGGGGAGTCGCTCCCACCCATATTGGGTGTAATCCCACTGAAGGATCGGGACTCTGAGGGAGAAGGGAGGAATTTACAAAGACTCCTCATATCCCTCTCTTTTTTTCTTTCTTTTTTAATTTTGTAGAGATAGAGTCTCCCTATGTTGCCCAGGCTGGTCTTGAACACCTGGCCCCAAGTGATCTTCCCACTTCAGTCTTGCAAAGCACTGATAGCCGTCTCTTCCAACCAGCCACCTTTTGCTCATAACCTGTTTAGTCCTGGTCTACTGGGGCAGAATGTAAACTGAGACTTTTGAGTCCTTTTCTAAGCAGCCTTTCAGAGCTGGGAAAGAACTGCGCCATCTCCTTGTTCCATTCCCATCATTCACTCTCCCGTGCCATGCGTGCCATCGACATTGAGTCCCCGCGTGAGCTCAGTACTGGTAGAGAGATGCCTTCCATATCTCACCGCTTTTAATCATTTTGGCCACTTTATAAGAACAACATAAGGTGGTTAGCATCCTTCCCTTTTCAAGAAGAGGAAATTTGGGCTTGGAGGTCGGTTGTGTTGTCAAAAGTCATATGGTTGGTGAACAGCAGAGTTAGGAATTACACACTAGCCAGGCTCATGCCACAACCTGAATGGCTGGAGACGCCACGCTGCCTTGTGTACTTTCACATCAACAGAAAGCCCCTCGTTTTGTATCCTATTTATATGACTGTATCAGTTATAAACATTAGGATTCTACTGTCTTTGGCATGTAGCATGCCAAACCAAGCTCATACGGAGCCTTAATGGAATGTGTCCACAGACTGACCACAGTGTTGCTTACAGAAGACAGGCTTCAGAGCAAAATAAACTCCACAAAGCATGCTGAATGGGTTCCTATGATGTGCAGCCATAAGGAATTTTCTTTTTAAAACAAAGTTAACTCTTTTCCTGTTTATAAGAATAATGCACAACCATCAGGAAAAAAAAATTAGGAAAATATAACAGAAAAATTTTAAAACCACCCATAGTGTTAACGTTAAGCTGTATGTAGTTTCAATTGTACATATATACATTTTAATAAATCAGAGTAATTATATATGGCCTTTTTAAAAACTATAACATTGTCCCTGACCGTATGGCCAACCATTAGCTACTCCATGAATCAAAGCAGGGCCTTAGTCCAGACCATCTGTTCTGTAGGCAAAGTACTGCCCCCTGGGAGGATTTTCCTCCCCCATGTTCAGGGTTACCATGAAGCGGGGCTATAATGACTTCAATACTCCGCTTGGGGCTGGTTCTAGCATATGGTACAGAGCCATCAGTACATTTGGCTTCAGTTGTTTTCCTCTTTTGTCAATAGGTCATCAGGAATTTACCATGAGGCCATGGGTAGAGGTGGAGAGCATGTTGTCAGTGTGGCCAGGGCAGTATCCTGGGCTCCTGAGCACATATGACTTATTGATGCCTTTGTGAGCTGTAGATGTCATCTGTCCCTAATGGTGGAGCACTTCTTGGAATTTCCAACTTTATGACCAAGTAGATCTTATAACACTCAGTTCATGAATGATGAGTATTGGGTGTCTGGTCACCTGGTGTCACCTGGTCAGTCATCTCCACCAGGATCTGGTGGCAAGCCAGGAACTGTTGCTCTTAGAAGGAGAAGAGGTATTTGTTGGAGGCGTAGTTTTACTCATAAATTTTAAGGACTTTCACTTTCTTTAAATAATTTTTGTGTGTGTGTGGTAAGGTACACATAACATAAAATTTACTATCCTAACCATTTTTAAGTGTGCCGTTCAGTGGTATTAAGGACATTTATAATATTGTGCAACTATCACTGCCATCCATTTCCGGCGCTCTTTTCATCTAGCAAAACTATACTTATTAAAAAATAACTCGCCCTTCTCCACTCCTCCCAGCTCCTGGCAAAGTAGACCAGCATGCTACTTTCTGTGTCTATGAATTTAACTACTGCAAATACTTCATATGAATGGAATCATACAGTTTAGTATTTTCCTTTTGCAACTGGTGTATTTCACTTAGCATAATGTCTTCACAGTTCACCCATGTTGTAGCATGTGTAAGAATGTCCTTCCTTTTGAAGTCTGAATAATATTGTTTTGTATGTATATACTACATTATGTTTACCCATTCGTCTATCAATGGACACTTATGTTGCTTCCCCATTTTAGCTATTGCGAATAATGCTGCTTTGAACACGGGTGTGCAAATCTCTCTTCAAGACCCTGCTTTCAGTTCTTTCAAGCATATATCCAGAAGTGGAATTGCCAGATCATATGGTAGTTATATTTTTAATTTTTTGAGGGGAAATCATACTGTTTCCACAGTGACTGTACCATTTTACATTGCCGCCACCAGTAAACAAGGATTCCAATTTCCCCACATCCTTGGCCAAACTTGTACTTTTTTGTTTTTTTGTTTTTTGTTTTTTGTTGTTGTTGTTTTGTTGTTTTGGTGGTAACCATACCAGTGAGTGTGAGGTGGTATCTCATGGTTGGTTTGCATTTCCCTAATGATGAGTGATTTGGAGTGTCTTTTACTGTGCTTATTGGCCATTTGTATATCTTCTTAGAAGAAACGTCTATTCAAGTCCTTTGCCCATCTTTGAATCAGGTTTTCCTTTGTTGTTGAAGGTCTTTCACCTTTGATGCTCCTGTGGAAACTTACAGTAGGTTCTAGACAGTCTCCTGATGTGCTCTAGGTCCTTCGAGCACTGCTTGTTCATAGCACTGACTCTAGAGTCATGAGGTTCTAGCAACAACATCTACTGGTCTGCAGCTCTGAGCAGCATAAGAACTATGCTGCGGGAGAAAAACATGCTATAAAGAGCATTGCTGACTCCATTTGTTCCATTCCCATCATCCACTCTCCCTTCCTACACATGGAATGAACATGGAGTCCCCACCGTGAGCTCAGTACTGGCAGAGAGATACCTTCCACATCTCACCACTTTTCATCATTTTGGTCACATTATAAGGACAACATAAGATGGTTGGCATCCTCCCATTTTCAAGAAGAGGAAATTTGGGCTTGGAGGTCAAACTTCTGGCTCAATTCTCACTTAAAGCCAGAAGCTGTTCACAGCACAGAAATTTTGTCGTTTTATTACTCTTTAGGTTTTTCTGTATTTTTCACAAATCATCAAGGTCAAGATTATGCATTATCTTCTGATTTCCCCAAAATAGGAAATGAATAATTTAACTCATTTATATTTCCCCATCTATTACAACATTTCTTCCTATACCAGTTGTCCAGACTTTGTTAATTAAAATCCAGTTTGTTGTTTTTTACATTTTTTACATCATGTATCTTCTCTATCTCTGAGAAATCTAAATTTCATTTGTGTCAACTTATGTGGAATGATTTTTTGAGATTTAACACTATCTTAATTGGTTATAATGACAATGGTCAGTTCTTGTATGCATCATTCATTGATACTAGAACCGGAATTACAATTCTCTTTCAAGTCTATTGGAATGCTTCTTCAAATAATTTTTTAAGAAAGAGACATGGAAGATATTTTCTAAGCCTTTGTATGTACCAGACCATTTTTCGGATGCCTTCACAAAAGAAAAATAACTGAGGATAAAAATTATGTTATAAGTATATAACTCCAACTTCTATAATTATTATTTTATTTCTTCTGGTTTGTAGTATGGCAGAAAAAAAAGTCTAAGTCCACTTTACTAGTCCAGGTTGATTTTTGTTCACTTTTAAGGAAACTTTTATGAGGGCACTTCTTTTTTGTACTACGCGTGTTTAGAATTTTTTTGTTGTTTGTTGGAAGACTTTTACAAACATTTTAATCTTTTTAAAAAATAATTTCAAACTTACAAAAAAGCTGTAAGAATAAGATGAGCACAAAGAACACCCATGTGCACTTTGCCCAGATTCACCTGTGGCTAACACTTGGCCTCGCTTGTCTTAGTTTCTCTCTCTCTCTCTCCCTCTCTGTTTGTCTCTCTCTGCCTGTCTCCCTCTGTCTCCCTGTCTTTCCATTCACAGACACACCCAACTTTTTCTGAACCATTTGAAGGTAAGTTAGATACATAATGGCCCTTTGTCCCTGAATACTTTGGTGTGTATTTTCTAAGACAAAGGAGAGTATATTTTCAATTTTAGTAAATTTAACATTTTCCAATTGTGTCAGTTGATCCAATAATGCTCTTTATGGCATGTTTTCTCCCTTAGCGTTGTGTCTAGTCTAGAGTCACATAGTCTGTGTATTTGCTGTGTGTCTTTAGCCTCCTACAATCCAGACTGTTTCCACAGCCTTGTGTGTGTGTATGTGTGTGTGTGTGTTTGTGTTTTTAATCACATCTACATATTCTGAAGAATGCAGCCCCCTCCTCCTTTTTTTAGTGGAACATTCCTCATTTTGGCTTTATCTGATGCTTCCTCATGGTTAGATTCATGACATATTCTTGACTGGAATGCTACATAGGTGATGTACCCTCCTTAGGGCATCTCCTTTAGAGGCATATGATATCCATCTGCCCCTCATGGTTCATCCAGCTGATCTCCTGTATTTAGACACTTAGGTAGTTCCCAGTGTTTCCAATCACAAATACTATCACAATGAATAACTTTGTGCATACATATTTTCATATTGTTGGAGGTATATTTTCAGGGTAAATTCTCTGAGTTGAAGGGTAAATGAATATGTAGTTTAGTTAGATATTTCCAGCTTTCGCAATTCCCTTCATAGGAATTGTACCATTTTGCATTCCCAACAGCGATGTGTGAAAAGTGCCTGTTTCTTCATAGATTTGCCAACAGAGTACATCTTATCATATGTTTGAGTCATGTTTAATCATTTTATGAATTGCCTATTCATGTCTTTTGCCCATTTTCTATATGATTTTGGTCTTTCTCCCTCAATTTAAAAACGTTCCTTGTTTCTTTAAAATATTGACTCTTTAACTGCGATAAATATTGCAAATATTCTTTCCTAGATTGTCGTTTATCTTTGCTTTTTTGTCATTTAAATGTATTTTCTTTTTATGTAGTCAAATTTATCAATCCTTTTCTCATTTCATGTTTAGTTAGAGAGTTTCTCCCAAAAACCAGGTTATGGACAAATTTACTCATATTTTCCTAAGGTACTTCTAGAATTTTATATATATATTTTTACCTTTGGATCTCTGATCTATTTGGATTTTATTCTTATGTAGCGTGTGAGGAATGGATCTCTTTATTTTTAGCCTTTTAAGTCACTGTGTTCAGGTATATCTCTTTTATACATTGGAGTGTTGGATTTTCTTTATAAGTCAATTTAAAAATATTTTTCTTATAATAGGTGACTTAAGCCATTTATTGAAATCCCCATCAGTTTTTGGTTGGACGAAGTTCATCTTCCAATAGATTCATCAGAAAGGGCACGTGTATATAGCATTCCCTGATCTCTGGCACTTTTAAAATTTTTTCTCTTGCCTTTTACCTGAAAGACAACTTGTCTAGATATAATGTCCTTTTTTTTAAACTTTCTTTACATTTCTTGAAAATCCTGCACCATAGTTGCCTTGTCTTGTGTTGTGGAAGTCTGATGCCAGTCTAGTTCTCTTGCATTTTCAGTTACTTTATCTTTTTGCTTAGAGGCCCCAAGAATATTTTCCTTATCTTTAAAATCAGATATGGTCATTTTACTAGGATATATTTTAGAGTGGATCATTCTGTTTCAATTTTTCCTAGTACCAGGTGGACTTTTTAAATGTGTAGATTCAATTCTTCTTTTATTTCTGGACATTTTTCTTGGATTATCATTTTAAATATTAGTTCTGTTTCATTGTTTTGATTTTCTTTTGCATTGATACCAATTATATGTATGTTATACCTGCTTTGCCTGTCTTCCATTTCAATCAATTTTTCTTAAACTTTTTTTTGTTTTTGTTTTTTTCTTTATCTTGCTTTCATTCTCTTGGCTTTTTCTTGCTCTTCTTTGGTGTTTTTTATTTGGTTTTCCTTTGAATATATTCTTTTTTTTCCTTTGAATATATTCTCACCTTGACACATTGAAATTCAGTTTTCAGTTCTGATGTAATACTGTCTTGCTATTTTTTCCTGGGATAAATCCTTATTATTTCTTCTGGGTTTTTTGTTGGTTTGTTTTGGCTATTTCTCTTTTTAGCTTTTATATTTCTTAATTGGGTTGATTTTAATATCTCAGATGCTTGTTTGAGGATATTTAGTTCTGTTTGGATTGTTATGTTATAATTTTCTTTAGCTTCATATTTAGATTTTTGGAGGATATTTTTTATAAACAGAAGAGCCTTAGTGAACTTGTTCTGTCTTATGTAATACTTTTATATGAACGTGGCTGCCTTTTCCTATTCCTGTTCATTTCATGGGCAGAGATTGTAGTTTACCATCACTCTCTCCTGTGAGTTCTCATCTCTGCCGTGTAGTTTCTTTTAGAGATGAAGTTGGTGGTGGTAGGTCAGGCTAGGGAGAAGTGTTGATATTTCTTATGTTTCATTACTGCATGGTATCTTATTATTTATTTCTTTCACTTCCTCATGTATTTGATTATACCCTGGAAGCTGTCCTGCTCTGATTCTGCCCTAATTCTGCTCTTTTCAGGCCAATTCTCTGTAGCAAGAGCTGAGAACTAGCCAATTGTGATCTGAGTTTAGTATGTTGACATGTATCGTTTCACTTTCTCTCTCTGGGAGTGATCTTACCTGTATTTCGTCTAAATTCTTTACTACCACCTACTGTTTTTCACAGACTTTTAAGCCTCTTCTCTCCTGTTTGCCATACCCACAGGCTTTCAGTGGCAGGTGGGTAGTCAGGGCTTTGTTGGAGTTTTTAAAAATCTCTTTACAAGTAATTTGAAGGTCGTGGGATTGTCTGCCTCTTTATAATACTGAAAGCATGAGTACTAGTGGTGTATTCACTTTCTTTGTTAATTTTATGTTTTGGTTTTGTTGCGTTGTGTTTTTCTGGGAGGGTATGGGAGGAGATGTGGAATTGGCTGCCATTTTCCTCAAAACTTAGAACTCTCCATAGGTGTAGGTATCTTTTTATTAATTATGCATGAAATATGGTGAGCTTTTAAAATTTTTATGCCTAGATTTTTTTTTGCTCCAGAAATTTTTATTTATCCTTTGATAATTGATTGTTTCAGTTAAAAAAAATCTACAAAGAACTAGAATCCTTGTTCTTCGTATCCACCATCTGCCTCAGGTATCGTATATGCTGCCTTGGGTAATATTTCTCTGGGTTTCTTTTTGTCTCTGTCATACCATCTCTTTGTTATTCAGTTTTATCTTTTAGGTTTCCTTGACTGTTTCCAATTACCCTATTGAATTTTTTTTCATCTTGGCCCTCGTATTTTTATGAGGACTTTTATTTTGTTTCCTACCCATTCCTTTGTCAAAACATCCTGATTCCATTTTATACATGCAATATCTTTAATTTCTTTGAGAATATCTAGTTTTTGTGTTTTAATTCTTTCCTGCTTCCTATATTAACCCTTCCTTTTGAGATCATGTTTCCTGTCTGCTTATCACGAATTCTCTTTTTTATATTTTTTATTGATCCTAGGTTGCTCATTCATATTTAAGAGTAAGGTTTAGCCAGGCATGGTGGTTCACACCTGCAATCCCAGCACTTTGGGAGGCTGATGTGGGTGGATCGCTTGAGCCCAGGAGTTTGAGACCAGCCTGGGTGACATGGAGAGACCCATCTATTAAAAAAAAAGAAGAAGAGTCTAAAATTAGATCAGGAGCTTTGTATGTTTTTGTATGTTTGGGCAGGGTTATGTTTTAGGATGATCAGGCAGGAAGCAGTTGTTATGCTGGGAATTCATTGAAACCCAGAATGTGAAGGTCTCTTGAGGGGCAGGGGGTAGTGGGTGGATATTTAATTTCCAAAAGTGAAACCTTTTATTTGTTAGCTTCAGAAGCACAAATGCTTAGGTAAGAGCATTCTGTGTAATAGGCCAGGGACATTGATTCCTTAATTTATTATCTTTAAAAAATCCATTTGTTTTCAGCCTTAAATTTCACTTGCACTTTTGCCACACCAAAGTATCCGGTTCCTAGGGCTCTGAGGAGTCCTGAAGGACCAGCTACCACTCCCTGTGATCCAGATACCCCCAGTGAGCACTATGCTGCCTCCTCCTCCACCTTATGTCTGTCATTCCTCACTTCCCCACTGGCTTTCTGCCTTATTGTTGAAAGTTTTGTTGAAATCACTCATTGGCAGATAGCTACTCTCTAGTCTTTTTGACATTGTAGATTAATACATTTTTTAATCTTTCATTATCCTTACATTTTGATGGTGTCTCAAGAGGGAGAAGATTTTCTCTTTTTGCTATGGACTTAACCTTCCAATTTATTAATTTTTCTCAACTGCAAAATGATCGTTTCTAAGGTCACTTATCATTTTTAAATCCTGTTATACATCTCTCCCCTACTTGTGGGTTGACCTTAAATCCCAAAACTCATGACTTTCATGAGTTTTCAGCATGTTTCCTGAGACTTGATCTTAGTGAAAATTTAACTTTTTTTCTCTAAAGGGGCTGATTTGTTTTAACCTGATAAATGATCTCCTTAGAGTTGCTTTGGAAAAGCATTAACACATATTATTATTATTATTATTATTATTATTATTATTATTATTTTGAGATGGAGTCTCACTCTGTTGCCTAGCTGGAGTGTGGGGGCATGATCTCAGCTCACTGCAACCTCCACCTCCCAGGTTCAAGCGATTCTCCTGCCTCAGCCTCTCGAGTAGCTGGGACTGCAAACGCCCGCCACCACGCCTGGCTAATTTTTGTATTTTTAGTAGAGACGGGGTTTCACCATGTTGGCCAGGCTGATCTCGAACCCCTGACCTCAGTTGATCCACCCGCCTCGGCCTCCCAAAGTGCTGGGATTACAGGCATGAGCCACTGTGCCCAGCCAGCGTGAACAATTATTAAATAAACTACCCTCTGTCTCTCACCTGGGCCAGCCTGCATGTAGTTGCTCATGCGGCACATCGCTTGAAAGCAACTCAGCATGGGCAGGTAGGAGTGTTTGCCCTTGCGACTTGCAGTTTAAGTCTCATGTTCAAAATGACTCACGTTTTCTCCATCCATCGCATGTCAGTATTTGCAGAACACCTCTCTCCATTTTTCGTTCCATGAGTCTTATATACTCGAGTTTGGGCTGTTCTGGACAATGACTACCCATCCTGTTGAAATTTCCTTTGGCACTTTTCCAAAGTGAGTTTTGACCATGCCACTAATTCCATATGAAAGTCAGATAACTCCAAATTTGGTGAAGACCTGTCCAGATATTTTGTGTGATGCAGATAGAATTTTTATTTTTGTTTTGCTTTACTTTCGGTTATGTTGATCGATACCATTTAAAACCAAGTTAAAGTAGCACAGTGTATGTCTACATCAGACGATTTTCTTCATGATTCAGTAATACTGAGAATAAAAATAGCCAACACAGAAAGTTCTTTCTATATATGCCAGGCGCTGTTCTAGGGAATTTGCATTAATTTATTCCTTTCATCCTCACACAGCCACGTGGGATAGTTACTATTATAATCTTCATTGTAAAGATAAGGAAAGTGGAACCAGCGTACAAACCCAGATTGTCTGACTCCAGAAGGAATTTTTTGTGGAAACTTTTTCTTTTGGAAATGGTCCAGAAAATACCTAGTCCTAGGAAGAGAGATAAACCTTGGAGTTACTAGGGTGGGGAAACAGGAAGAAGATGAATAGGTCATCTAGAGATGAGAAGATGAAGCAGTTCATTGGGATTTGTAAGAGTGTTGTAGGAAGAACCAGCTAGAGGAAACCATGAGAAAGGATATCTGAGGAGACGGGGCCTTCTTACTGTTAGAAGCACCACTGTGGCACAAACGTGTCCACATTCCTCTATGTCCTATATTAAATAGCACCTTTAGATATACAACTTTTTTTTTTTTTTTTTTTTTAAACAGGGTCTCACTCTGTCATCCAGGCTGGAGTGCAGTGGTGTGATCTTGGCTCACTGCAGCCTCCACCTCCCAGGCCCAAGCAATTCTCCTGCCTCAGCCTCCCAAGTAGCTGCGACTACTGGTGTGAATCACCACACCCAGCTAATTTTTATATTTTTAGTAGAGACGGGATTTCACCATGTTGGCCAGGCTGGTCTTGAACTCCTGGGCTCAAGTGATCCACCTGCCATTTGAAAAGAATTTTATACTTCCATTCACTCCTGTACTCCCCATTCGGCAGGTGTTTATTGAGCACTGTGTGGAGGACACGGTCTGGTGAAAGGGAGGAGTTGGTGAGGAGAACTTCCCTGCTCAGGGAGCCAGCCTGGAGCAGTGAGCCCAAGAAGTGGACACAGGATGGATGGCAGCGTGGGCTGCTCAAGAAGGAAAGCAGACCAGAGTTCGGCAGATGTGGAATCCCAGAGAAGGGGGAGGGAAGGTCACAGCGTGCAGTGGGGTGGTCGGTGTCAGCCTTGTGGAGAAGACTAGATGTGGACCCACTCTGTCTAGGGGAAGGGGGTTCCCAGCAGAGGGAATCACTAAGGCAGGAGCATGCCTAGCTTGTGGGAAAACAGCAGGGAGGCCCACACGGCTGGCACAAGAGAGGGGTAAGGGAGCCTGAGACCCTTCAGGACCCAAAGGAGGCCGGCCTTGTAGGCTGTCTGGGGCCTTGGCTTTTATCCTGAGTGACATAGAAAAGCATCACAGGGTTTGACATGATCTGACTTCATCCATGTCCCTGCATAAGGACATGATCTCATTCTTTTTCATGGCTGCATAGTATTCCATGGTGTATATCTACCACATTTTCTTTATCCAGTCTATCATTGATGGGCATTTAGGTTGATTCCATGTCTTTGCTATTGTGACTAAGCACTGAAATTTTTATCTTATCTTGGGCACTGACTGTAGGACAAAGGTGGTGAAGGTGCCCACAGCAGGCTCGGAGGTTTAGATTCTCCTCATTTGAGGATGACATATCCTGTTTTTCAGTGTGTGTCTGTGGCGATACCTTTGTGTTTTCTTTATTTTTATGTTCTGCCTTTTCTCTTTCTTCTGGTCTGAGTGTTGCCTTTCAGAGGGAGTGCTGGGAGATGCTGACTTTTAAACTCTTCTTTTAGAATCAAGATTTACTGGCACAGTCCTCTCACCGAAGGCTAGGAAAGCCATTGTAACTTAATATAGCCTATTACCCTGAATCTGTTGTGTATCCCGTGTGTATTTAAATTTGTTAGAGGGCAAGATATTGTTAAAGCTACTGCCAGGAGATTTAACTTGGTACAGTCATGGGTCTGACAGGTGGGGCAGGGAGACAGATGGGTAAACCGATGGAGCCAGCTGGTAGTGTGCTAGGTACCATAGTGCCATCAGTTCTGTAGAGCAATGAGAGAGAATATGGTCAGCTGGTATCCATGCCCCAAATGGGCCTTGCACAAATCTGAGGGCCCAGAAAACTGGCCCCCAACTGCTGGTGACATCAGCTATTCCTTTGATGTAGACTAAAACATTTTCATTCACAATCTTAGAATGAAAATAGCTGGGGGATGAGCACTGACCAGTAGGCTGTCAGCTCCCTGAGGGCAGGAGTGGGGCACAGTGCAGCCTCCAGAGCATCACCTGCAGCCTGATACCCAGAAAGTGTTTAATACGTGTTTGCTGATTAAATAGATATGAGGTTTCCCCCTCAGGAGCTAGTTTTGTAAGGAGGTAAAGGGAAAGAGCCTGGAGTGTAAGAGTCACCACTTTCCTAATAAAACAAAATCAAGAACCAAGAATCAGAATCCCAAATCCAGAATCAAAGTTTAGAAGCTGAAAGGGAACCTTTTTGCCAAGAGGAAGAGCTGAGCTCTGTTCACAAGGGTTTCGACTTCTTCTGGGGTTCTTTTACTTCATTTAGCTCTGCTGCTGTTCCCGGCCCCAGAGATGTGCTGCACACACTTGAAGGTTCTTGCTCAAGCCTGGATGCCATTGCTGTCACATTCCCTTTAATCTAGCTTGGATGGACCAAGGCTCTCAACACTGCTCTAACAGGTGGACCAGATGGAAAATAAAACATAGCATATATGAGCATTCAAACAGCCCTGCTTTCAAAGGCTGAGCTAATTACCTTCCAGCTGCAAAGGCCTGCCATAAATGAAGTCACCCTGTCTGAGTTTCTGAGTTCCCAAGTCCCAGTTGTTGGCTTGTCCTTAGATGGATGGATACTCATCCACTAAGGTCAAGGCCTAGAGACTCTCTTTCTCTCTGAGGCTCTCTTTCCAAATTCCAGCTTTTAATTTGAGAGATGAGCTTCCCTTGATGGCTGACCTCCACCAAATCACTTCCTCCAGTTGAGCTGTCTGCCTTGCTATTTGGTGAAGGGCCTCGAGGCCAGCACAAGATGAACACGCCTATACCACAGCACCAGAGTAGTACTATATGACGACAGGTGCATATCACATACAGCCACAGGAGGGCTATCCATCACAATTCCTGGTGTCACACGCAGAGCCCAGCACATTCAAAAGTAGAGAGGAAAGAAACATCATGAAAAATCTTAGGGAGAGAAAGCTGGGGCCACCCAAGAAAGTAAAGGTTGCCTGCTTTGCCGCTCTGCCTGAGGCATCCTCTGCACGTATTGTGTTGGTGCTGGTAATCTGAGGTATCATTGAGAGGCTCTGCCTTTAAAGGGGTCACAAGAATCTCAAAAACAAGAAGCAAATCCATTTTAATTGAGTTACCGTGGGGCAGTAGCCTGCCTGCCAGCACTCCAAGCTCTGTGAGTCCCGTATCCCAAGTCAGGGTTCCCCTCCTAGGAAGGGAGGAGCCCTCTCTATGGAGCAGTTCCTTTGTTTTTTGCATGTAACGCTCTCAAAACCAAGGCTGGCTCTTCACAGGTCCCTCCCTCAGTCTGTTGTCTGTTTTCCCAGGCCTTTATGGAGCTGTCATTGGTTCACAGATGCCAAGCAGTTACATGGTTAATCCTCCCTCCGCCAACCTTCCCTTCAGCACCACGTACTCCTTCCTAATGGGCCTGAACTTGCCATTGCCCAAACATGAGTGACTGAACTGAAAACTCAACTTTCTGATTTAACACACAGAGTGGTTTCTTTTTTTTTAAGGTAATGTATCAGATTTTGATCGGGTTTTAGTTTGTCATTATACCTGCGTGTAATGTTCTTCTGTTGCTTTTTTTTCTTTTCTTTTCTTTTTTTGTGACAGTCTCACTCTGTCACCCAGGCTGGAGTGCAGTGGCGCGATCTCAGCTCACTGCAAGTTCTACCTCCCGGGTTCACGCCATTCTCCTTCCTCAGCCTCCTGAGTAGCTGGGACTACAGGCATCTGCCACTTTGCCTGGCTAATTTTTTGTATTTTTTTAGTAGAGACAGGGTTTCACCGTGGTCTCGATCTCCTGACCTCGTGATCCACCCGCCTCGGCCTCCCAAAGTGCTGGGATTACAGGCGTGAGCCACTGTGCCCCGCCTGTTCTGTTAATATTGCTTCTCACTCGCATAACTTTGGTTCAAAATACCGTGTTCAAAAATACCTTAGTTATGCATATTTTGGATTCTAATATTTCAAATAGACATGGACAATTCATTTGAAATAAGTTGGGAATTTTCTCTTAGTTAAGATATTGAGGAGAAAATAACTTGATATAAAAAGTACTTTTCTGGATTTTTCTTTCCTTTTTTTTAATTTAAAGAAGGATGACTTGGGATGTACTTGAAGCTTCTTGAGAGTTTGAGAATATCTTAAGATAGATCCTGGTTTTCCCATAGTCTGTACTTGTATCTTTCACTACTTCCTGTCTTAATGTTATTCTACGTGGGAATAAATGCCAACATGGCGTCAAGCAATGAGCTGAGTTTAACACAAAATGTTAGAGGTAACCTCCTTGTTCTTTATCAAAACATAAGAGGAGAAGAGAGATCCAGAATTTAAAATTTTCCCCTTTTCCTCCATTGGAACAGCAGCTCTTCTCTGGAAACACCTCAATACCAAAGATTCTTCTTAATCACACACATCTTTTAATTAACGTGATTTTATTCTAAAGAAAGCAAATGTCGTTGACTTTCAGTTCAGTTTCTAAAAGGGGAAACCATGTACTTGGTCCCTCTGTGGGGCTCTTTGCCATTTTAATGTTTTATTTTCTCCCAAATTATGAATGTTCCTCAGTGAGTCTTGATAATAATTTCTAAATTAGCCTTGTCTGAACTTGTGTTTGATAATCTTAGGTATTTAATTGTAAGTGTCATAGATTCCTGCATTTCCAGTCCAGGTGTCAGATTAAAAACGACAGTTTGACATCCTCATTGTGCAGGTCATTTTCATCATTTTCCATGCCAGGAGCAAGGTAATTAACATTGCTCTCTCACTGCAGAGACAGAGTAGTAAGTTTCTAAATGTTACACTTCACCTATATGGACGGTGATGCACATTCTGCTTGCAATTTCTATTGTAATGCCTGAAAGAATACTATAGATGGAAAGCTATACCATGGAAGATAACGGGCCAATTCTCACAAGTAGCAGGGCAGCTAAAGCTAATATACAGCCATGTCTGCTGCATTGTTTATTTTACACAATTTTTGAAAAGTGAACAGAAACCATGATTTTAAATTTAATTAAGAAAGATTATGTTGGGGGGAGGTAAATCAGATAATCACATGCACAAAGTGTTTAAAGGAGAATTGTTTGGACCTAAAGTCCTATTTTGTTGTTGATTTTCATCTTCCGACAAATTGCTTCCTAAGGCTCTGAGTTGGTTTAAAGTCAACAGGAGTTCTGAATGGGGTATGAAAAGAAACAAGAATGGGGAAAAATGGGAGATTTCTGGATACTGATTCTGAAGATATTTCACAGTTAACATTTTTCACTGCTTCCCAAATATTTAGCCCTTTCCAGGGGATCAAAATGCTCATATCCCATCCCATTTTCCAGTTAGAATTTCACCTGAGAATTTAAATGCACGATCAGTAGATTGCTTGGTGAGCAAAGATTTCAGCACAAGAAGTGACTCCCTGCTGACAGTGGCCTGTGAGCCTCTCCTGGCTGGATTTGTGTCTGTCAATCCCTTGTCTCTCTGCATGGGTTGTGCCCCATCAATCTTGCCAATCCCTGATTATTTGGCCTTATCTCTTTTCTGAGTTCTGGACTCATTGAGCAAGTGATACACATAAAAATATTTACTGAGCACCTGCTTGCCACAGGCCTTGGTCAACAGTCTTTCTCCAGTCAAGGCATTGTACAAGTGATACCTGTTCCTTTGTTAAATCACATCCAAGTCCCTGTATTCCTGAGATTGCCCCATATTGATTTTAATTGGATTACAGACATTTTCAAAGTCATCTTAGTTTGTTGAGAGACAGCTTACATGGCATGTACATACCCTTGAAACTGAAAAAAAAATCACATTTCTCTTTTGGAGATTTGCAAAGGAAGACAAAGCCCAATGAACACTGGTAGAACAGAAAACAGTTTCCAAAATCCTTAACTGGTACTGCCCCTTTCTCTTTTCATGGAATTGTATAATTATTATCATTTTATGTTACAGAAAAGTTTCTAGTCTATCACATTTCATACTGTAGAAAAACATCATTGAATGGTGCACTTTGACAGAATTTGAAATAACTAGTTGTTAGTTTTCTGATCAATGACATTTAGAGTTGTTTACTATGTGCTAAGAGAAATCAATGGTCAACTTTGAAATATCCCAAATCAACGTTCTCAAATAGAGTAATACACGGCGCCTGAATGTTTCAAACTTGCACTAGGGGCCAACAGCCTCAGAAGCATCTTAGACACCTCCCCCAACCATCACCAAAAAAAAAAAAAAAAAAAAAGGCACGTATTTCAATTCTCAGATAACCAGTTTGCTTTAGTCACATGCAAGCTGCCTTTGGTGCCTGCCACAGCTGCAGGTCTTTCTTGGGAGTTCCATGGGGTGGAGGAAAGGCAGAGCCTGTAGGCCATCCTTGGCTAAGCAGAGGCATGAGGCAGAGTTGGCGATTCAGCCACAGCCCTGGAATGACAGCGTCCCCATATGGCAGATCCCTCGCATAGGAGGCCATGGGAAATCCCAACCAGGGACCCATGGTGGCATCTCTAGAACTGCATTGCTCTCTGACCTCTCTGCTAGGGCCAAGACTGGCCAAGCTGCTACCTACTGTGCCCTGGTCTGTGCAGGTCCCCTATACATTCCCACCCGAAACTTCCAACACTGAGCTAAGCTGAGCTTGCTGTGCTCCCGTCAGTGTGAAAAAGCTTATCTCCCACCAAGTGTCAGAAGCTTCGAGGAACCAGGGCTGTATGAGGATGGCTCTGCCTGTGCTGAGCCCCGTGCCTGTCACTGAGACATTAGAGGGTCCGTTTCTTGCCAATGAGGCCATTTTTTAAAAAGGCTCTCCATCTGGGGACAACTCATCTTGTGTGAGGCAGGGGCTTAAGCACTTGACGTGCTTGTGAATTTCGATAGTTGTGAATTTCAATAGTTGTGAATTTCAATAGTTGCAGCAGCCCCAGGGGGTGGGAGGCATTATTGGCATTTTGCAGGTGAGGAAACTGAGGCAAGAGCTCCATGACTTGCCCAGGGTCACTCGTGAGTGAGTGGCTGAGGCAGATTCTGCATGCTAATCTGGTTAAATCCAGAGCCCACATTTTTTAAGCACGCTGCTCTGCTGCTCTGGGGTCTTTTATCACTTTGTTTATCATGAGTATTGATACAGGAGACTCCTAAAGTGATCCATGGATTGAGGCTGTCAAACATGAACCCAGAACACATGTGTTTTCAATAGGGTGTCATTCTTTATACACAAAGACAACAGACTCTTAATTCTGCCAGTGCAGCACACTGTCAGCTTTTTTAAAAAACAACAACAACAGCAACAACAAAAAACAGCAGTGGGATAATTCTGCTTATTCCTCTATGTTCTGAATGGGTCACCCTTGTCTTACACTCAACAGCTCATATTTTGCAATGCCTGGTATTTAAAGAGTAGCTTCATTAAATAAAAATGTGAAGTGCATGGCCTAAGGGGTTTAGGAAGAGTAGAAAAGGAAAATAAGGCTGGGCACGGTGGCTCACGCCTGTAATCCCAGCACTTTGGGAGGCTGAGGTGGGCGGATCACCTGAGGTCAGGAGTTCAAGACCAGCCTGGCCAACATGGTGAAACCCTGTCTCTACTAAAAATACAAAAAATTTAGCTGGACGTGGTGGCGGGCGCCTGTAGTCCCAGTTACTTGGGAGGCTGAGGCACGAGAATTGCTTGAACCCAGGAGGCGGAGGTTGCAGTGAGCCGAGAACATACCACTGCACTCCAGCCTGGGCAATAAGAACAAAACTCTGTCTCAAAAAAAAAAAAAAAAAAAAAAGAAGAAGAAGAGAAAATGAAAATTTCTCATGCATCCAGTGCATATATTTTCTATTCCAAACCGTAAGTGTAATTAATTCATCAATTTATGGGTCAGAGAATGGTTTGATAAAGATGGACAGCGAGTCACTGAGTCGCCCGTGACAATGTGGTGTGTGTTTCTGTGTGTATGCTGTGATGTATTCATTCATAGGAGCCCTCACATCCAGTTCCCATGGGGTGTTGTGTTCTCAGGAAATGCTTGTGAGGATGGGAGACACGGGACTAGAATGCACATGACTTTCAGGGGAAAATCATTAGTTTTACAGTAGATGGAGAAGGAAATTTGCTTTTCATTTGACATCTTACTTCTCTTCTTTTTTAAACTAAAAACATTATAATCTTATTACAAGGGTAATATGTCTTCAATTTAGATAAGTTGAAAAAATATAGAAAGCCCCAAACTTATACAGAAATACAAATCTTGATTTTATTCTTGGTCCCTTTATCTGAAGGTTACATAAGTCATTTTCAGAAAGACAGAATGCTCGAGTCTAAATCTTGCCCTCTCAACACTCACCTCCCTCGAGGAAGCTGAAGTCTCGGTCTCCATCCGCACCCCCACACATTGCCTTGCCAAGGGGCAGCAGAGCTTGCGTGGAGCCCCCTCCTCTCTCCCTTGGCAGGGTCTCGTGGTTTCAAGTATCGCCTCTTGACTCCAAAATCTGGATTTTCAATCCTGACCTTCCATGTAATTAATCTTCTGCTGAAAATTTCATGCTCATCCCTTCTTTTCACTCCCCTTTAGATTACACTAATGCAGATCTTGTTACCAAATGCCAACACTGTTAGAACATCTCTTAATTCGTCTCCCTGACTCTAGTGCCTCTCCTTCTAATCCGTCCTTCATACTGGGACTAGTTTAATTATTTTAAATCCCCTCATGTTCTCTGATGCCTACAGGGTAGTGTGCTAACACTTTAACCTGGAAATAAAAATGCTTTGCAGTCTTGCCTTTATTTACCTGTTCAGTTTCTCTTTCCCATTATTTTTCTGATATGGCAGAAGCATTTAGTATTTACTGAATATCCACGTGCTCCCCTGCGTTTCCTGGCCTCCCTTACTGGCAGACTGGGCCATGATGATTGAGTTCTGACTAAATGGATTTGGGTAGAAGTAAAGTTTGTCACTTCTAGGCCTGGACATAAAATCTCCTATGTGGCTTTCCAGTCTTCTCTTCACATTTCTTGGTGTCCTCAGAGGTCACGTGCACTTTCTAAGCACATTCAGAAAGTGCAGCTATAAATAGTGAAGGCTCCATCAGCCTGGGTCCCTGAATGGCCATGTGGAATATACAAACCCCTGTTGACCCATGGTGGATGTGTGATGAGTAAGAAATAATTTTGTTTTTGTATGAAGCCTTTGAGATTTTATGCTTAATTTGTTACTATAGCATAGTCTGTGCTATCCTGGCAGACCCCACAGGAATGCATCTGAAGTACCTTGGAATTGAGCCAGAGGCCTAATCTATTACTTCTGACCAAGAAGAAAGAGTTGAGACCTAGTCCCAGAACTTCAGTTCTAGAATGACCAATTCAGTGATCCCCAGATTTTGAGATCTCATCAACTGGGAACAGTCAAAATAAAAACTAAGAGTTTGACAGGAGTTACCAAATGATAATTTTGCCAAGAAAAGGCATTTGAAAAAATCCTGTCATCTACTGTTACAACCATTTCGTTAAAAAGGACGTATAATGTCACATACCTCCTCCGAGAAGGGAGAACATACACTGTCAAAATTAAGGGTGAATTCTGTCATTGAATAAATTTTGCATCATAAAAAATGAAACTCTTGACAATATTGTTCTAACTTTCTCACTTCAGTATTTCCCAGTAAACACTCAGTGACGGAAGTGCTGCGGTGGGGACCAGCGTTCGCAAAGTGCAGAAGACTCTGTTCCCCAAGTGAAGCTTGAAGACCTAGAAAGACCTGAGTCAGGTTTTCCACTGAGATGTGAACCAGCTCCTGGGGGCCCCGGGGTGCTGCCTTGTTGACCGCAGACCTTTCAGATCTTTGTGTACCGCTGAGACCTCTTGATTCTAAGGTAAGGGGTAGGAAAACTCTTGAGCACTTACATCAAAATGTGTAGGGGGCGGGGGCATGCGGGCTCACGGGGGTTTACACATAGCTAATAGGTGTCAGGGGCAGGATTGGATTGAACCTCGGCCTCACTCCACCATCTTGGTGCCATTCTACTCTTGAGAGATTGAAGACTCAGAGCTGCAGGGCAACCAAACAGAGCTACCCAAGGTTCCTGGAATGGATTCTGCCAGGGTCCTCATTTGGTGACTGTGTTGCTCTCCCCAGGGCCTGGATGCTGCCTCAACCTGCTTAGGTCCTTCCAGGCTCAGCCCTGGGGGGTCTCTTCTCCTGGGAATGTCCCCTAACCCCCAGGCGAAGGCTCAATTCTTTGCCCTCATGCTCTCACAGCAGCCTGAATATGCAGTTGACCCTTCAACAAGACAGGGGTAGGGGTCCCAACCCCTTGTGCGGTCGAAAATCCATGTATAACTTTTGACTCCACAAAACCTTAACTACTAATAGCCTACTGTTGACAGGAAGTCTTACCAATAACATAAACAGTTGATTAACACATACTTTGTGTTATATTTATTACATTCTCTATTCTTACAAGAAAGAAAGCTGGAGAAAAAAATGTTATTAACAAAATTACAAGAAAGTCTGGTTGTGGTGGCTCACACCTGTAATCCCAGCAGTTTGGGAGGCCAAGGTGGGCAGATCACTTGAGCCCAGGAGTTTAAGACCAGCCTGGGCAACATAGCAAGACCTCACCTCTACAAAAAATACAAATAAGCAATTAGTCAGGCATGGTGGCAGGCACCTGTAGCCCTAGCTACTTGGAAAGCTGAGGTGGGAGGATCACCAGAGCCCTGGAGGTCAAGGCTGCAGTGAGCTGTGACTGCACCTCTGCACTCCAGCCTGAGTGGCAGAGCAAGACTCTGTCTCTATTTTTAAAAAATAGACAAAGAGAAAGAAAATCCCAAGAATGAGAAAATATATTTACAATTCAGAAGGTGAATTATAAATACAATTGTCCCTCGGTATCCAAGGGGGATTAGTTCCAGGACTCCCATGGGTACCAAAATCTGAGGATGCTCAAGTCCCTGATATGAAAAGGTGCAGTACTTGTACCTATTCACATCCTTCTATACACACACACTTTACGTCATCTCTAGATTACTTATAATACTCAATACAATGCAAATGCTATGTAAAGAGTTGTTATCGTGTATTGTTTAGGGACTAATGACAAGGGGAAAAAAGTCTGGATGTGTTCAGATGCAATTTTCTTTTCAAATATTTTCAATCTGCCATTGGTTGAATCCATGCATGGGAAACCCACAGATATGGAGGGTGAACTGCTCCTCTAGCGAGTTTTGTACCTAAGTGGCAGACTCAGGTTCTGCCGTGATTTGGCTTCTGTTGCCTTTCAGCATTGTTGAAAGAGCAAAAGATTTTTGATTTCCTCTTCTTGCCCTGAACATGGGAATCATGACTTTCTCTTCCCCATTGCATGTTCCAAGGCTGGGACTTGGAAGGAGGGACAGAAGCGGGAGCTCTGAGTTAGGCCATCGGGGCCCTTGCTGGGAAGCTTTGACTTGCATAGGCTTCATGATGGATGGTCTACTTGCTCCTCTGAGTGGAAAGAAATCTGAGAAGGGGCAAGTCTCGGGATTAGCACCTCACCCTGGGCTGGCCCCGTGTGTGGAGGAGGTGACCAGCTGTGTGGGGCACGGGGAAAAAGACCTCACAGCCTTGCCTCAAAGCTCCCTCCTCCCGCATTCTAGTGAGATCTTTCAGGCATTAGTTCCCTGCCCAGGGGCAGTTAACGCATCACCACTCAGCATCACCTGTCCAGAAAAGGGCATTGCAGAGCAGAGAGGGAGGAACAACCATCTGCCATCTGCAGAGCACCCAAGGCCTCTGCCTAAGCCCTCTCCATAGCAGAGGACTTCCTGAGCCCTGGTGAGAGGCAGGGAAGGCTGGGCTGGGAGAGAGCACTTCTGGAGAGACAGTTGGAAAGGAAAGAAGAGCCTCCAAAACCAGGCACAAGATTAAATTTGCTCCCAGCACATCCTTCTGAAAACTGCCGTATCCCAGGGCCCTGTTATCATGGCCTAAGTGTGTCAGGAAATCCATGAAACAGCTCCGTGTTGCACTTAAAACCTTACGCATTGCATTGCCTGTCTTCCCTGCTGGGTTTACATGAAACCAGAACACCTGGTCAGTTTAGTCCAGGAGATAAAATTTGTATCCAAGACCTGGCCCATTCTCTCCTCTCTTCCTGCTCACACTCACTCACGCAACTGTCCACCGAAAGTCTTGCTTGAGAACCCTTGGATTTTCTCCCTGGCAGAGTCTTTTAATGCTCACCCTGCCCCTCTCCACAGTTTATAGACAAAGACGGTAACAACCATGAAATTCAAGTCGCTGGCTGAAGGCCCCACACCTCTGAAGGACTCAGGTCTGGGAAATTAAGGAGCCCTGGCCCTCTCTCATCACCGACAGATGTCCGGTTCCAAATATGTTGTCCTGGAGCCAGATCCCTTTTTTGACTAATAACTGTGTCCTGACTCTTTTTTTTTTTCAAATGAAAATGACTATGATTTTATTTGTTCATTAACAGTTTTACAGTACTGCCCAGTTGACATCCAGAATCCTGACAGAGGAAAAATAGCAGATAGACAAAAAGCATCACATTTTCATTTTATATCATTATTCAGTGACTTCGAAATTATTTTATGTTTGTTACTAAATTATTTTATTGTCATTAATTATGTTTTGCAGAGGTAGAACTCACATAGCATAAAATTAACTATCTTAAAGTAGACCATTCAGTGGCATTTAGCAATTCACAATGTTGTGCAACCATTACCTCTCTCTAGTTTGAAAACATTTTCATTCCCCAAAAGGAGACCCGCTAACCATGAAGCAGTCTCTCTTCATTCCCCTCACCACGGCCCCTGCGTTTTGTGTCCTTTGGATTCCCCTATTTCGGATACTTCATAAGACTGGAATCATACAGCGTGTGACCTTCGTGTCTGGCTTCTCTGGTAATTATCTTCATGTACTTTTTGGTACATTAGTAAGTAGATGAAGTGAAAACCAGTAAACCTAATAAGATTATTAACCATTCCCTCCTTAGCCCTGTGTGCATGGTATGGAGGGATCTTATTTATTCTTGGCATCTCCCTTCACCTTGGCAAAATAGTACCAGTGCTTGGTATGTGCTTTATTATTATTACTATTATTATTATTAATGGACTTTATTTTTAGCAGAGATTTAGGAAAATTAAGCAGATAGTACACAGAGTTCCTATATAGTCCCCATGGTCTTCACAATTTCCCTTTTTATTAACATTACATTCGAGTGGTACATTTGTCATAATTAAGGAACCAGTGCTGATACATTATTACTAACCAAAGTCTCTAGTTTATTCACATTTCCTGAGTTTTTTCCTAATGTCCTTTTGCGGTCCTAGAATCTCATCCAGGACATGGGATTCCACTGAGTTGTCACGTCTGTCAAGGCTCCTCCACCTGTGACAGTTTCTCCGACATTCCTTGTTTTTGATGGTACCTTGACAGTTTTAAGGAGCGCTGCTCAGGTGTATTGTAGCATGCTCCATGACTGGACTGTGATGCATTTCTTATGATTAAACAGGGGTTATGGGTCTTTGAAAGAAAAGTCACAGAAGTAAAGTCGTATTTTCATCAGACCCCATGAGGGGCACATAGCAGCATAACCTATGACTGTTGATATTAACCTTGATCGCTGGCTTGGTAGTGTTTGTCAGGTTCCTCCACTGTAAAGTTTCTCTTTTCCCCGTTCCTGCCTTTTCTTGTTTTCAAAAAGCCTTGTTCCCATGATTATGCTTCTGTAATATAACCGGGTGGATGCTTTGTGTGGATACAGCAGCCTCCAAGGTTTGGATGGCCTTGTTGTCTGCTTAGCAGTGCAGGAGCATCCAGAGGCTGTGCTGCATGTGCTCAGAGTCTTCCACAGCTGCAGTGTCATGTACAGGGTCTGGCCCACAACTGACAGGGAATCAGAATTTCCAATGGGATGTCAAACACATAGCCAATTGTTTCTTTCTGCTTAAATTCTTACTTAACAGTCTTCCCAGTTTTTTAAAAAATTTTTTCATTTAAAAAGTCTTTTCAATTTTTTTTGTAGTGACAAGGTCTCCGTAGACCCATAGTCCATTGCACAAACTGGCCTCCATCTCCTGGGCCCAAGCAATCCCCCACCTTGGCCTCCAGAAGGGATAGATTACAGGTGTGAGCCACTGCACCTGGCTGCACTCCTCCAAGTTTTATCAGTCATGAAATCACAGCTAATAGGAACAAGAGCATGAATGCAGGAGGAGGTAGGCGAATCACATTTTCCCGTGTTCAGTCAACAAACATTGCCGACAACACTCCTGACATTCCGCAAGGACAAGTCATCTGGACAATGACGAGCATGGATTGCCCCTCTGCGGTGTCACTCACAACCCTTAACAAATCTATTTCATACATGGCAGACGATGGGAGCCCCGAAGGTGCAGCTCCAAAATTGTTGCTTCCATGAAGGTTCAAATGAACCAGGTACTAACTCTGGGTTCTTGACACTTGGATTTAGGCATAAACTTTTGCCTGGATGTTTTCAATTAGAGATGAAGGGGACCAAGACACATATTCAGATGGGGGTGAGACAATGCCCGTGGTCCCTTCAGTGCATTAGTCACTTTCAGAGCTCTTCAGCAGAAACTCCTTGAAGCCGGCACTGTGCCATTAATGGAATTTCTGAAAAGAGGAAAATAGGCACACAGCCTTAGCAAATAAGATGGAGAAGAAAGTGAACACACTTAGCTGAGTAGTAAGGAACTGCACACGATTATATGGAAAATAACTTTCTGGGCTGCAAGCTTCAAAAGCTCAGGACACAGCACTGGAAGTGGTGCCAGGCTGCAAGAGGGAAGCATGCACCGGACTTTGGACCCCAGAGTGCCGCCTTTCCTTTCTCCAGCCACGCCCACCCTGCCTGTTACAGCACCTGAGCATGAGGACAGAAAGAGAGGATGGGGCAGAGCGGGGGGGAAGGGCTGTGTCTGTCCACTGGGCCGGGCAGTTTGGGTCAGGGGAGGCTGTTCTAGGGCTCCTTTTCCTTTGAAAGCACAGGTAACAGATGACAAGCAGCATACAAAAGCCATTGACTAGTCCACACACTTAGAAAGGTGGAAAAGAGGAAATGGGTATTTTCAGTAGAAGACAAAACAACGTCCTAGTGGCTGGTCATCCTCATGGATCATCACGGTATGAGCACCTTGTACAGGGCATCTGGTCTGCCAAGAGCTGTCAGAGCCATTTTCTCAGCCACCTTTTTTTTTCTTCCTTTTTTTGAGACAGGGTCTTCTCTGTTGCCCATGCTGGAGTGCAATGGTGCAATCTCAGCTCACTGCAACCTCCGCCTCCCGGGTTCAAGAGATTCTCCCTGCCTCAGCCTCCTGAGTAGCTGGGATTACAGGTGCCTGCCACCATGCCCGGCTAATTTTTGTATTTTTAGTAGAAACAGGCTTTCACCATGTTGGCCAAGCTGGTCTCAAACTCCTGACCTCAGGTGATCTGCCCGCCTTGGCCTCCCAAAGTGCTGGGATTACAGGTGTGAGCCACTGTGCCCGGCCTCAACCATCTTAAGAATAAGGGTTTAAAACTGGCCGATTCCTTTTGGTGGAGTGACAAAACCTATAGTCACAGAGACATTTGGAGCAGACGAAGCCTTGCATCTCGACCTCCATGCCTAGTTTTCTACTTGCCACTGAAGGCAAGGAAACGATGGCCAAATCACAACCTCCTTATGTTTGGGTACTTTGTGGTCACTGCTTACAACAGAGTTCAGTCTCTTAGGAAAGTGTGAAATGAACATTGTCTTGAGTTTCTGCGAACGTCTCTGGTCCACCAGTGATCAATTTGTCCAAGTTTGCCTGGCTTTAGCACTAAAAATCTCACCTCTTGGGAACCTCAGTCCCAGGAAACCCTGGCAGTTGGTCACCTTGCCTCCCAGTAATCTGCTCTAAGAATCTTCATTTTAACAACTTGGCTCGTTAGTAATCTGGATTCCTTGTAGTCTGAAAGTATTAAATTACTCAAGAGTGTGTTTATTTCCCTGCTCTTGCAAGGGCAGTCTAATGAGGATGTGAGCTCTAGGCATCAGCTCCCCTGGGAAAAGTTGTAACATACCAAGGGTGACATACTTTTCAGGGACCCTAGATGAAACCTTGAAGGCTATTGCTAACATGTATCGATGCAGTAACACCTTTTTCCAGAATGCAGAAAAGCTAAGACTTGGGACCAGAGAAATTATGGTAGAAAAACTGGAAAGCTCCTGAGCTCGTAGCTGAGTTGGGAAATGCTTGGAGAGGAATTCCTGGGAGAAACCGAATTGTGTAAGGGTCCCCCATGCTGGAATTGATGTTCAGAAAAGGAAGAAACTCCACCAGATGGGGAGTGGGAAAGGTAGTATGTTCCAGTTTTTAGTTTTTAGTCACCATTTCTGTGACTTCTGAACAGCTTTGACCTCCAGGACAGACCAAATGGACCCCTCCGATTTTCTCAGAATTGTAGTATTTATTTATGTCTATATCATATCTGCAGACATGTATTACGCAGGTTTCTTCTGCTGTGTTTCCTCAGCTGCAGTTTCATAATTTATTCTGCCAGGCTCAGCATGTCCTTGACATACCAAACCATTAACTCAAAATCAGAAAAGTTCTGTGAGGTCGCTAAATTCTTTCCTCTGATGATCAGCCTGCACACTAGCTGAAAATAAAGTCACTGGGCTGGCAGAGAAAAAATAATTGGCCTAAACGGTCACAGAAAAGTCTAAACAGAAGATTGTCTTTCCCTCTTCACTTGCAGTGATTTATTTTCGCGGTTTTATGAGACTTTAATGAGGAAACCTTATCTGTACGCCTGGTAATTATCAACCAAATTTCCATTTCCTGCCAGAAAATCCACAATAAGCAGAACAAAAATGGTGGAATCTGGAGACTGTTTGGCCTCTGACCTGTATGGCTGAGGAGTAACTCACTGCCACACAGAGCATGTGACTAGCAAGCATGTCTGTGACTTCTCTTGTACAGTTTTGCTTAAACTAAATTGCCACATTCAATTTAGTATAACTCAGTACACGTAGACTCAAACACCATGAAGCGTCCCGGACACTGTCCCATGAGGTAGCATTTGGGCAAGAGAAAGTACAACTTCCCTCTTCATAATTTAATATAATTTCTAGTCTCATCCAGTTCCTTCTGTTGGGTGAATGAGGTCATACCTGACACAAGGGTCTGACAAGAGGCCATGAACTTTGTGTCTTGGAAAGTTGGGTTTTTCAACACAGATTGCAGCTCTTGCCTTATGAGTGACGATGCTACAATTTGGGTCACTGAGGAAAGCTACTGTGGGCACTGACTCCAGACTTAGGGGTGTGGATGTCCCGGCATCCTGAGATTCAGGTGGAGAGCTTGTCGATGCCATGGCACCGGTCTCTGGGACCTCTAGAACAGAAGGTACAAGAGGGGAGCTCAAATGAGCACACCAGAGAGATGGAGGCTGTGGGAGTTGAGAGTCTTTGTAGAATTGCAGGGTACTGCAGCACCCACAGCAGCCAGGAAGTCAGAACACATCTGAATCTTCTGTTCTAGTTTAGTTAACAAGGTGAGAATCCTTTTTTCTTACACTTTTCTCTAGGTGTAAAATTTGTCGTGCTCTGAAATAACCTACAAATTTATCTCTGCTTGTTCTGTCATTGAAAGAACTTTGCTCATACTTTAATTGTGTCTTTATTGGCATTTGGGGGCCAGTGATGAAAAAAAAACCTGAATAATAATGTAATGACTTATTTTAAATTAAAGAAATACTTCCCAAAAATATTTCTCAAGTCACCGCAGGTAACACTGGGTAGGTTTGTACCAGGAGCAAGTTCTACTCCAGGAGAAAATGAAATGGCCCAAATTTGCTCTGGCCCCCTCTAGAGCAAGGAGCATGAATTCCTTCACTCTGTCTCTGCGTCCATCCCCATCCTGCCCTTCCCCACGGGACACGGGTAGGAGCAAGACGCCGGGAGCTAGAGGCTACTATACAGCACGCAGTGGCCACAAGCTTTGGGCACTGCTGGGCTTTTGTTATCTTTTCAGTTATTAATCAATGCATGTCCTTTGACTCCTTCTCTATATTGCAGGAGTGTTTATATTTGGCAGGCTTCCTGGACTAGTGAATGAGCTGGGCCAGGGCTGTCTGCTCTTCGTCTTTCTTGAGGGGCCATTACCATTAAGTCACCTGCTATGACAGCAGTGTAGAAGGGGCTCTCGGCACACCAATATCCTCCAGAAGGAGCACGCTCCAAGATCAAGGCGTTCTATCAGTTAAGACCCAGACAGTGTCCTGATCTGGAACAGTGCTGTCTAATAGAAATATAATGAGAGTCACATAAGTAATTTTCGGTTTTCCGAAAATAGTGACATTTAGAAAAGGATCAGGAAACAAGTGAAATTAATTTAAGTATATTTTATTTAACACAATATGTCCAAAACATTATTGTTTCAACATGAATGAAATAAGACATGAAATATTTGAGGCATATATATATACACACACACACACGTATATGTGTATATGTATATGGTATGAAGTCCTTGAAATCTGATGTGTATTTTATACACACATTAAATCTCAATTTTGACTAGCCACGTTTTAAATGCTTGATAGCCACATATGGCTAGTGGCTACTGTGTGAGACAGCATGGATCTAGAATGTTTATTTATTCCAACTAACTCCATAGCCTCAGTTGGTTGCCTTTTGTTGCCATGGGTATGTGAGTGACTGTACTTAGTCATGGTGGACACTTTGCCCCACAAAATTGTGCATTCCCTGCGCTCTGTTATTTTCTCTCCATTATCTCATTCTGGACCAAAATTTAGAGCTAAAGTTAGAATTCTGGTAGTCCCAGCTCTTCTCTGCCTTCAGAGAATGAGGTGACCATTAGTTCACCACAAACCTTCAGACTGGAAAGTTTAGACTACTGATTCCCAAAGTGTGGTAGGAGTAAGAATTCACTGATTAAAATGCAGATTCCTGGGCACAACTCCAGATGCACTGATGATAATTTCTGGAGATGAGGTCTGGAAATATGCCTTCTATCAACATCACGAGATGATCTAATACACATCAGAGTTTGAGAACACTAACATAGACTCTCCACTGAGGATGGTTTATCTAGGAACTTCAGGTTCTTTCTCACTCAGTCTTTGTTCAGCTTCCAGCGACAGACAGCCCCCGTTCTCCCCTTGGCAAGACTGCTACTCAGTCGCTGTCCCATATTTTATAGTCACCTCGCTCACAGTCAGCGGCATGCAGAGACCTATATAACACCCAGCAACTGAGAAGCCGCTCTGCAGTGTATTTTTAAGACTGGAACTCTCCTTTTGAGCTTCTTCCCTCTATTTTTGTGTGTGCCAAGATAGCTCTGTATGGTGCAGCACCTGAAACTTAGTCACTTTTCTCTCAGGGGCTTTTAGGATATTTATAAACATCTTCTCATTAATCTTCATTGCACTCCTGTAAAATAAATAACAAGTGAGATTGCCTTCATTTTGCAGGAGGGAAACTGAGGCATCAGATAGTTGACTTGTGAAGACACTTTGGGGGCAAAATAAGTGATTAAATCACTTTTCTTTTTGGCAGCCATGCCCATGTCTTCCCCTTCCCTGACCACTAAACTCTTGTGGTCACTGAAACCCACGGGGAAGAACTTCTGATAAAAGCATTTTCCTGAAGATGCTGCGTGTGTCAGCATCCTGCCTCAGGTGACAAGATGGTTGTTTCCGGGCTGTGCTGGAAGACTTGAGGCAGGAGGTGTGCTGTTCCATTTCATACTTGCTGTGGTTTGGATCTGGGTCCCTGCCTGAATCTCATGTTGAATTGTAATCCCCAGTGTTGGAGGTGGGGCCTGGTAGGAGGCAACTGGGTCATGGGGATGAGTGTCTCATGAATGGTTTAGCACCATCCCCCTTAGCACTGTCCTCAGGACAGTGAGTGAGTTCTTGTGAGATCTGGTTGTTGAAAAGTGTATGGCACCCTCCTCACTCACTCTCTTGCTGCTGCTCTGGCTGTGTAATGTGTATGCTCTCCCTTCACCTCCTGCCATGATTGAAGGTTTCCTGAGGCCTCCTCTGAGGTCAAGCAGATGCCAGCATCATGCTTCCCGTACACCCTGCAGAACCATGAGCCAATTCAACCTCTTTGCTTTATAAATTACACAATCTCAGGTACTTCTTTATAGCAAGGTGAGAATAAGCTAAGAGGATACTCCTTTGGGATACCGTGTCTTCCGGAAAGAAGTTATCTATAGCTCCCAAGTCCCTGCAGCCCAGTGATGAGCATTTGAAATGAAAGCGTGGAGGTCTTGCCCTTTCTCTCTACCTCTGCTTCCCAGTGGGGCTGACAGAGCATTTCTCATTCAGGGCCGTGGCAGCCACAGGGAGGACTCGATGCCCAGGGATGCTGGGCTGTCGTTTCTTAATGTAGTCCAAAGCCATTTCTGCCTGTAGACTTGAGGAATCTTTCTGTCAAGAGAGAGGAGTGTGTGCAGAGCGACCCCAGAGAAGGATTCCTTTCAACAATGTTTGAATTGCCGTGTTTCGTTTGGCTGCTTGATGATCCTTTTTCAAAACATATACTTTAATGCAGGTATTTTATATGTGTGTTTTCATAATATAATTTCGTTCTCTGTCTTTTTGTTTTAAAGCTCTTCTTTTTCAATTGTAGGTTCATTTTGATCATAAGTTCATTATAGAAATTTGTAAAATACAGAAGGTTTAAAGGTGAAAATTAAAATTACCTACACTCTTACCAGCCCCAGAGATAACCACTACTATTTTGGTGTGTTTTCTTTAGTTTTTTCCTTGCTTTTTAAAAAACATATTTGACATGACCAATATGAAGAAAAACCAGCTTTTTCTTGTAGAAGCCTTGGTTCATTTCTTGGACAGTGATGTTTATTCACAGACCTGGGGTTTGAGAATGTCAATGGATATGTAATTGTTTCTAGGTCTTTTTGGTGAAGACAGCTAGAAAATAGATATTTAAATATAAAATCTCCATGAGTTTTTACTGGTATTCCTACTTCAAAAAAATCTCCATGAGTTTTTACTCTTATTCTTTTACTTTTTTACTTAACCTCTTCTATTTTATATCTGCATCTCCCTTCTTTCACACTGAGAAGCCTGGTTCTCAATGACACAGGAATGATATATGTATTAGTCCATTCTCACGCTGCTGATAAAGACATACCTGAGACTGGGTAATTTATAAAGCAGAAGAACTTTAATGGACTCGCAGTTCCATGTGGCTGGGGAGGCCTCACAATCATGGCAGAAGGCAAAAGGCATGTCCTACATGGTAGCAGACAAGAGAGAATTGAGACCCAAGTGAAAGGGGTTTCCCCTTATAAAACCATCAGATCTCATGAACATGAGAGCAGAATGGGGAAAACTGCCCCCTCATTCAATTATCTCCCACTGGGTCCCTCCCACAACACATGGAATTATGGGAGCTACAATTCAAGATGAAATGGGTGAGGACACAGCCAAACCATATTAATATAATTAGAATATTCCATATTAATTCATATGCTTTATTCTATATTACTTATACAATCATCTCAGAGTAACAGTACAAATACTCCCACCACCAATGTGATTACTGAAAACAGTGTTTTTACTACATATATTTTCCCTATATATCCTCCCCCTGTTTTAAAACGATTGTACTATTTCTACACTGTCAAGACACAACCACTGCATGATGTATGCTCACCTCTGTTCTGTACGGACTCTACGTTTACTGTTCATTACCGGAACTCACATCAATGTTTCTCTGGTCATTTTTATTGTCTGAATCTTGTTCTCTAGTAGATTCTTCAGAAAGGATCCATGAGGACAATATTTTCTAAATTCTTTCATGTTGATAACAGTATGTACCTTTTATTCTTGAGAAAATCCATTTTGCTGGTCATAAAATTCTTGGCTCACATTTTCTTTCCATTAGTATCTCAAACATGTTAGTCCATTTTCTTCTGCCATAAAGCATTGTGTTTGAAAAGACTTTTCATTATAAATTGCTTCCTGTTTTTGCTTAGATGCCCAAAAAGATTTTTTCTTGTCTTAAATTCCAGTCTAGTTTGGTTTTGGTATTTGTGGTTCTGATTGATATTCACAGGTATGTGGCGTGTTCTTTTAGTGTGTAGTCTCAGGTTTTTTCTTTTTAATTTCAGGAAAGTTTTCTTGCTTTGTTGGGTTCCCAGCTCATTTTCTTGTACTGACAATATTTGAGGGTCATCTGGATAGATGGAGAAAATAAAGAAGCCTATGGTGCCAGTAAATTCACTGGATTGGGGCTGTCCACTCTAGTTAACAACCTTACTGATGCCCAAGACTGTATTGTCTTTCATGAACTTGTAAAAATTGATGTGAAGCCATCAGATAAAGATGTGCATGAAGAAGACATAAAGAATAGAGGATTTGAATACCCACACCTTCCAGCACCACAGATTAATGATTGCTTTCCCAAATATACCTGTTCCTGTCCCAATGGGTACAATCTAAAGGAAAATGGCGGAGAGTGTCAAAGGATCACTGTGACCACTCTGGTATCAAAAGTCAGTGTTCCTCCAAAAAGGACTTCTGTCTGGGTCATCCTTCCCCTTTTGCTGTAAGCAATGGCAGCAGTAGGTGGATACTTGAGTTGCAGAACTGGCAACACAAGAACATGAAAGGTGTGATCTTTGACAATCCTGTGTACTTGAAGAACACGGAAGAGGACCTGTTAATGGACATGGGTAGACATGGTGCTTCTGGTGGATGCACATGCCCAGTAATACCGGTGATAAGCACAGATGATGACTCAGCTTGACTTCTAAGACCAGCCTCGACTTTTGAGGTCCACATCAATAATTCCCTACTTTGGAAGGGTAACAAAGCCAGAAGATGAGGCCGTTTCTTCCTCCAGCCTGGAGAAACCTCAAGATATCTCTGTTGTGGATAAAGCTTGTGTATTTGACCCTTGCTGTGGTATGAGTTTGTCCCCATCAAAACTCATGTTAAAATTTGGTCCCCAGTGTAGCGGTGTTGGGAGGTGGGGCCTAGTGGGAGGTGTTTGGGTCATGGGGTTGCAATCCTCATGAATGCTTTCAACTCCTTCCTTCCTCACAAACACTGACATGATGCAGGCCTTAGAGCTATTGGTAGCTTGACCCCATCTACTTGTATCTTGGGGTTCTTGGGGATACTTTGTCACTCAGTTTTGTTATAAATGTCTGTCTGGTTGATTTTGTTGTTCAATATTTTTAATGTGGGGATTCAGGGAGATTAAAAAAAAACAGTCTCTGCTGCCATTATTACCTTCCCAGAATCTCTTTCAACTTTATTTTTTTTTTATTAAAAATGAGCATAATGAGCCTGGGGCTCCCTCTCCACCAGGCACATCCCCAGCCTTGTACAGGGGTTGATAGCAGGTTGCTCTTCCTCTGGTGCTCAGAGCTCCATTTCCACAGATACTATCTCAGTGCACACCCATAAGCCACCATTTCTTTTCCATATCCTTGAAGCAGATCACAGCCATAATGAGCTACCCACACACATTCTCCAGGGGATCTCTAAAGGTGCCAATTGTTATTTTTGTTAATGCTTTGATCATAAAATTGCACAGGTTTTGAGACACCTATTTTAACCTCATTTTTTCCATAAACCCTATGACATTTAGTAACACAGCTTTACAGAAGGTGAAAATTTTCAGTAAAACATATCTCATGTTATTACAGAAACAGCTGCATGTATTCATGTATGACACATATGAAAGAGCATTAAAGATAAATCATTAAAGATAAATGTATAGAAAACTACATGAGTGAATAAAACAGAACAGTTGCTAACCCAGGAAAAAACACATGGTATTAAGAAAAATAATCACTGCAAAGTGAACAGTGTTGACATAATCATAATATTTGAAACACTGATTATCACTCTAAGTACAACTTGTGAAATAATCACAGTGAGAGGAAAAGATGAGTGCAGTGGGCACTAGGAGTCAATAGATGCTGTCTAAAAATGTAAGAAATAATATCATAAACATATTGATTACGGACAAAACATGGAGATATATACCAGAAGAAAAACAAAAACTGCTAAAAGGTCAAACCCAGAGGACTTAAAGGAATGGAACAGGGAATTACTGTTTTTTTGTTTTGTTTTGTTTTGTTTTTGAGACGAGGTCTTCCTCTGTCACCCAGGCTGGAGTGCAGTGGTGAGATCTTGGCTCACTGCAATCTCTGCCTCTCAGGTTCAAATGATTCTCCTGCCTCAGCCTCCCAGGCTGGAGTGCAGTGGTGAGATCTTGGCTCACTGCAACCTCTGCCTCTCAGGTTCAAATGATTCTCCTGCCTCAGCCTCCCGAGTAACTGAGATTCCACCATGCCCAGCTAGGTTTTTTGTGTGTATTTTTAGTAGAGACAGAGTTTTACCATGTTGGTCAGGCTGGTTTCAAACTCCTGACCTCAAATTATCCACGTGCCTCAGCCTCCCAAAGTGCTGGGATTACAGGCATGAGCCTCTGCACCTGGCCTGATTTCTAAAATATGTACATGCACTATTTCCTTGTTAATAATTTGGGAAAAAAACATTTTAAAAACCATGCTGAATACAAGGTTATGTACTTTTCAAGGTTCTTATATTAAGTGCCAAATTGTTCTCAGAAAGGATACATTAATGTAACATTGTTGAGATCATGTATCACCTGTGATGTGTCATTCCATGTGGATGGAATTCCATCAGGGCAACAGGCCTGACAGCTCCCTGCTACAATTTGAAAAGAACCTTTGCCAGTTTCATGGACAAAATTAGCATCTTATTTATTTACAATTTTGATTACACTTGAAGTTATGTGATTTTAAAAATGTATATAAACTATTTGTATATAGTAATCTATGTTCTTTACTCATTTATTTACTGAGATATTAATCATTTTCTTTTTGATTCATGTGAGTTTTTTAAAGATTAAGGAGGTTGAGCATGGTGACTCATGCCTGTAGTCCCAGCACTTTGGGAGGTTGAGGCAGGCAGATTGCTCAAGCCCAGGAGCTGGAGACCAGCCTGGGCAGTGTGGCAAAACCCTGTCTCTACAAAAAATACAAAAATTAGCTGGGTATGGTGTTGTGAGTCTGTAGTCCCAGCTACCCAGGAGCTTGAAGCTCTAATGAGCTGTGATTGCACCACTGCACTCCAGCCTGAATGACAGAGCAAGACCCTGTCTCAAAAAAAAAAAAAAAAAAAAGGAAGAAAGAAAAGAAAAGATTAAGGAAACTGATCATTTATTATATTTACTATAATTTTTTCCACTTTGTTCTTTTCTTGTTTAAGAATCAATTCAACTTAAATTTGCTTAATTTTTGACACACAGAACTTCAGAATTTTTATACTTCTTTTTGTGGTTGCTGTCATTTTTTCTCAAGATTTAAAAGTTCATCTTCTCTCTCCCACCACCCATACCAGCATCCAAAGTTTTGATGAATAACATTTTATTACCACACTTGACTTGGATAGCTGCCTTTTGCTGGGATAAGGACATTCTGTATTTGCAGGGGAGAAAATAGACAACACTTCTGTCCACCATCATGGGCATGCCTATGTGAATGAGCTCCAGAACCTCTAGAAGTGATTCAGAGAAGAGCCTCATCAACCCTGACACTGGCTGTCCTGTGGCTCTGCTGGCCCTCCCAGTCTTTGAGAATCCCAGCAGTGGCAGCTCTGTTATGTGTTATTGGTGCTGAGCCGGCCCTGAGAGCTGCTTTCAGGATGGCCTTTCCCGACAAAGTAAGGGGCCTGACCCTGCATGACATAAAAGTCCTTCATTAAGTATTTGCTTAGTACATTTTATTGACTCTAAATGGCTCTCTCAACATTAAGTTGTCTGGTCCCTGCTGGACTTACTATGATCTGTGTTAATTTGATTGCTAGATTGAATTTTCTTAGGTCAAGCTGATAAATAAAATAGGTGAGACAGTTTTCCCCAAAGACAAATAAAATCTCATCAGCCACATTTTATATCCTGTGGCTCAGAAGAAGGCCTGCTGCCTCTCTAACTACACTCCCCCAAATATTTTGTTCTGGCTACACCAATGAGCTGTTTCTTGTTTTGCCAGTAGATACTTCTGATCAGGACTAGTTGCAAATGGTCCACAGCATGGCTCCAAGTGAGTTGTGATTCACTCTAAGGAGCGTTTTCATCTTCAGTGTGGTTTGTTTCAAAGCAGAAGCCATTTTCTAGCCCTTTTTTTGTTACGTTGGTATTGAAAGTACTAAAGAACGTGCAGCATACTGCATTAGATGTGTTTATGCAACATAGCAGAACACAATTAAGTTCCTAATCTGCACAAATTCTAATATTAAAATTATGTAAAGCATAAATGCTCCTTTTGGATTCTTAAAAGGGCCTAATATCTACTAATATTTTTCTTCTTTTATTAAATTTTTTCCTGTTTTTCATTCCTGGTTGAACATTGTAATCACGTGGGAATTTTTGTTAAATATCAGCACTTGGTCCCCCTCTAGGCCTTTTGAATCAGAATCTGCAGGGTGGAGCCTGGACATCAGTACTTACAGATAACGTCCTCCAGCAATTTTGGACAGCCAGTTTTGGGAACTAGTGACTCTACTTCAAAAATGTTAATTCATTATGACTATCATACAATACCCATAGAGAGACAGCAATCCTCCTTAGGAGTGTATAGAGGCCATCTGATGGGAGCTTTGGGGTCATATGAAAATAGCATGGGGGACCACTGGGGGACAGCTTGGTGGGGGATATGCTGAGAGTATGTCTGAAGCTGTTCGCAATGCAAGCCTCCTGTTTGGACTTATTTGTCTCAGTCCATTTGTGGCTGCTATGGCAAAATACCTTAGACTGGGTAATTGATAAATAAGAGAAATGTATTGCTCACAATTCCAGAGGCTGGGAAGTCCAAGACAGAGGCAACAGCAGAGTCAGTGTCTGCAGAGAGCCTGTTCCTCATAGATGGGGCCTTCTTTGTGTCCTCACATGGCAGAAGAGGGCGAGGGCGCTTGCTCGAGGCTCTCTTACGACGCAGGAGAGACCCTACATCACCCTCATGACGCAGGGTGCCACCTTGTCATCATAAGGAGGAGGCCTCCTCGTCTCCTTTTCTCTGGACCTGCGCCCCTGCCCTGTCTGCCACTCTTCCACGTCTGTGGGAGTGCAGGAGGTGCTTGAAGCACCCTCTCCTTCAAAGACAGGGTGGAGGCTCAGCTCCCTGCACGTCTGCTGACATCACCCTGGGGCCAGACGTTCTAACCAGCAGAACGTCAGGGGAGAGAGGAGAGGTGGAAACAAGGTTATTTCCACTTCCTGATGCTGCTGAAAGGTAATGAAAGGCAAATCTGACTCTGAAGGTGTGAGAAGGAAGGAGATGCTGAGTGGGATTCTTCCTCCTCCATATGCTCAGCCTTGGGTGTTCAGGACTCAGCTCCTTTCTGTTGTCTCTTCTAAGGTGTAGGAAAAATGACAGTACAAGTGTGTACCAGAGTTTTGTTGAAAAGTTGAACTAAGTGTGGTAAAGACAGAGCTCATTTATGTTTTCTTCTTTCTCCCCATGGCTGCACTCCCTTTAGTATATGACTGAAGAGGGAGGCTGCTGGAACGTCAGAAAGAAACCCCTGCCCTCTGGATTTCATGTCATGCAGCCTGTCACTTCTGCAGTCCTGCTACTCTCTGCAAAACATTTTCTGCATCCAACTTCTCCAACCCATCCCTACTCTGAGGAGCGCTGTCGAAATTTAGGTGATCTTCTGACCAGAGCATCCTAACCTGTTTTGCTTTATTTACTTATTCAATCATTCATTCATTTATTTAACAGACAAGTATCAACTACTTTGTGGCAGCCTTTGTTGGGTGTTGAAGGAGACCCCCCCAAATGAAAAGATACTATCCCAGTTTTTGTTTTGTTTACAGAATAGAGAAAACTTGAAAACAAATGATTACAATATAGTGTGAGTTGTTTTGTAACAAGCAAGACAATAACAAGAACCTGAAAGCACACCAGCGTTACAGAGCATCTAAGATCCGAAGGACAAACGTTTGCTAGACAGAGTGGGCAGGACATCCGGACACAAGGCCAGCGCAAGACAGTTGAGAATGGCACAGCCAGGGCCTCATCTGTGAAACTTGTCAGGGGGCATGGAGAGATGCAGGGGAAGCCAAGCCCCAGAAATGAGTTGGAGGCAGAATTTGGAGTTTAAGTCTATAGGAATGAGAGAGATAAAGGTGGCTTTGAAGCAGGTCAGCAACCTGCTGTTGCTGAGAGACAATTCTACAGGCAAGGCAAAGAGCCGACTGCAGCCGTACGTCCAATGGCCAAGAGTGACGTCCTGAAGGAGGCAGCAGGTGAGGAGCCTGGCAGGAGCACTGGTCGTTGAGCTTCCTGTCACCAGCCCCTCTGCGTGAAAGCACGTGCCTTCTTTCATTACATTACTCCTGTTTTCCCTGAAATGCTCTCTATGCATTGCCTGTTGCAACAGGAACATTTTGTCCCGTAGAAATGAAAATTCAATCTGCTCAAAAATGCAATAATGTGGCCTAGCGCGGTGGCTCACGCCTGTAATCCCAGCACTTTGTGAGGCCGAGGCGGGTGGATGGCCTGACGTCAGGAGTTCGAGACTAGCCTAGCCAACATGGTGAAACCCCGTCTCTACTAAAATTACAAAAATTAGCCAGGCATGGTGGCGAGCGCCTGTAATCTCAGCCACTTGGGAGGCTGCCGCAAGAGAATCACTTGAACCCACAGGCAGAGGTTGTGGTGAGCTGAGACTGCACCATATAGCACTACAGCCTGGGGAACAAGAGCAAAACTCCGTCTCAAAACAAGACAAAAAAAAAAAAAAAAAAAAACCAAAAATGGAAGAATGCAATGACTGTAGTGTAAGTTCTTTGAGGACAGTAACCATATTTTTCTCTTCTGTGTATCCCCAGAATACAGCACAGTACCTGGTGTGAAGGAGGAATTCGATAGATTTTTGATGAGGTCAGGCACAGTGGGCTCATGCCTGTAATCCCAGCACTTAAGGAGGCTGAGGTGGGAGGATCCCCTGAGGCCAGGAGTTCAAGATCAGCCTGGGAAACATAGTGAGACCCCATCTTTACAAGAAATTTAAAAATTAGACGGGCATGGTAGTGTGCCTGTAGTCCCAGCTCCTCAGGAGGTTGACGTGGGAGGATGGCCTGAATCCAGGAGTCGGAGGCTGCAGTGAGCTGTGATCACACCCCTGCACTCCAGCCTCTGGGCAAGTGGTAGTTTGTGGTAGTTTGTTATGGCAGCCATGGCTTGCCAGCAACCACTAAAAGCTAGGAAGGGACAAGGTGACAGAGTGAGACCCTGACTCAAAAAAATCTTTGGTGAGCTGGATTGACTCCTGAACAATTGGAAGGGTGTGTTAGCCTCCTGTGGGTGTGATAACAAACTACCACAAGCTGGGTAGCTTTAAGTCACAGAAATCAAGGTGTCACAGGGTCACGAGTCGTCCGAAGGCTTGAGTGGAGACTCTCTCCTCGTACCTCCCTCGCATCTGGCGGTTGCTGGCAAGCCTTGGCATTCCTCCGCTGTCAGCTGCACTGCTCCAGTCTCTGTCTGCCACTTCCCTGCCTTCTTCTCTGTGTCACTGAGTCCACATTTCCCTCTCCTTTAAGGACACCAGTCATTGGATGAGGTTCCACCCTAATCCACTGTGACCTCATCTTAATTGGATTACATCTGCACAAACCCTATTTCCAAATAAACTCACATTCACAAGTACCTTATCAAGGGTAACGATGGGAACATATCTTTTGGGAGGGCCACAGTTTAACCAACAAAGCGTGCTGTGTGTGCTCTTCTTCTGTATCTACAGGTCTGAAGCTTCTTTGGAGGGACTCCTTCCACATGGGGCAGGTTGTTCCAGAGGCAGCTCCAGAACTTCAAATAATTATATTGCACAGTCAGCACACCGTTTTCTAAGGGCTAGATTCATGCATTCTTTCAGTGTTTGAGGGCCTACTGTGTGCTGATGCTGCTTCAGGATCTGGATGTGGAGAGATGAGTAAGCCAGACAGCTCTGATCAAATACAATTGTTTGTGTTTTAAACTTGCCAAGAGCATAGTGGACTCTTCTGGCAATTACATGATTAAAACATAGTTTTAAGAGAAAGGAAAGTAATCATTTTTCTTTTTGCCAAGATGTAAACTAAGATGCATGACTGGGAAAATGTCATCTTATAGGATCATGCCTACTGACAAGGGCTTATGGCAAAACTGTGGAGCCCAGCTTGGAATGCCCGGAATCTGAGCACACCAGGGTGACAAATACAGAAGCAAGGATGGGTGGTCTGAGAGAGGGGAGATGAAGGGGAGCTGCGGGATGGATTGCAGTGGTGCTGGAGGCCCTGACAGTGGATCAGGCTGGAAGGAGTCCTCCTGAGCTGTCCTGGTGACCCCTGGAACCACCAACGTGATGGAGCTTCTCCTGGTCCAGTGAGCGCCCTGTGTGGCACAGGAAAGAAACACACTGGAGCAGGCATTCCGCATTCAGGGAACCACCCCAGGGCAGCTGTGTGTTTGTGCCTTCTTCCTCTTCGTGGCTTTCTGGGCATGGCCTCGGGCTGCCATCACACCCTTCTTCCCCTTGGGCCTTCTGGCCTGACACTCCGTGAGCCTCCCTGCCTGCCTCCTGCCTCTAATTTCAATCCCTGGACTCTCAACAACTCATCTCCTCTTTGTGAGTATGGAGAATGTGTAACAAATGGCCTCTGTTTGGCGGAGGTGCGAAGGCTGACACCTATGAACGGACCTTTGGACAGCTCCTCCTCCCAGGCCAAGGCTGCAGGGACCCAGACAGTGACAGCAAGCAAAGAAGCTGCGTCCTGGCCCGGGACTCTTGGAGTACTCACCAGCCATGAGGGACAAAAGCTGAGAAGCAACATGAAACATGGACATAAATGTGGTTGTTTTGGATAACTCCCCAAATGACTGGGAGCGACGCTACCTCTCTCCATAGTTTTTTACTTGGTGACACGCAGCATATATATGAGAATGAAGGAAGGATCTTGAAGATCATGGTTCCCACACAAATTACAAACACCATTGCTAATGTGTGGTTACAGTAAAAAGTCCTATCCAGTTTCTCAACTGCCACCCCGCCTCGTATGAGGATTATGAGACATCATAACCTGCAGATAGAATTCAGTATTCAACAAAATGAGCAGCTCTCATCCTGGTTGTCACCTGGTGTACCAGAGGCTGGTGTTTCCTACTTAAGGTATGAACAGACTTCTGCCTTAATCATTCCTGGGCTGAGTTCTATTAATACATATCAGACAACTATGAAAAAAATGACTAGATTTTTTTTCCTAAGCAATCAAAAGTAGTCTCATATTTTTGTATTAGTGTGTGAGATTTACATATATTTGTATACCATTTGTTAAATCCTTAATTCTAAGACTTGAAAATGAACTACAGAAATCTATGTCCGGTGCATTTAAGTTCAGGATTCAGGGCAAACTACTGCAAGTGACCAACGTAAAGTTTTCACCGAAAGACTGCAGAAGAATGCAGATATATGTGACATGTCTGAAAGCCCTCTACAAGATGTTTTACTCTACTAACCTTGAATTATTTTGGTGTGAGAAGCACAGCTGCTCATCTAATGCAGAAATAAAGCACTGAATTTGATCAATCAAATTCAGACCCTCAACTAACCCACACGCCCAAGCATAACCCTTGTCTTTGCAGAGCCTGGGATGTGTCAGCATGATAGCACTGTGGCCACACTGCAGTTCTCCAGGGCAAGCCTGTAGTTCATCCATAAACTGTTAACAGTTTCCACACCCACCAGCTTCCCATTGCTGTTGAGCCTGGTTCAGATCTTGCCTTTGCTGGATCCTTCAACAGTAGGTCTCACAGTGATGGAAGCTGCTTCTGGGCCTTGCACCTTCTAGTCCTCTCAGCCAGGAATGTGCATGGAGGTCGTATTCCCAAGGCCAATGAGGCTCCATGTAAAGCAGGCAAGGGGTGGGGCCTCCACTTCTAGCACCTCTTTATTTTCAGGGACGTTTGCTACAGTCCCGCCTCTGGCCTTTCTCCGCTCTTCACACCCTCATCTCCCCGGTAGAGGAGAAGTGATTTACCTTATTGGGGAGCTTCAGAAGGAGCCCCTTCCCTGCTTCTCTCTGAAGGGCCAGCTGTGCACACAGAGCTCACAGTGTCCCCTGCTCCTGTGTTCTCTGAGTCTCACAGGTGCAGGGCCTTGGTGGGCAACCCTGTGTAATTCAGAGGTGAGGTGAGGTATTATAAACCATATTCTCCAGTATCCATCAGCTTTGTTTTAAGAAAGAGGATATTTTACTCTCCATCTGCCATACCCTGTGTCTACCTCAGTGAGTTTTCAAATTAGTTAGGGTGCAGGGGTGGCAATTATTAGGGTCCCTCAGACCCCGACATCCTAAAAAGAGAGAAAACAAGCTAGCTTTCTGCTTCCAAGGAAACTATGAGACAGAGAAGAAAAATAGAATTATTTGCATATTTAGCATGCAAAAAACTTCATGCAAAATAAAATGTGTATGAATGCAAGGAAATAGAAATAAAGATAATTGTGAACCATAACATTGCCCAGTGCTAAAGGGAAACAAAAGTGAAGTAATTGAGGGAAAATGGGGTTAAATAAGAAGATCAGAGTTTAGATTAAAATGTTGAAGCAGGGACTTTAAAAAGTGGAAGTGGGCCAGGTGTGGTGGCTCACTCCTGTAACCCCAGAATTTCGGGAGGCCGAGGCAGGCAGATCACCTGAGGTCAGGAGTTCAAGACCAGCCTGGCCAACTAAAAATACAAAAATTACCTGGGTGGGGGGCATGCGCCTGTACTCAGGAGGCTGAGGCAGGAGAATCACTTGAACCCAGGAGGCGGAGTTTGCAGTGAACCGAGATGGTACCACTGCACTCCAGCCTGGGTAACAGAGCGAGACTCCAACTCAAAAAAAAAAAAAAAGTGGAAGTGGAGTGGGGTAGAGGGGTGGATAACAATAGGGCAAGGGGTGAGGAACGCAATAAAATGCAAGTAAAATGAATAGTCATTCGCTCATTGAACAGGCTGACAGACCTACGCATGCCAGGCCTGCTTAACCCTGCTGAAAGTGTTAAATCGAGACCATGGATGCTCACTGAAGAGTTTAGAGCCGAGGAATGGCCTGGCCTGACTTGCATGTTAGAAAACCCCTTGGGTGGAAGAGAGGAGAATGAGCTGAAACCTTAAGATTTCAAGGAAGCCTGATAGGAAGTCACTGCATAATAAGCGGAATGATAAGGTGGAACTTCTAGTTGGGGTACTGGGGAGAAGAGGCTTGTGGGGCTGTTACTGGCTTCTAGGGTGAGGCCGTAAGAGTGCTCTGGGAGAGCCTGGGTGAACTTGGGTGGTGAAGCTGGATAGAGACTAGACTTGGGCTATCCCAGGGATGGTGGTGGAAATGGGACCTCAACACAGGCTCAGCTGGAAGATGGTGCAGAATCCTAAGGTAGGGTCCTCCGCAGTGCTTCCAGGGGATGGGAGCTGTTTTCAAGAACATTAGGGCTCACCTTCTATAGAGGATATTTCTCCTTGAATTTATGGGATACTCATTTTAGTGTTCCATACTGAGTATTGTGTAACCAGAAATACAAAATTTAAATTTCTGAAGTGATTTGGATTTTTTTTTAAATAAGTGTTTTGGTCAACAGAATAATTTAAATATTTCTCTAAAAAGCAGACATGCTTTGCAACAAGCATTGCGGGGCAGCTGGATATCTACATGAAAAAGAATGAAGTCATGCTCTTTCCTCACGTCTAACACAAAAATTAACTCAAAGTGGATCACAGACCTAAACGTAAGAGTTCAAACTTTGACACTCTTAGAAGAAATTAAGGGAGTAAATCTTCATAATCTGGGCTTAGGCAAAGCCTTCATAGATATGACACAAAAAGCACAACTGACAAAAGAGAAAACTGGTGTTAGACGTCATGAAAAGTTTAAACATTTTCTGCTTCAAAGGACGCCATCAAGAAAGTGAAAAGAAAGCTCACAGAATGACAAAAATATTTGCAAACCATGTATCTGATAAGGGACTGGTATGCAGAATGTATAAAGAATGCTTACAACTCAAAAGACAAATAATCCAATTAAAAAATGAGAAAGTTCAAAGAGCTAAAAGCAGACCTACCACTGGACCCAGCAATCCCATTACTGGGTATATAACCAGAGTGAAATAAATTGTTCCACTGTAAAGACACATGCACGTGAATGTTCATCGCACCACTATTCACAACAGCAAAGACATGGAATCAACCTAAATGCCCATCAATGAGAGATTGAATAAAGAAAATCTGGTACATATACACCATGGAATACTATGCAGCCATAAAAAAGAATGAGATCATGCCTTTTGTGGGAACATGGAAGAAGCTGGAGGTTATTATTCTTAGCCAACTAACACAGGAACAGAAAACCAAATACTGCATGTTCTCATTTACAAGTGGGAGCTCAATGATGAGAACACATGGATACGAAGAAGGGAAAAACAAAACACTGGGGCTGTTTGGAGGATGGAGGGTGAGAGGAGGGGGAGGATCAAGAAAAACAACTAATGGGCACTGAAATTAATACCTGGGTGATGAAAAAAGCTGTTCAAACCACCACCCACCACCTCTGACATGAGTTTACCTATATAGCAAACAAAACAAACAAAAAAACATGGGAAAGGATTTGAACATAATTTCTCCAGCAAAGATAGACAAATGCCAATAAGCACATGAGAAGATGCTCAACCTGACTCATTACTGGGGAACTGCAAACAAACCCACCATGAAATATCACTTCACACTCACTAGGATGGTTGTAATTAAGAAGGACAGCTAGTACCAAATGTTGGCAAGGATGTAGAGAAATTCGAACTCTCCTACACTGTTTGTGGGAATGCAAAATGGGGCAGCCAAATTGGAAAATAGTCTGATAGTTCCTCAAAAGTTTAGCATAAAGTTACCATCTGACCCAGAAGTTCCACTCCTAGTGACAGACCCAAGAGAAATGAAAACGGGTCCACAAAAATGTGCATGTGTGTGAATGAAACACATGATGAAAATCAAAAACGTGAGAAAAACTAATGTCCATCGATAGGTGAATGAATAAATAAAATGAAGTATATCCATACAATGGAATAATTCTTTGTAAATGAAAGGAATGAAGTACTGACTCATGCTATAACCTTGAAACCATTATGCTAAGTGTGAGAAGCCGTCTGCAAAGGACAACATATTGTGTTATTCTACGAAATGTCCAGAACAGGCAAATCTGTAGAGCCAGAAAGCAGTTTCATGGTTGCCTGGGGTGGCAGTGGGAGGAAATGGGGAGTGACTGCTACTGTACTAATGGGTTTGGAGTTTCTTTTTGGAGTGATAAAAATGTTCTAAAATTTGTGATAGTTGCACAACTCTGTGAATATGCTAAAAGCTGTTGAATTGTACACTTCAAATAGATGAATTGTATGGTGTGTAAATTCAATCTCAATAAACTGCTACATTTTTAAAAAGTTAATATTCATGGTATATTTAAAATGTGATTCCCTCCCTCCCCCCTCCCTTCCTTCCTTCGTTCCTTCTTTCCTTCTTTCCTTCCTTCCTTCCTCCTCCATGCTTAATTTATAAGCCTGAGATAGAATGTGTTTAGATCTATGACATAAAGCATAATTATATTGCTAGTTGGGTAATAAGAAAAGATAGCAAGCCAAAAGTGGAAAGTTCATTTAATTTGAGGAACTGCAGACAGAGAGGATATCTAAGGTTTAAGCAAGTCTCCTTAATGACAGTTATTCATTTTTTATTCAACACATATTTATGGGACGTGTATTAAACATTTGAGGCACTGTACTAGGTGCTACTTTATGATTTCACAGCAACATATGAGTATATTTTCCATAGCACACACCTGAGACCAAGTTTTAAATGTTTTATAACCAGTCTGTCGAGGCTACCTCCTTCCTTTTTTCTAGCAAGTCATTTACGGTAGCTGACTTTGGTCTGTCACAAATTGCTTACAAAGATAAACCCCACAATCACACTTGGAAATCTCTTGCTATTTACAGAAATGCAAAGCACTTTCTTAGAAAATTCATAAAATAGCTGTGAGTCTTGAACAATGTCTGAGTGTGTCTTGTGGCACCGTTGGGGATCTCAGAGCCACAGGCAGTGGGGCGTGGAGAAACCGAGGCTGCCTTTTGTGGGTCCTCCCTCCACCACTGGGGCTGCAGATCTACTTTGGTTTAGGAGGACTGAACACTTGACCCAGCCGAGTTCCCTAGAGATATGGGCTGATTATGAAATAGCTCTCAGGAGAATTGGGTCTATAGGATCAAGTCAGAACCCACCTCTTCTCAGAGCAAACCCAAGCCTTGGGTCCACGTGACTTCAAAGTGCTATCTCAGGACCACCCCAGACCCTCTGAACCTGCATCTCTGGAGGTGGGTCAGATGAGGCTTCAAAGCCCAGGAAGTTTGCAAACTACTGTCTGTGATGAACTCAGCTCTGAGGTGGACTCCTGAGGTCCCTTTAAAAGTAAGGGAAACTAGGACCTTATAATTGAGGACTGTTGGAGGCTAAAAGGAATCCCCTGGGCCTGATCTAGTTTATGCTTAGGTCTTCACAACTTAATTGAATTGGATTCCAGAGATTAGGCATACGGACAGGAAGAGTGGCCACTCATCTCCTCTTTATTATTATTATTATTATTATTTTGACTTTTTTTTCTTACTTTAAGTTCGGGGATACATGTGCAGAACATGCAGGTTTGTTACATGTGCCATGGTGGTTTGCTGCACCTATCAATCCATCATCTAGGTTTTAAACCCTGTGTGCATTAGGTATTTGTCCTAATGCTCTCCCTCCCCCTGCTTCCTACCCCCCCACAACAAGCCTCGGTGTGTGCTGTTCCCCTCCCTGTGTCCATGTGTTCTCATTGTTCAACTCCCACTTATGAGTGAAAACATGCGGTATTTGGTTTTCTGTTCCTGTGTTAGTTTTCTGAGAACGATGGCTTCTAGCTTCATCCATGTCCCCGCAAAGGAAATGATCTCATTCTTTTTTATGGCTGCGTAGTATTGCATGGTATATATGAGCCACATCTTCTTTATCCAATCTGTCATTGATGGGGATTTGGGTTGGTTCCAAGTCTTTGATATTGTAAACAGTGCTGCAATAAACATACGTGTGTATGTGTCTTTATAGTAGAATGATTTATAATCTTTTGGGTATATACCCAGTAATGGGATTGCTGGGTCAAATGGTATTTCTGGTTCTAGATCCTTGAGGAATTGCCACATTGTCTTCCACAATGGTTGAACTAATTTACAGTCCCACCAACAGTGTAAAAGCATTTTATTTCTCCATAGCCTTGTCAGCATCTATTGTTTCCTGACTTTTTAATAATCGTCCAAAAAGAGCCCGTATAGCCAAAACAATCATAAGCAAAAAGAACAAAGCTGGAGGTATCATGCTATCTGACTTGAAACTATACTACAAGGCTACAATAACCAAAACAGCATGGTACTGGTACCAAAACAGATATATAGACCAACGGAACAGAACAGAGACCTCAGAAATAACACCGCACATCTACAACCATCTGATCTTCAACAAAGCTGACAAAAACACACTATGGGGAAAGATTCCCTGCTTAATAAATGATGCTGGGAAAACTGGCTAGCCATGTGCAGAAAACTGAAACTGGACCCCTTCCTTACACCTTATACAAAAATTAACTCAAGATGGATTAAAGACTTAAATGTAAAACCAAAACCATAAAAACCCTAGAAGAAAACCTAGGCAATACCATTCAGAACATAGGCATGGGCAAAGACTTCATGACTAAAACACCAAAAGCAATTGCAACAAAACCTAAAATTGACAAATGAGATCTAATTAAACTAAAGAGCTTCTGCACAGTGAAAGAAATTATCATCAGAGTGAACAGGCAACCTACAGAATGGAAGAAAATTTCTGCAATCTACCTATCTGACAAAGGTCTAATATCAGAATCTACAAGGAACATAAACAAATTTACAAGACAAAAACAACCCCATCAAAAACTGGGCAAAGGATATGAACAGACACTTCTCAAAAGAAGACACTTATGAAGCCAAGAAGCATATGAATAAAAGTTCATTATCACTGATCATTAGAGAACTGCAAATCAAAACCACAATGAGATACAATCTCATGCCAGTCAGAATGGCGATTATTAAAAAGTCATTTCATCTTTAATCTGAGGCTCATTCCTTTCATCTGTCCTCAGTAGACCAACCCAATTATCTTTGTCCTGGAATCAGCAGTGAAGTCAAAAAGTAATCCAGGAGAAAAAGTGTCTATACATATTCTTAGCAGATTTTACTCCTACGGAAAAAAACACATTTAGAGAAAGTGGAATTTTCCTAAGGAGAACAATGTAATTTTAAAACAAAAATAAAAGGGAACAAATTTTCACCAAATAATTAAGCCATGAAAAATGTATGCATTATTTAAGTAAAAAGCTTTATTTTTTTCTCTCAGTGTCTGAATTTTCTCTATTGTTTACCAGGATTCATGATTCCTTTTGTAACTTGTTCTCAGTCATTTATTCAGTTGAGTAATTACACTTTGTCAGAAAAATATCTAAAGTTTTATTATGTAACTTGCAGATTTTCAGGATGAGTGAAGGAGGAAAATGGCAGAAGAGTTCAGGAAAGACAAAAATGCAAGACTGTGTCTGTTTATGCCTCTCTTGAGTTTGATGATCCACTTTTAATTTAATCCTTTGAGTATCTCTTAGGGATTCTTCCTGCACAATGGAGGAAAGTGGGCTCCACTGAATTCATTGGAACGCCGTCCTTTAAGGAGAAAGAAACTTTGAACAATAGACGTCTTTTTCATCAACTACTGCCAATGTTTTGAAAGTTCTCATTTGTTTTCAGCTAGATAACAAAGGCCAAAGAGTCGCCTTCTTTCCAATTGATCCGATGGCTTACTGGCGCTTTTAAAACACATTACATAAATCTTTAGAAATCTTTTGTGAAGGTAAATTCAGTATTTTTAAGCAGTGATCCTTTGCTCTCATGATTCATGGCATGGAGACAGCACCCAGCTTTTCTGAATCAAGGTGAACGTTGATATTCAGGTTTCAGGGTAACGCACCATATAAGGCCTCCATGGTCCTGAGGAGACCTGATATGTTGCCTTTTCCTGACAAAAAGTCTCACTTGCAGCTGTACCTCAGTTAGTGCAAACTTCTTTTTTCTTTCTTTTTTTTGCGGGGAGTGGAGGATGGGGTCTTGCTCTGTTGCCCAGGCTGGAGTGCAGTGGTGCGATCAAAGCTCACTGCAGCCTTGACCTCCTGGGCTCAAGTGATTCTCCTGCCTTAGCCTCCCAAGTAGCTGAGACCACAGGCATGTGCCACCATGCCTGGCTAATTTTTAAAAAATCTTTTATGTTTTGTAGAGATGGGGGTCACCCTGTGTTGCCCAGGCTAGTCTGGAACTCCTGGCCTTAAGGGTTCGTTCGTCTCTCCTTGGCCTCCGAAAGTGTTGGGATTACAGGTGTGAGCCACCATGCCCAGCCCAAACTCATTTTTTAATGCAGTAATAGTGTATGCAAGTATATATATGTATATAGATATAAATGATCATGTAAAAAGGAGTTATTTCTTGTGTTACAAGTTCTCCTATAGCAAACACAGATGACTAAGCTAAAAATATTTCAACTCAGGTTCAATGGCTCTTCTCAAGGGTATCAAAAGAACTTAGGTCTCAAAGGTGGTACTTTGGCCAAACTGTTTCCTAATCAAACGACCAGTTAGTTGGTCAGTGACTGGGACTCTGCTCCGTCTTGCTCTCTCCATTCTCCACCCAGCACCATTTTCTTTGGAATTCTATGCCACTCAGAGACTGTTGTTGAGCAAGCCATGCTGCAGGGGTACTGGTGCCCAGGATTAAGGCTTCATGCATCACCTCTCCGAGCAACCCACTGAGATCCTTGCTGATGCCTCCACATTCTCATCAGTGAGCCAGCCCTTTCCCAGGCTATAATGTCATGTCAGGGATAGATCTTGTCTGCACCCTATATTGGGAGCCACAGAGTGGCAGTGTCTGAGGAAGCCTTTGCACAGGTGGACGGGCAGGGAAGGCAGGCAGGCCATCCATCCGTCCATCAACATGCAGGGCCTGCTATGTGCCAGGCTTCAGGCCATGATGTACTATGTGTGATAAGTCTCACAGAAGCCCATGTCCATCAGAAGCTTTTCTGCTCCTCAAGGCAAGACAGAAATTTTCGTGCACTCAGACTTTGGGAGGGGACTCATGTCTTTCACTTTGTTCTATGAGTTCTCCAATCCTTAGTGATTTATTTATTTTTTGATTGATTGGTGATCCATGCTAAATTACGTCCTTTCTGGAGATCAGTATAAGATGAAAAAATTCCATGAGCTGGGTCAGAAATAGACAGTGGCTTTTGCTTTCGTGTAGACCTCCTTTCATCAGGGATGGAAGGAACAGTACAGGATTGTAGCCACAGACACTGAGGATGGCTCCTGGGTGTGGACAGGGCACAGACAAGGGCCTGGTCTGAGGGGCTCCTTTGAGCAAGGTGGGACAAAGAGGGGCCCAGAGCCACGTCTGTCTGCAATATCCACTCCAAGTTTGGTTGCTGCAGGAGCAGGTCCCTGCTCAGAGAGTTCATCCTGAGTAACGTGAAAAGAAAGGAGAAAATGACATATAACTGAACAAATGGAAAGCTAGGATTTTCCTACCTTCTGGTAAAACAAGGTTTGTATCTTTTTTAACAAGTAGGAACTTTTATGTATAGAATTATCCAAGAATAATATATTTACAATGTGCATGGCCTTGATTGTGTTAATGAAGCTATTATTCACACATAAAATGAAAATCATCCGGCTTTGGAGGCCCACTTTGCTGATGGTGTTTTTTTTGGGACAAGCAATACGATCAGTTATGCAAGCAGGAAGAGAAGAATCAGGGCCAGGGCACAGTGGCTGGGCTGGACAGGTGGGGTGGTGCCGGCGCGGCCCTTCAGCATGCACATCACCCTGGACCAGGATCCGTTGTTGGGCAGCGGGGTGATGCCCACCACGTTGCACATGACGTTGTAGACGTCCACCGATCTGATAGGAGCGGCTCTGAAGTTGGATTTGAAATCTGAAAGGGAAAGGCATACAAACAAGTTGTCATGGCAGCTGCAGGGCAGAGGTGGGCTGAACGCAATAAAGAAGAATTACATTCAGGCTGCAGGTGACATTGAGATTAGGGAATCAGCTCTATCAGAGGGGTGTGGCCTCGTGACTGTGAACATAGAAGGGTATCTGGAAGGCTGTAGGTTAGAAAGGGAAACAGCTTCCTATGGCTCATGGAGATGAATTTCTTTAAAAGACAAGCAGCAGAGCCAGGCTCGGGGGCTCATACCTGTAGTCTCAGCAAGCTGGGAGGGCGAGGAGGGAGGATTGCCTGAGCCCAGGAGTTTGAGACCAGCCTGGGCGACAGAGCAAGACTCTATCTCTAAAAAAATTTTTTTAAACCAGGCATGGTGGTGTGCTCCCAGCTACTCGGAAGGCTGAGGCAAGGAGATCACTTAAGCTTAGGAGGTCAAGACTGCAGTGAGCCATGATAGTGCCACTGTACTCTAGCCTGGGCAAGAGAGTGCCATCCGGTCTCAAAAAAAGGTAATCAGCAGACAGACTTTCTTTTTGCATAACTGTGCTCTCTTTGTGACAACAGCACTTTCTTTGGGGGTTGGGGGGGAGGCTGAGGGGCCATCTGATGCTGCTCCATGTCTGCAGAGAGCACGGCAGAGCCTGTATGTCACAGAGTGACTGTCTTGCCCTTAACCAAATTAAATGCTATGTCATTTTCCAGAACATCTATCTAGCCCAAACCAACAGCCAGAGTGCCAGTGCCTACCGCAGAGGCCGCACAACAGCCAGAGTGCCAGCGTCTACCGCAGAGGCCGCACGGCAGCCAGAGTGCCAGCGTCTACCGCAGAGGCCGCACGACAGCCAGAGTGCCAGCGTCTACCGCAGAGGCCGCACGACAGCCAGAGTGCCAGCGTCTACCGCAGAGGCCGCACGGCAGCCAGAGTGCCAGCGTCTACCGCAGAGGCCGCACAACAGCCAGAGTGCCAGCGCCTACCGCAGAGGCCGCACGGCAGCCAGAGTGTCAGTGTCTACTGCAGAGGCTGCATGGCAACTCAAGAATGTTTTCTCACTTTGCTGCCCCATCGAGGTCACAGGTCTTGATGGAATGTGAACCTGTAGTTTTCTCGGTGCTCGCTAGCTCAGCAGCCATGGCGATGGTTTCCTAAATACATTTGGAAGATGAGTGGAACACTCTTTGGGAGCATTTTACCAACAGATAAAATAAATTAGCCATGTGGAAAATGAGCAAACTGGCATCTGAATCAGGGATCCACGTGCAGGCTCTGAGCGATCTAATGGAGAAGACCGCTGTGCCTCTGCCCAGAATGGCCCCAAGCTCGACAGTCACGCAAGAACACACAGGTAGGGTGGCCACGCGCAGCCTGGTGAGCGAGGGGCACCGAGGGTGACTCCACAAGCCTTTGGAGGGATTTCAATCAAGGGATTTCTCCTTCTCTACAGGGGGCAGATGAGATGCAGAATTCAAAGCACTTGTCCATTTAAAGAGTGAATCTAAGATTTTAGTAATACACATAAGCAACTTCACTTTTAGGCCCCAAACCAGAGCTTGTAACAAAATACCCAATGCTACATTAAGGTTGAATTCAGGGAGGAGATTTAAGCCATTGATAAAGGCCTGTGCCTGTGCTTTTTATTTCCTCTACAACTTTTGAAGGAAATGAGTTGTTTGGGGGCTGTAAAGCCAAGTTTTTTAAGATATTAGAAAATAATCTTTGTAATTGCTTTGCTAAATAATCCTAAATACTTTAGTTAAAAAGCAAACAAACAACAACACACAGCAATGTATTGCAGAGGTATCAACACCAAATTCTGCTCCTCTGTTTATCCTGGAATTATAAATTGGAAAAAAGCTAAATATGGATACTTCTGCCACATAGTATGCTAGATCCAGGGCAACTGCCCAAATAGCACGTTTTGCTCCCTTTGGAGAATTAAAGTTGAATGCAATATAAAGAGGTGTGTGGGCTCCACCGCCAGCCTGCACCCAGCATGCTCTAGGTGGGTGACCTCTGGAAATAGGCATAGAAAGTCATCGTTCCTGGCACACTGTGTATACTCAGTAAATGGTCACTACTATTATTAATAAATATGTATGACAAGGGCAAATCGTGGTTTGAATATATTCACTTTGTAAATTATCTGGCGGGTACACTTTTCTTCAGGGGCATGGAGGATAAGGATCAGCTTCTCCTCAGAGTAAAAATTAGTTTTAAAAAATGTAAAACCTGGCCAGGCACGGTGGCTCACACCTGTAATCCTAGCACTTTGGGAGGCCGAGGCAGGCAGATCACCTGAAGTCAGGAGTTCAAGACCAGCTGGCCAACATGGTGAAACCCCGTCTCTACAAAATTTACAAAAATTAGCCGGGTGTGGTAGCAGGCGCCTGTAATCTCAGCTACTCAGGAGGCTGAGGCAGGAGAATTGCTTGGCGGAGGTTGCAGGGAGCAAAGATCATGCCATTGCACTCCAGCCTGGGCAACAGAGCAAGACTCTGTCTCAAAATAATAATAATAATAATAATAATAATAATGTAAAACCTGCCCAGAGAGGAGAAAGGAAGGGCTACCCCAGTATCCCAGCCCCTCCCAGGCAAATCAGACAATCAGATGAGGATAGTAGTTACACTTCCCTATCCGAGGAATCAACTGCAGCACGAGAATCCAGTGGAACGGTTGTTCCAGCGATATGGAAGCAACTCTTCTATCTGCTTCTTCTCACGTGGCCTGGATGTGATAATCCTACTGCCACATGGGGCCATTCCTGTGTGTGGGTGGGAGGGCATGTGAGGCAGTGGACCAGAGTAAGCCCAGGTGTCCCCCAGCCTTTCAAATATCCACTTCTGGCTGGGCACTATGGCTCACACTTGTAATCCCAGCACTTTGGGAGGCTGAGGCAGGAGGATGGCTTGAGGCTGAGGAGTGCAAGACCAGCCTGGGCAATATAGCAAGACCTCAACTCTGCAAAAATAAAAAATTAGCTAGGCGCGGTGGTGTGTGTCTGTAGTCCCAACTACTCAGGAGGCTGAGGCAGGAGGATCTCTTGAACCCAGGAGATGGAGGCTACAAGTAAGCCATCACGCCACTGCACTCCAGCCTCGATGACAGAGAGAGACCATCTCTAAAAAACAAAACAAAACAAAAATTCTCTTCTATAACACTTCACAGGAAAAACTGAGATCAAATTCTTCTGACACAAGTATTAGAAAATATTATCTTTTTACATTGGAAATATGAAATCGAATTCTGTGCATTTAAGCAGAAAGGAGAATTGAGATTTCTTTCCCATCCCATCTAGTTCATGGCCTCCTGCTCCGCAGGGATAGTGCTTTGGGCTCAGTGCAGAAATGATCCAGGCTGGAATGAGAAAGCTTTTAGAAAATTCCTGAAGAGCAAAACAATGCCTGATCCAACTGAGGACCCAGACAGGCTCTACTAGCTCAAGATGGCATTTCAGACGTGGACAGAGAGTCCAAGTTATCCTCGCGTGTTTACATTTTTTTGGATATTAGAGGTGTGTCTCTTACAGAGAGGAGATTCTGCAGGCTTACACTGCCTGGCCACCTGGGGCTGCTTCCCCAGTGAGGTTTGCTAGCTCGCAGGCAGCTCACTGACTCACACTCCTGCTGTCTTATCTCGAACATGGAGTTCTCCAGGGCAAGATTAGACTGTTCAAATTAGAAACTGGGATTAACGAGAGGGAGGCTATCCTGCAGAATTACTTCCCTTTCTCTTTGCTGGACCAGACTCACTGACTTCTAAGGCTGCATCTGAACATCCGCGATGATGCCCAGCTTTCTCCCTAAGCGAGACGCACATACAGTTAATCAGGAGGGATGCACCTTTATCTCAAAGTGCAGCTAGATAGCTATTAAAGGCCTTGCTCTTAAATTTTCTTCTCAGTAAACAGCCAGTGTGTAAAGCTGTTTAATCTTTCATGAGAACTGGAGCCAGAATGTGATGGTTTGCGGGAGGCTCTCCATGCTGTATCTGCCTGGAAACATTTTGCAATTAGCGCAGTCCATTTTCATCAGGGGTCATCTATCTGTCTGTAAAAGACTGGGAGCTTTTAGTGTTAAAGGAGCCTATGACGGAGGCCTCTGTTAATGGACAGAATCTCTTCACTGAATTTTAACTTTAAGCTAATGCAGCTTTGGGTACCTTGTTTAAAATTTGGGGTTTGGGGCTAGATTTGGTTCTGTTTTAAAATATTCCTCAGACTCGGCTGGGCGCTGTGGCTCACGTCTGTAATTCCAGGACTTTGGGAGGCTGAGACGGGCGGATCACCTGAGGTCAGGAGTTTGAGACCAGCCTGGCCAATATGGCGAAACCCGGTCTCTACTAAAAATAAAAAAATTAGCCAGGCGTGGTGGTGGGCTCTGGTAATCCCAGCTACTGAAGTGGCTGAGGCAAGAGAATTGCTTGAACCCAGGAGGCGGAGGTTGCAGTGAGCTGAGATGGCACCATTGCACTCTAGCCTGGGTGACAAGAAACTGTCTCAAAAAAAATATATATATATATATATATATTCCTGAGACTCTCACTTGTATATAGTCCTTCCCAGACCACGGCTTTGCATCCATGATCCTATTTCCCTCATCTGGGAATGGAGGGTGCCATGCTTTTGAATGAAAGCCTTGCTGACTAATGATCTTCCAAAGAAAGACCATGGCCCTGGAATGTATCCAATGTAATCCAGCAGTTACCCTCAGGGTGCTCCATTCCTAATTCCTTTAGCTTTGGGGTTCTGCATATCTGACCTGGGGCTCGGCTGACAGGGAGCACCTGATAACTATCATTGGTTAAAGGCAACATATTCAGGCATCTTCAGAACCCTCTTTTAGGCCAACATCATGAACCCTATTAGTGCTCCATGAATTTGCTGCTACTGCTTCTAATGCTCCCTTGAGGACTTGGGAACCTGGATCACATGTGGAAAGGGATTTGGACTAATGTGTTTCCTAAGCTCAGGCACCCACGGAGGTTGCAGAAACTGACACCTCATAGTTCTTAACAGGGATTTTGTGGAAAGTAGAGTGAATGATGGTAGGCCGAATGAGGGATGCTGACATACATCTTTGATCTTACTACATTGAAGAGATGAGCAGAGCTTGTAGATGTGATGTTTAACCTGTAATTTGAAAGGCAAACATGGACTTTTGTGGGCTGAAACATTTTGACCAACATCTAGAAAAAGGCATTCAGAATACAGGTATCAGGGTAAGCTGCTTATATTTAGTACAGGAGGATGGACTGTGCTAAGAAAGAAGGATAGCTCATGAACCAGTCAACTGATGGTTGATGGCTGTTGTTTGTTGGATGCTTTTTCTCCCTTTTTAATTTTTGTTTTTGGGAGAAGAGGGTGTTCAGGTAGTAGTAAGATCTTCAGAGTGTTTGGCAAACTTTTCTAAAGTATGAATTGACAGGGATCCATCTGTTAAATCAAATGACCAGTTAGGCCCTCTCCATCTCTCCTCTCCTCCAGCCCTAGGAATTAATCTGATCAAGGAAGACATAGCAAATTTTCTCTCATGCAAGGCAACCCTCCTCATTCTGGCTCATTCTCAAAGTCAGGCTCGAGGTCATTTCGGCACCTGCCCTTGAGCACATCCCAGCTTCTGGTTGGGTTCTAAACTAAATGAGCCTCCCTGAGGTGGGTGCTCTAGACGGGAAGGACGGTGGAAGAGCCAGACCCCGAGAAGCGATCGCATCAACTGTGAGACTCACAGCTGTCAGCAACCTGGTGTCCCATAAGCTTTCCTGGACATCAGATAGCTATGAAATAATATTTTGATGAATTAGGTAAAAAATGAATCACAAACATGTGGAATACATTTTCTTCACTGCACTCAGGATGTAAAATTTACAAGGCAAAGTATTTGGCTACATTTGCCAAACCCAAGAAGCATCTGAAAGGAAGCCAGCAAAAGATGTTTCATGGAGACCGGCTGGGTTTGCTCTGCTTGGCTCATAAAGAGGGTCTGTAAGGAAATCCCTGCAGCCTCTCCTGGCACCCGTAGTCCCCCTTACAGACACTTCCTTGGGAATGGGGTCTGAGAGCATCTGGTCATTTCCTCGCCTACCAGGTCCGAAGGCCAGGAAGATGCCCCGCATGTCCATGAGCTCGTTGTCGTAGCCGTGCCATCCACGCTGCCAACCTTCCCGCCTGCCGGTGCTGTTCATCCAAAACGGAAGCATCTCTCGATTCTGAAACCAAGCAAGGCAGACACATGACACTGCGTCCTGACCGTGGCGCTGAGCGGGCATCTGCTCCAAGCCGCCACTCCACGCGGGGGCGCTCTTTCCTCCTCTGCACTCCCAGCCTCCCCTGGGGCACTTTCTGCTCCAGGCCGCTCAGACCTCGGGCAGCAGCCAATTCAATTGCCGAGCGCTCTGGTTAACAAGGTGTTTTCCTACATGGGGCTGAATTGTCTCCCATAAGCAGTTTTAGAGCCACTAAATATAGTAAGTTAGTGGCAGAAGGGATGTTAAAATGTATCTGCGGTGTCATAAAAAATGTATTTGGTCTTTGTCCCAGGTTTCTAACCTAGAGCTCCTAAAACCAGGGGTACAATTTCCTGAGTGATAAGAATGTCTGTCGCTTTTCATTCATAAGGAGCTGCTTTCTCCCACACCTGAGTTAATGCTACTGAGAGGGGTCCTGGGGCTGGAGGCTAGACAGCTTCAGGGTGGGGGCTGGCCACCAGAGGAACCAGACCAGGGGAGGGGAGAGGGGTTGGAGACTGAGTCCAATCACCTGACCCATGATTTCCTCACTCACGTCTGCACGATGAAGCCCCACGTGAAGCCCACGGGGCGTGCGGTTCCGGAGCCCCTCGGGAGTAGAAGCTCTGCGTGCCTCACCTCCCATGCTTTCTTTCCCACAGGCCTCTCTATGTGGTGCCTCTCTAACGGCCATCCATTACAATAAAACAGTCATCTTAAATATACTGTGCTTTCCTGAGTTCAGTGATTTGTCCTAGTGAGTGATCAAACCTGAAGTAGGGTCATGTGACCCCTTGAATGTAGCCAAATCAAACACAGGTGCCGGCAGCCTGGGGATCTGGGACTTGTGGCTGGCCTCTGAGTGGGGGCTGTCTTGTGGGATGGAGCCCCTTGACCTGTGAGGCCCACTCTAACTCCAGGTATCGTTGTCAGCATTGAACCGAATGGCGGGATATCCAGCTGATCGAGAATCTTAGGGAACCAGTATCTATCTAACCACATTTCCTAGCAAAGCAGCTGGACCCCAGAGGGGTCTCCTCAGCACATCCCAACGCCCTTTCCCATGCAGGCCACCCTGCCCTTCTTCCCCCAGCCCTGCCCTTGGGAGCAACTCCAAGCCAGCCTCCTCTCCTCCATTAATGATCACACTGGAAGACGGCACCTTTGCTTCCCTTGTCCAGGCTTCGCAGACCTTAATTTCCCTCAACTACTCTTCCTTTGGGATGGGTTCCAGAACCATCACTTCCCATCACCCTTCTTTTCTTTGGAACCCAATTTTCTTAGACTACAGCTGTTCACTTGCTATGAAATAGAGGGCTGAGAGAAGGCTTTGCAATTCCTACGGAGGCTGCAGCCAGCTGAGCACAAGCCTAGCCATGCACCACAGAAGCCACTCATTCTTCTAAGACCTCACCAAGGACGAACAGCCCATCCTTGCTAGGCAGGTTTCAATATTACAAATGTTTACTATTTCAAATGCAGGAGGTAGAATAGGCTGGTCGTGATGAATGAGTAGAATCAAGACCGCTAAGCTACCAGCAATTTACAGGTTGGCTCACAAGACTAGTATCATGTGTTTAGTAAGCCAAGCAGTTCGTCATAAGCTGACACCAACGTCCACTTAACCATCACAACATCCCAGTGGGGATGATACCATTTCCCCCATTTTGTAGTTGAAGGGACTAAGGCTCAGAGAGGTTAAGTGACAGTCAGAGTCACACAGCTAGTGCAAGGCAGGGCTGGGATTGGAACCCAGGTCATCTGTCTCCCGGTGCCTGGGCGCGTTCCCCTCCACACTGCCAGAGGTCACTGCAGTGCTCCTGCTGGCAGTGGCCAGTGAGGTGTCGCCTTGCACTTCACATCCTCACTCATGGAGTGTGGCCAGACACAAAGCACTAACAGGATTTTGGAACTGGGTTGGTGCAGTTAGGTGGGTTAAATTCCAGCTGCTACTTTCTAGCTCTGGGATCTTGGCTGTTTCACTTCTCTGAGCTGCAGTCTCCCTGCTGGTCCTGGCCACCTTGCAGGGTCTGTGGGGGATGGCATGACTGTGTGCTAAGTCCCTGACACACAATAGGTGTTCAATAGGTGGCAACGGGCTGGTCCGCAAGATGCCCCTGGCCATGGGGCCAGGCCCCCGGGCAGTATGCAGCCAGGCAGTGTGGGTCGTGAGAGCTGAGCCTGCTTGTGCTTATTTAGCTGTCATATCACATTGCACAGCCATCTGCTCTCACCCCATAAATCGCCCCCTCGCATTGCAGCTTTCCAAGTTTCTCCGTTTCCTGAGTTTCCTGCATCCCTCGTCCCTCCTTCTCCAGCTGTGGTGCGTGTTTTTCCATGTGAAGGTTTCTTTCACTTACTGCATCTCTAACTTTCTCTTTTTCTTCCTTATCTGTCCATGGTGATGATCACAACACATCCCAATTTAGTCTCGTCAGCTGATTTAATGTGTTGCTTCTCCCTCTCACAGTCTACAAGGCAGTGAGCACTGAAGCACGAAGTAGAACACTTTTGCTATTAACAACCTCACCAATTATGAACCTCATAGTCTGTGTGTGCCCCATGACAAAGAACAGAAGCAAGAGAGATGAAGACTGATGGCCTGATTTAAAACTTACAGCCTAGATTCCACAAATAAACGCACATAGCAGTGAAAAACCCCAGCCCTGAAAGTGATTTTGGATCTTTCTAGTCATAGATAAATCCACTCTTTTTTTATTAAAATAACAAGTTGCCCTAGAAAAACAATTGCTTTTACTGATGAAAAAATCATAGCCACCTGGCGGGTCAGGTGCACAGGTAACTCTGTAGTGTAAGTGATGGACTCAGCCTTCATTTCACAATGCTGCAGCGATGATTTTCTTCTTTTTCCTCCGCCAGTGGCTTTTAGCACCTTTGCTTTGTACCCCACATTATCTTTTCAAGGGCATACAGCTGAGGCCAGGCCCATGAAGAAGGGCCTGCCACACACCTCTCCACCTCCACAGCAGGAATCCCCATCTGTGGATCTGCAAGCTCCTGGTTAGCCTGCTGATCCCAGCCAGCCACTGCGGGGCCCAGGGACTGCCACATAGCGCCACCTAGTGACATCCGGGGAGGCGCCCCAGCCCTCCAGATCTGGCGGAAGGTGAGAAACAAGGGTAGAGGGTGGGCTTGTGTGTGTGTGTTCAGGGGGAGTGGGGCTTGTAAGTGGGATCCCACTGTAGGGTGGGCAGCCAACTCCCAGGGTGGCAGGAAGCACCCGGTTCTCCTGCAATGTGTGCTGGAGGGGGTGGCTCCCCACTCCTCAACTGGTGGGGAGGGAATCCACTCCATGCAGGCAGAGAAGGAGTGGGGTGCCCCAGGTGAGAGGAGTCCCAGGCGACGGTGGAACGTCCCTGCCAGCATGTGGGAGAAGCCCATGATTTCAGGGCCGGTTTATTCAGTTCTACGGACACGCACTGAACTCTGGATTCGTGCCAGGAACTCGGCTAGGCTTCTGGGAGAGGGGCACAGAGGTGGAGGGCGGCTCCTTCCCCTAACAGAGCTCAGCTTTAGTGAGGGAGGAAGGGGGCTGCAGCTGCTGGGCATTGACTCCAGAGTAAGTCGGTACCAGGAGTGGGTGCCCGAGCCTGAAGGAGGGAGGGAGGCTCAGGCCCCAGGGAGGCCTTCAGCAGAGGGTACACAGGAGGAGGCCGAGGGGAGAGTCAGTCAGTGGAGACGCAGCTGTGTGCATGCGTCCTGCATGCTTGTAAACACGTGTGTGCACGCGTGTGTGAATGTGTGTGTATGTGCCTGCATATGAGTGTGTGTGAGTGCATGAGTGTGAGCATGTGTGTGCGTGTGTATATGTGAGTGTGTGTTTATGTGTGTCTGTCTGTGTTGCATGTGTGTGTTAATGTTTATGTGTGTGTGCTTGTGTGTGTGTGTGTAGCAGTGGGGTAGGGAGATGGGGAGGAGAAATCAGGATGAGGAGTCCACACAGGGAGTCCAAATAAAGAGGGTGGGGTTGCTCCAAGGGTCCTGCAGTGACAGAATCCCGGGAACTCCAAGAGTGGGGGAGGCCTTGAATGACCTGGGTGGGAAAGATGGAAAGAAAGCTGCCGTCAGAGAGAGACAGCTGGAAGAGCCAGGAGGTGAGAGGAACTGGGTTGTTTTGCTAGCGGGGTTGTGCCAACCAAACAGGGTGACCAGCTCTCCTGGTTTGCAGCTGAGAGGGCTTCGGGGATGCAAGATTTTCAGTTTGAAAACCAGGACAGTCCCAGGCAAACCAGGACAAGTTGGCCACTGTACAGTCAGCACTATATTAGGAATTTAGATAACATCTTCACCCAGGGTGATGTGTTCAGCACTTCCAGTGCCTTCCAGGACCCCTCCTCTAGACAGGAGTAGACAGCAATGCCAGGATCCTCCTTGATGAGCCCCTCAACCAGTTAATCATTTCTAACAAACAGGAAGGAACCAGAAACAAGTCGCCCCACACCAGGACGTGCGGTGAGAAGCCCCACACCAGGACTCGCGGTGAGAAGCGGCTGCGCGGGTTCCTTCAAGCTTGCGCGCTTTCCTGCCGGTGCCTGCATTCTATCTGGGCGCCTGCACTCCCATCGCCAGCTCCCCATGATAATGCCTGTTATATGCTTGCATTGATTTGGGAAGCCAAAGAATAATTATGAGATAAGAGTTATAATTTCTAGACCAGGCGTTTGTCTCAATCATCCTTTGCATTAAAATGAAAAGAAAATGCAACATTCGCGCTATACCTCCAAATCAGAAACCCAGTAAATACGGTTTGTTCTACACTTGCCAGGGCCCATCCGTTTGCATTCAGCATTGTAGGATTCCTTTGTGTGCTGAGCTGAGCTGTGCTGTCTGGGGAGCACACTCAGAAATGCGAGGCTGTGCTGGGAATGAAGGTGCAGGCAGAGGGAGGGGTGGAAGGACAGGACGAGGTGAGGAGAACTGAGTGGTCCATGTTCATTATTTGCTGTTTCACATGGTCAGGGTGTGGCTTTGGCAAACTCTAGGGGCATTTACTTGTCTTTTCATGACGCATTTTTGGAATACATGAGCATATATATTTCTCGCCCATTCCTTCCTATTTCTCTCCACCATATATAGGAGAATGGTTGCTAAGCTGGGGAGAATAAGGGAGGAGGCTGGTGGCCAACAGCTGCCCAACATCCGGCCTCCAGCTGTGTCCTGCATCCCTAAATGTCTCCTCCTGAGGTGGCTGGAGGGTTGCAATCTGTCTTCCCTGGCATCCCTCCCCGAGCAGAGGGGCCGCTGCAGGGCCTTGCCTGGTGCCTCCAGCTCTGCCTGGTTTTGCCCTCTGGCCTTCCCACAGAGGCCACGGCATCGCTCCCTGCTGGAAACCAGTGTGCTCACCGTCCACACCGATGCATCCCATGCTGGCTGCTCAAAGACCACCCTGAGCTTGGCCTGGACCTGGCTTCTGGATATTTGCATTCAGCAGGTCAGGAGGAGTTGAGGAATCTCTTCTTAATGTCCCCCAGGTGGTCGGGATGTGCAGTCAGCCATGAGAACCCCTAGAAGCTGCTCACCTGGCATCTGCCGTGGGCCGTGTAAAAGGATGATTGTGCTTTTCTGATCAGGGACTGTGCCTCATGTCCCTTTGTGTGGCGCTGGGCATAGCAATATGGGCCTCCCTCTTACAAAGTTCAAAGGGCTTCAAGGGACTGCAGAGTTAGGCACAGGATCAGCTGGTACAGGGCTGCTTTCCAACAGGCAGGAGCCAGGGTGGCCCTCCAGCTGCTCCAACAGGTGCTTCATTCTCAAAGGCCGGCCCCCATGGGGTGCTGGTTGTTACACATTTTGACTATTGTGTCTCCTTTCAACTACTGAAAGTATAATTCTCATGAGGTGTGGGGTCAGGGACCCAAGTTCTTCCCTTTCTCCCTTGAGGCATCACAACAGGTCTCCAGGGAAATGGGGAACACCGTTGAAATCTGGTCAGATTAAAATAAAAGGTGAAACCTATCTAAGGTGTATTAGAGGCCTAATAAAAATCTACTTTTTTCTTCTAGGACACGGTTATAACAGAAGCCTCCCACCTCCCTGAAAATACAATACACTTCTGACATCCTCCCAGTCTAAGAAAAGGCACCAATAATGTTCAAGTCATGGGTGGCTTCAGTGAAAACTCTGGTGAAATGATGACAGTTTGGCTGGCTTGGATGGTTTTGCTGCTAGTGTGAAGGTCGAGATATGGTTTCTATTATAAACCACACTTTCTCATATTTTGTGGCATTGCTATTTTAAATTGTCCTGCAAAGAGGCTTCCAGCCAGCAGGACTCTTTGGAGCCCGTGGGAGTGGTGGTTATGAGCCTTGGAGATGTGTTTGCCACATGCCGCTCCAAAGAGATGTTCCTCTAACCATTTCCCTTTCTCTGTCTTTCTGAAACAGAATGTAATTGCTCAGGCCTCGGCCCTCTGGCCTGACCCCAGCGAGCCCCTGGCCACACACTGCTTGATCCTCGAAATGGAAAATACAGGCAGCAAAGTCAGCAGGGATCTGGCGACGCAGACGTTCTCGGAGTGGAGCGAAGCGCTGGAGAAAAGCACTCAGTGGATGGGGTTTCTTTCTTCTTTTCTTTTCTTTTTTTTTTGAATCACCTTGATTGCAGTGCACCCAGGCTCAGGAGGGTATGCCTGTGCTCCCACACAGCTCACACAGATGGCCCTGGTCACCACCAGAACGCATGCAGCTTTCTGCCCCACATCTGACTTCCCGAAGCTCAGGCAGGCCTGGACAATACCACGCTAGCTGCCACTAAAGCTCCAAAGCCACGTTTTCCAGATTGTCTTGATCTCCCCAGATATTTTGAGTCCAGGCCTCACAGCCATTCAACCACAGGCTTTAGAATTGAGCCTGGCATTTCATATCCTTTTCCAGTTTTCAAAATAAGTCTTTCCTCTGGAGAAAAATATTGGCTTCCTTTAGAAGCTTGGGCCTGAATTTGCTGCATTTCTCTCAAGTCAGGCAGGGGTCCAGACCACGTTCTATGATCTTTCCCCAAGCTCTGGGGAAATCTTTCCCCATCCTACCTTGGTGAGCATGGTAGCATAAATGGACACTGTCCAGGAGAGGCTGCAGGAATTAGCCCTTCAGGGCTGGGGAGAGCTGTGTCCTGCCCTTGGACTGTAGCTCTGGGTCAACTGAGGTGAGAAGAATTCGTGCTTTCAACACCTCTTCCCTGTTGAAATTTCTTCTGGGGCTACTAATAAGTAGCCAAGGTTGAAAGCCTGACTTCACTTTCTTCTCTGTTTACTTGGTGACTGGTTTACACACCAACCAAGTGAACAATCTGTCAATAAGTAACCAGGAATCAACTGTCTCAATATTTAATAATTCGTACCACCCACTAACATCTACTGAGACTCTACTGTGTACAAGTTCTACGATGGGAAACAAAAGTCAAGATGCCACAGACCTGCCCTCAGGGAGCCTCCACTCTGGGAAGGCAGAGTCCAAAACAGACAAACAAATGTAGCATCAGGTCTCATGGAAATTCCAAGCTGGAGAACATTAGCAACTCTTGAGCGTTTCCTGGAAGAGATGGTGTTTGAGTTGGGCTTTGAAGGACAGGGAGGGATTGGCACAGAGAGGGCATTCCAGGGATTCTACTGATTATTTATTAGGCTGATTGGAGTTACTTGGGCAAGCACGGTTACCCCTCCCTGACCACCAAATACCCAACACTTAAGTCTTGCACTGGAAGAATTGTTTTCACAACCAGGAAAATTTTTGTTCCAATATATGCAAATCACCCATGTTGGTGATAAGAAAGAAAGGGGTTGGGGTAAGGAAGAAGAAAAGGAGGTAAATTGGGCCTGGAGCAACTGTAGAGGTTTTTGCATTATGACACGAGCAAGAAAATTTAAAAGGATGATGGTAGAACTTCTGTTTCTGTAACTGTGAAGGAGCCAAGATGTAGCTCTAGACCCCACAGAAGCCAGAAGGGTGAGTCTGTAACTGGGAAACATGAGGTTAGAAACACATTGAACATTCTGTTGAAATGTTTGGAACATCTTAGAAGAACTGGATGGGACTGTGTGCTTCATGGCTAGACTTGAATTCAAGTCCTGGGTTTGTTGTTCAGAGATTTGTAACCATAGGCAAGGCATCTAAAATGCTGAGCTGCCATTAACTCAGTAAAATTGGGATCACAGTAGCCACAATGCAGAGAGAGTGAATTGAGGAGGTACTTAATTCCAGATAGCCACTATTGTTATGGTTGTTACTGACCAAAATTTTTTTTTTAAATCCCCATATTTTTATTATCTGCAAAATATAAAATAACTTGATGTGTATGTCATGGAAACTTTTGGGAGGGCCATAGGGAGCTCTTTCCAAAGTCTACAATGATCCAGGCAAGAAAAATTAAGATTATTGTTCACAGCAACCAGTATTACTAATTAAAGGTGTATGAAATCACATTGACAGTCTGTTTAGTGGGTCAGTGTAAGAATTTTCGTGGAACTGCTCATGGCCTCAGTTCTTTAAATTTGTTCTTTCCATGAGCTATGAATTACATTACCCTGAAGATGATGGATCATGATCCTCCTCTGTAAGAATTCCCTGTGGCTTCCCATTGAACTTAAGATTAAAAATACCAAGTTTTTTTTTTTTTTTGAGATGGAATCTCGCTCTGTCGCCCAGGCTGGAGTGCAGTGGCGCAGTCTTGGCTCACTGAAACTGCCACCTCCCAGGTTCAAGTGATTCTCCTGCTTCAGCCTCCCAAGTAGCTGGGATTATAGGCACGTACCACCACGCCCGGTTAATTTTTGTATTTTTAGTACAGACGGTGTTTCACCACTTTGGCCAGGCTGGTCTCGAACTCCTGACCTCAGGTGATCTGCCTGCCTCGGCCTCCCAAAGTGCTGATATTACAAGCGTGAGCTGCCATGCCCAGCCACAAAAATACCAAGTCTTAAGATAGAAAATACCAAGTCCTGGCCTGATGGTCCCTTGCTTACCTAAGCAGCCCCATCTTGTTGCCATGTCCCCTCTCCTGGCTCCCCACACTTGGCCACCTGGCCCATTCTTTCCATTCCTCCAACTCTCAAAGGTCTTTCCTGGCTCAGGTTCTTCAAGCAGCCTGTTCCCTCAGCCTGGAAAGCACTTCCTCTTCCCGCCTGGCCACTGAGCACTCCTCCTCTGGGTTTCAGCCTCAAGCTCCCTTCTCAGAGAGGGCCCCCCCAGCCCCTCATCTATATTGGGGTCCTGTTGCCCCCACCCCAGTACCCTCTTTCATGGCACTCTCTGTGTCCATGACAGCTCTTACAATGGCGATTTATTTGTGTGGCACGCGTGTTTATTTAGTGTCTAGTGCCTTCACTGGCAGGGAAGGCGGGAGGGGGGCAAGGACTCTCACTGGCTCCGCACTGTGGAATTAGAACTTTTCATTGGCCATCACATGTAGTCGGCACTGAGCACATATCTGCTGGTTCGCTAGGCACATGATTGCTGAGGCACACGGCCTTCACGGTCGAGGATGGAAGAGTGCTTGAGTCTGCTGCAGACTGCCCACAGCCCTTCTCCACTTGGCATTTTGCTGTGTTGTGCCTGACTCTCCCATAATTTAGCGTCACCGAGCCTGCCTCCTCAGTGTCCTTGGCCCACCATGACATTGTGACAACCCAACCTGCCCCAGGCCCCTGGGGGAGGGAGTGGCAGGACGACCCACTGAGAACCCCGGTGGAGCCAACCTGGGCAGGGGTCCCATGCTCTGGGGAAGAGTGTGATCTTCATCCCCTGGCGGGAATATGCAGGGCAAAGGCTTTCCAGAGGACGGGGACCAGGTCTCAGGCAGGACTTCCGTGAGGAAGGCCCATTTCCTATCTTTGAAGCAAAGAGCTTGGCTGGTGTGACTGGCTCAGGCTGGACCCGTGGAGGCAGCCTGTGCTTTACCTCTTTCTGTTTTATCCTATGGGAATAAGAACACTTCAGATTTCTCTCCTTTCAGGACAGGAGGCTGGAGAAAGGACTGACAGCAGTTGGAAATCCAGCTGGTTTATTAAAGAGTGCAGGGGCAGAGGCAAACTGGGGGCCCTTGCTTTGCTATGGCAGGGTCAGCAGTCCCGCTGGATGACTGTGTGTAATCCCAGTACTTTGGGAGGCTGAGGCAGGCGGATCACAAGGTCAGGAGTTCGAGACCAGCCTGGCCAATACGGTGAAACCCCATCTCTACTAAAAATAGAAAAACTAGTCAGGGCCAGGCGCGGTGGCTCACGCCTGTAATCCCAGCAGTTTGGGAGGCCGAGGCGGGCGGATCACGAGGTCAGGAGATCAAGACCATCTTGGCTAACACAGCGAAACCCCGTCTCTACTAAAAATACAAAAAATTAGCCAGGTGTGGTGGCAGGCGCCTGTTGTACCAGCTACTCGGGAGGCTGAGGCAGGAGAATGGCGTGAACCCGGGAGGCGGAGCTTGCAGTGAGCAGAGATTGTGCCACTGCACTCCAGCCTGGGCGACAGAGTGAGACTCTGTCTCAAAAAACAAAAAAAGAATTAGTCAGGCGTGGTGGCAGGCACCTGTAGTCCCAGCTACTCGGGAGGCTGAGGCAGGAGAATCGCTTGAAACTGGAAGGTGGAGGTTGCAGTGAGCCAAGATCCCACCATTGCACTCTAGTCTGGGCCGCAGAGCAGACTCCGTCTCAAAAAAAAAAAAAAAAAAAAAAAAAATCTGTTTCTGTCTTTATCTTTTTCAGTGACGCGTCTCTAAGAAATCCTAAGAAAAAGATGAACTCAATTAAGTCTTCCTGCTAGTGCAGCCACCTTAGAGTCTGCAAGACTTAAATTGATGGTAGAAAGTTGGTGTGTTTTGGGGAAGGGCATTTTTACCAAGGAAACCAAATCTTCCATGTTTCTGGGATGGCGGCTATAGGCAGAAAGGAGTGGGGGACAGGACTCTAGTGGCTGTCACCCAGCATCACCATGTCCTGACTCAGCTGTTTTCCTAATCATGGCTAAACCAGAAACCAGTCTCATCTGCCAGCCGAACTCAGACCCAGAGAGACTGCTTTCGGGCTGGGAGTCTTGCCATGCCACAGATGTGAAGTGTAAGCCAGCCCTGAAACGTCATCGCATGCACTGTGGATGGGTGTGTAGGTTTCAGGGCAAAACATAACGTTCTTTTACCATTTGGGGAGAAGTTTAGCGAATAGGAAAGTGAGAGATTAATAGCGTTGGCACAGAGCAGAAACGAGGATATAGAATAGGGTCTTTAATTCTCTGTTGTCAAGAAAGGATAACAAACAATCGAATGATGTCAAAGGAAGAAGTTTAAGCCAATAAAGAAAGAATGGACACTTGTTTTGGGGATTTCTCAGAAAACAAATAAATAAAGCCCCAATGTTATATTAAAGTAGAATCAGAAATTATAGATTTTATGTATGGTGTCTTAATAATAAAAATCTGTAAATTCCAGGATAGAAGTAAAATGATTAAGATCTTTAGTCTAGGAAACTGCAGAGTCATTAAAAGATATCTCAGTGTCTCTCAGGACTCAGGGACGGTTATGAGTTTCCAGAGAGACATTTGCGTTCATGGATATAGATGCTGTAAGTTATGTTAATGGAACTGATCGTTCTCCTTGGATTGGCTTCTTGGAAGCTCAGAACCACATGTGTGTTCCATTTTGTTTGGCTGTATGTTATTTTCAGAACTAACAATAACAGCTGGGCGCGGTGGCTCACGCCTGTCATCCCAGCACTTTGGGAGGCCAAGGCGGGCGGATCACTTGAGGTCAGGAGTTCAAGACCATCCTGGCCAACATGGTGAAACCCCGTCTCCACTAAAAATACAAAAATTAGCTGGTCAGGGTCGAGGGCACCTGTAATCTCAGCTACTTGGGAGGCTGAGGCAGGAGGATCTCTTGAACCTGGGAGGCAGAGGTTGCAGTGAGCTGAGATCATGCCACCGCACCCCAGCCTGGGTGACAGAGGGAGACTTCATCTCAAAAACAACAAAAACAACAACAACAAAAAACAAAAACAAAAACAAAACAACAAACAAAAAGAACTAACAATATCCATGATGCAGAGTCATCAGGAGAATTAGAAACAGGAACTAGGATGCACTTAATTCAAGATAGCTATTATTATGCAGTAGTTGTTGTCATTGACTAAAATTTAAACAGAAATTTTTCTTGATGTATTTATTATCTGCAAGGTGTAAAATAACTTTCTATGCATGTCATTGAAGCTTTGGGGGAGGGGTCATTCTAAAGCTGCTAAGGATCTGGGCGTGATACATGAAGATGAGTTTCGCAGCCCTTATCATTAGTAATTAAAGGTGTGGGAGCCACCATGGATAGTCTATTAGTGAACAACCCTCATCTTTCAGAGCTAATCTTATTTTTTCACACCCTATTTCTCTTATTTCTGGTGTTCTTTTGTTTCTTTTTAAAGTTTCTACTTCACTTATCTTTGAAATTACCTCAAATCTTCCTTTGGAAGTGATTGTATATTTTAAAATGCTGCTCTAATAATTGTCAATAGCTAAGCATTCTTCCTTTCTGTTCTGTAGCTTCCCCCTAAGACATACAATACAGTACTGGTTAGCCCTTGCTAACTGATGGTCTCACTTTTGATTTACTCAGACAAATGTGTGTGTATTTGTCAATGCATACGAAAGTAATATATAATAGAACATAACATGGTCAACACTAATTTGTCGGTTTCCTACAGGGGAGCAGGTACTTGGATCCACAGCAGAGTGCGGGGCAGGAGGATGGGGGAGAGATGGAAGAGAGAAGGTACTTGGACCCACAGCAGAGTATGGGGTGGAAGGATCGGGGGGAGACGGAAGCAGAGCCAGGGGAAGGAGGACGTGTCCTCAGACATGTCACTGGGCATCCTGAGTGGGCCAGCACCAGTCAGAATGGTGCAGAGGCTGCTGTTTGTCCTTGCTCTCCCCTCACCCCTTCTTTCTGTTCTTTGTTTTAGTGCCCCAGTCTGCCTGACTCCTGGCCTCTGTTTCACTTTTGTTCTGTGATTGGGACCCCCTGGTCTGCACTTCAGCACAAATTTAGGTCTCAGAACCAAAGCTGACCCAAGGCAGGAATTTTCTAGCCCCACTAGTCAGCTGATTGATGAGACTGAGGGGAAGCCGCTAGTGGGTTCTGGGCAGAAGCAGATTTATAGCTTATGCACCAAGGCTTCTCATGTGTGTGAACTTCTTCCAAATCCCTTTACCTAATTTTGTAGTCATAATTGTGTATGTTTTCTTCTTAAAGAGAGATCCCCTTCACCTTAATTCCATAATCTTCAGAGTCCTACAAAACCTGAGTCTGGCCCTGGCTCTGGTATGTATATTTTGCTCCCTGATAAAAGTAGGAGACAGGCAAACAGAACCCACACCCTTTCTTTCCTGCTTTGGAATGTCCTGATGGGATATGATGTGATGCGTGGAGCTGCAGCAGCCACCTTGTGACCTTGAAGAAAGCCAAGAGCATTGCAGAAGAGCTGGCTTGGGGTGTGATATAATTGAGTTGCTGGATTCAGCAATCCTGGAATTGCCTGCCTCCAGACTTCTAGTTATGTGGGATAGTAAATCCTTTTTGTTTAAGTCACATTTATCAAATGGGCTGTGATTTATGACCAAGAGCATCTTAATGGATGCCTCGAGGTCTCCCAGCACTGCATTTCATCACTCACTGGAAGGCCCTGCATCTTCATGCCGGACGTGTGGCTGCTGAGATACCATGTTTACTTTCACTGAGAGGACTCAGGGCTGAAGCTGCTTCCCCAGCACCTGTCACACCCTACTGCAGGGGACCAAGACCTTTCTCGCTGGAATTGAGATGGTACCTCATTAGTCATCCAGCATCTCCATAGTGACCTCTGGCCCTGCACTCCCCTACCTAAGCCTGTTTTCCACCAAGATGCCCCGATCATTTCTGCCCTCTTACACTCTCCCTCCCTACCACACAGCCTCTCAGCACGGGTGACTTCAGCTAAAGACGACAGAGTAATGACGGATGCAAATAGCCAGCTAAGAAATGACTGACGGCTGTGGATTAACCTTCAGGGCATATTTGCTTTTAAAAATTCCAAGCAATTCTGCCAGAATTTTATAAACTGAAAAAAGTTCAAACAGTAAGCCCTTTGGTGTGATCTGGAAGGCTGGCGTTGTGGAATACAGTGAGACAGGTGACTTGCTTGACCACATATGTGCTCCGTGTGAGGTCCTGAGCAAACCACTCTAAGTGATGATTTGGTGATCCCAACCTAACTTCACTCCAGGTGACCTCACAGGCTGTGATGAAGTGATGAGAAGCATTTTGGATTGTAGAGGAGAGGGCGTTAGGGAACAGAGGGACCCTCATCTCGTAAACCACGTGGCAGAGAAGCCATAGCTGCCTGAGAAGGACCTCGCCAGCCTCTTCTCTGCGCAACTCACACTCCTAACTGGATCTGCTCTCTTCTCAGTTCCCTGGTGCTAGGTGCTTCTCTGTCTGAGAGCACCCGGAAGCCACGCAGTCCTCCTGCATGACTGATGTTCATGTCACACAACCCCCATTTTCCCATGCCCATGTCCCAGACTCCTACTCACTTGCCCAGTCAGCCTTCCTGCTGATCATCACCTGCCCTTATGCCCCCGGGGTGACTACTGACAGTCTTAGGTCTCACACTTGGTTGGCCTCAACCAGCTACTCTCATGTACCCTGGAGCCTGTTCTATTAGGTTGGTGCAAAAGTAATTGTGATTTTTGCCATACCGCAATTACTTTTGAACCAAGCTAATAATTGCAACCCACCTTCAAATTCCTAAAATAACCCATGCTGTCTTCAGGAATGAACTGTAAACATGACACGACCGCAGACTCCCCTAAAGGGCAGGGCCTACCCACCATGGCCTGATATCACAAGCTGATGCCAGAGCTGGATGAGCTTAGAGTCCAGGCCAACCAGGAGAAGGCTGTGGAGGTCATTCAGGCATGAGGCAATTAAGGTTTGGACAAAAAATGCATGATATTCTCCTCTGAAAGATCAAATTGGCAAACTGGGGACTCACAGTCTCGTTTGCCAAACATTTCTCTTGAAGGTGAAAGTTAAGCTGAGCCTCTCCCTGCTTTTGACTGCCCTTGAGCAATTGCTTTGGTTCACAGTAATTGTTCCACTTTCAAGCGAACAGGTTACATTGTAAGCCGGGTAATCGAGTTAAGGCCCGTTTGTGAAAACACAGTGAGTCTGGAGCCACGAAGTCTAAACCATGACTCTGGGTTCGCATCTACAGTTGTGTCTACAAAGTTACCCGATCAAGACTTTTGATTCTCTAAAGAAAGACATAACGCAACAAATGATGCCTACATGAAAAAATCTTTTATGTATAAAAACTTGAGTAACTATTATTTAACTTTGGACTGTTTTATAGAATTTGCATAGATAATAAATTGGCACATATTTCATAATTACCTCAGTTATGAACCAGCCTTCATCAGCCACTAAAGTCAAAGGAGAGACAAACTTCCCTTTCTTGTAATAGAACCTGCTTGGGATGGCTTCTTTCTCGTAGACAGTCATGTGTTCCACTGTGCTCAGTTTGTTATATATCTGCAAAGAAAATCAAGAGTGATCAGTTTGACACTCTCTTAAATATGTGTGAATATTTACTGGAGCTAGGGGAGAGGAGAACTTACATATAAGACCAAAGAAAGAAATTGCCAAATACTTGATAGATTTGAATATGTAAAAACAAAAAACTTTTGTCTGTCTCAAAAAGCAAGGTGGCTTTATCCAGGAAGGCCGAAGATCCTCACACTCTCTCACCTAAGAAGTTGACTCTGAGGAATAGAGTGAAATCCCTCAAGCCTGTGCATGTAGACATGTGGAGGAATGAACCCTGAAAACTGGAACAGCCCAAATGCCCAGCAATAATGGGGGAGAGAAAGAATTCATGGTGTGGTTCTGCAATGGAATACTCTACAGCACTGAAGATGAATGAATTATAGCTACAAACATTCCTGGAAGACTCTCAGGGATCTCAGCTTTAGGGGGGAAAAAGCAAGTTGCTGAAGAATACAGACAAAATTATTCCAATTCTATATTTCTTATTACGGTTTGAGCAACTACAAAACTAAACAGCATATATGGTAAAACGGTAAACAGAAGTTTTAATAATTTAAGACAGTGGTTTCCTCTGAGGGGGCAAAAAGGCGGATTGGGTCTGAGAAGGACATACAGCTGTCCCAGGTAATGGTAACATCCCATTTCTCAAGTGTTCTGAGTATAAAGGGTCTGCTGTAACATTACCATTCACACCTTATTCATTTTATAATAATGTCAAAACGCCCATGCTCTAATATTATGTCAAAACTCCCATGCTGATATTAAAGGGAAAGTAAGAAATTGGTCTACCTGATGTTAAATATTGCAAAGATCAAAAAAGAGGATTTGTTCTTCAACTTGACCTAGAGCCTATCTTACCTGCACATGAATCTTTAAAGCACTAGTAATTGTTTGCCATTAATTACATTGCTAATTTCATGATGAAGATGCAAACTTTGTACATACTTTGTACATCTGCCTGCCTCAGCCTCCCAAAGTGCTAGGATTATAGGCTTCAGCCACCGAGTGTGGCCCTGTACATATTTCTTTTTATCTCTCTCTCTTTCTCTCTTTCTTTCTTTCTTTCTTTCTTTCTTTCTTTCTTTCTTTCTTTCTTTCTTTCTTTCTTTCTTTCTTTCTTTTCTTTCTTTCCTCTCTCTTTCTTTCTTTTCTTTCTTTCCTCTCTCTTTCTTTCTTTCCTCTCTCTCTCTCTCTCTTTCTTTCTTTTTGACGGAGTTTTGCTCTTGTCACCCAAGCTGGAGGGCAATGGCAAGATCTTGGCTCACTGCAACCTCCGACTCCTGGGTTCAAGCAATTCTCCTGCCTCAGCCTCCCAAGTAGCTGGAACTACAGGCACCCACTGCCACACCCAGCTAATTTTTGTATTTTTAGTAAAGACGGGGTTTTGTCATGTTGGCCAGGCTGCTCTTGAACCCCTGACCTCAGGTGATCCACCCGCCTTAGCCTCACAAAGTGCTGGGATTACAGGCGTCAGCCACCGTGCCTGGCCCTGTACATATTTCTAATAGTAGCAACCACTTAAATATCTATGGCTAAAATTAAAATCGACTGACTGATGTTGACTTGGCCTTTAGCCAAATCAGGCATATATTTCTGGGCATAACTGAATATAAGATTGAGTTTATCAACTCAACTCTGTAAAATAATTTAGTGGATGGTTTCTGACGGCTCCATGAGTTATGATTTTCTACTTAAGGAAATGCGGAGTTCTTAAGGAAAGGAGGATGCATTTGCAGAAGGATTTTGTATAAGTGAAAAATCTGGCGACACACAGCAGGTCTCACAAACTGTTGTGTCCGTCACATGACAAACTGTCGCCCAAACATGGCCCCCGCTTTTGAATACTCTACCAACTGCTTTGGCTGCTTGCAATGCCTGACTTGAACAGTACCTTGGAAGGCGCTCTCCCTAGCTCAAAAGCTGTTGATGCCCAAGTTCTGGAGACAGCACGTTCCTAAGTGCCAAATTGGAGACAAGGATGATCTTTCTTGCCAAAAAAAAAAAAAGAAAAAAAAACCCAGAACGTGTTTTCAAGAACCTGCCAATGTGTAAAATATTGTTTCTGATTTCATATTTCGGGAGCTCATGGGAACACTTCATAAACATAGCCTGCACCCGCAGTCCCTGACCATGGAGCCTGAGAACAAAAGACCGTCCCCTGGGGATGGAGCAAGGCTGGGAGCAGTGGCATTGTGGGCATCTGTGTTCCTCAACCCCAAATAGACAGATCTTATAGGGGAGTAGGCTCCGTGAGTCATGATTTTCTACTTAAGGAAATCCGGAGTTCTTAAGGAAAGGAGGATGCGTTTGCAGAAGGATTGGCCTAAAGAGGTGAGACCCTGGCCTCCACCATTGCTTCATCCTTACTAATGACTGTCCAGAGCCAACTGCATCACTGCAGTGAGGATGGAGAGAGAAAGCAGGCCGGCCAGGACCTACTCCTGCACCCTGTGGTTGGCAACCTCCGGGGCAGCAGGTCGCCTGCCCCCAGGAAGACAGTTGCTTCCTGCCCGGATCAGTTTCATCTGGGAGTGGGACGAGCCACAAAGCCCATATTGGGAAGTAACTAGGAACTCGGGGGACAAGCAGCCAGCAGAAGGTGCCACTTGCTCCTCCTCCCTTCTCAGGGTAGGTCACCAGCTACTGCCAGGCAGAATATTTGTTTTGAGAGCAGGGTAAGCAGACGTCTAGTCATCCCTGGTGCAGGACAGTGACTGTGGGGAGCAGAGCTTTGTCCCCATCTTGGCACTGTGGGAACTCAACCACACCCTCTGGTGGGGATCATCATGGTCACCGACACATACACTGTCCTTGAAGTGGGCTCAGCATGCTTCCATATCCCTCACAGCAGCCAGGAGGCAGCTATGACAACACCACCATGCTCATGTACAGGGAGGCAGAGGGGCTAGGGTGGGGAGCTTGTCTGGCTTCCAACTGAACACAGAGCTAGGAATGGTGGCTCCTGACATAAGGAGCTGGGCACTGCATACAGCCTCAGCTCCCTTCATTCTTTACCCTCTTGTTCCCCAACAGAAACAGATCAGCCTGGCAGCAGCCTCCTTCCTGAGAAACGGTAGCCTAGGGATGCTGCTGATGCTCCCCAGATGTGCCTGAGAAGTGCTGCATTTGGGCCAATAATAAAACAGCCCTAGGCTGGGCGCGGTGGTTCACGCCTGTAATCCCAGCGCTTTGGGAGGCTGAGGCAGGCGGATCACCAGGTCAGGAGATCGAGACCATCCTGGCTAACATGGTGAAAGTCCGTCTCTACTAAAAAAAAAAAAATACAAAAAAATTAGCTGGGCATGGTGGCGGGCGCCTGTAGTCCCAGCTACCCGGGAGGCTGAGACAGGAGAATGGCGTGAACCCGGGAGGCAGAGCTTGCAGTGAGCTGAGATAGCACCACTGCACTCCAGCCTGGGCGACAGAGCGAGATTCCGTCTCAAAAACAAACAAACAAACAAAAAAACAGCCCTGGTGTGGGCCTGTGTGATGCTTCCTTGATCTCATTTAATTCTCATGACATTCAATGGAGCAGACATCATCAAGCCCATTTCAGAGAAGAAAAAACAGAGACTTGATAGGGAGTGAGAGGCAAACTAGGTCATCTGTCTCCAGCATCCGAGCTCCTGACACTGCTCTGTATGTCAGTATTAAAACTACAAGGAAAGGCCGGGTGTGGTGGCTCACACCTGTAATCCCAGCACTTTGGGAGGCCGAGGCGGGTGGATCACCTGAGGTCAGGAGTTGGAGACCAGCCTGACCAGCATGGAGAAACCCTGTCTCTACTGAAAATATAAAATTATCCGGGTGTGGTGGTGCACGCCTGTAGTCCCAGCTGCTCAGGAGGCTGAGGCAGGAGAATCACTTGTACCTGGGAGGCAGAGGTTGCAGTGAACTGAGATCACACCATTGCACTCCAGCCTGGGCAACAAGAGTGAAACTCCGCCTCAAAAAAAGAAACAAACACACACACACACACACACACACAAAACAAAACAAAAAAACTACAAGGAAAAGACACAGTGCAAATGGCAACACACGGGGGCCCACATGGCCCTCCTTCGCCCCCCCACGGGGCTGTCTTGCCTCAGAGTGTTTCCCAGGGGCCGGCCAAAGGCTCACAACAGGCCCGCGGTCCTTTGCTTGCTGCAGGTCATTCAGGCTGATATACTTATTCAGTTCAATCACTTTGTCCATCCAGAAAATGTCGGTCATTCCGTGATCCGAGAAAATGATGACGTTCAGGCGGTCCTGCAGGCCCCGCTCCTGTGGGGTGGGAAAAGACAGTCATTACGGCACCAACAGAGAGGCTCGTGCACTCAGAAAACCTTGTTAACTACAAATGATAGAAGAAAGGCTATCTCCTCAGCTCTGTGTTTAATCATCTACTATTTTGCCCTGGTGAGACCCAGTTCAAAACCACAACAGAAGCCCTTTGCAGAGGGGACTGTGAGGCTCAGTCATGTTCAATTCGTGCTGACACCTTACATAGCACTTTCAGCTTTTTAAGGTCGACCCTCTGCATCTTCTTTGGCTCTTTCAACAAACTTGTGTGCTGGTTTGAGAACTATCACGTGCCCATGTTACACATGTACAGGATAAAGCACAGGAAGGGAAAGCAAAGGTAAAAAAAAAACCGAACACTTGTAGTCATTCAGCAAAAGCATGAGGTAGAATCAGGACTGGAACCTGTCTACATGTCAAGCTGCTACCAAACTTATTAGGATTCCACAGAGCTGGGTGTCTCTCCAGCTGAGCCAGGCGAGAAGGCACACCTAGGTCAGTCTCTCTCACCGGCCTGGCTATGGAACAAAGGATCACTTGGTATCGCAGGAGGCATTGTGTGACGCCAAGGGACTCATCAAAGCCCGTGCTGGCACAGTTGGCCTTTAGCAGTAAGAGGGAAGATGTCGACAGGCGTGACTGTGGAGGAGACAAACAGAGGGTGACAGAGAGAAGGCCAGGCCATGTATCTTTGCTTCAAGTCACCTGGATCCACTTGGTCATGTACTTCAGGACAGTGTCTACAGCCTTGAGGGCATCTTTCCTCTGCGGGGATGCAGGCCCGTAGTGGTGGCCTTCCACGTCAATGCGCTCATGGTATATGGCTGCCAGGTCGGCCCGGCCACTCCTGGAGGGACAGAGGACAGAGGCATAGGTGATGGAGGCCCCCACCAGCTTGCTCCCTTATCACTCCCATAGCAGTCTGTGAAGGTGTTCACACTCCCCGAAACCTTGTCCCTGGGCCAGGCAAAGCCAATACCCTAAAATAAATGAGGTCAGATCTCCAAGGGAGAAATACACACTGAACCAAGAATTGCTGGTCCTGAGCAATTCTTTGCAATCTTTGGACATAGAATTCGCAGTCTTTGAACATAGTGAAGCTTCCGTAAAATCTGTCCTTTGGATAAGCCTCAGCATTTCATTGCTTTAGGTACATGCACATTTAGCATTTCAGATGTGCCTGTTCACACAGTATGGCATCTTTTTAGGTGTCCACACTTCCAGAGTGGGCTTACGTATAGGGAAAAATCCGATTAAACTCAGTGGTGACTTACTATAGTGAGGAGTTTTCATGAATAAAGTTTACCATTGCGTCAAAGTTTAATGAATGAACTAATTCTAGGTTTCTTCGTGTTAGATACCTCACCTTAGGGTAGCACTCACTGTCCTGGTTTCCTTAAGGCTATTACTCTATTCACAAACCTCCACATCAGCCATTATGTATGACAATTTACCTGATGGCCTTTGGTCAGGAAGCTGTCAACCCCAGATGCTGGGAATCCTGGATTTGGGATACTTGTGATTCAGGGATCATACACGTGTCTTTTGTGAAAGGATTATACGTTGATATTTCATTGACTCATTAGGACCCTATGTCTTCAAGGGCTGAGACCCCTTGCCTGTCTGGAGTTTAGCTGACACATGCTTGCTTGCCAGCTGTTTTCCACAGGGATCTGGTTTCCATCCCAAGTCAGCTCATTTGCAATGAATTGTTTGGGGGAGGAGTGATGAGTAATCATGCCTGCCCATCTACTACTGGCCATTGACAGCTCTAAGGTCCAGGAACCATTCCAGAAGGACATGTGGCCCCCAGCACAGTTACCTGAGAGCTGCAAGGGGTTCCTGGCCCTGGGGTTTCAGGGACACCTGAGTCTCCCATCACTTTATGATTCTGTCCCGATTTCTTTGCCATGTAAAAAATTCTTAATGTTCTTTCCATTTTTCTTACTAAAGTGGGTGACTGTTAAGAAAAATGATCCGAAACTTAGAAATAAAGCCTACAGTATGATTGCCTGTCTTCTCAGTGCTGTGGTGAGCACTGTCTAATAGGCTTGCTTGAGTCACCAGACTGAACTACTGATTGGAGTTCAGACTCTAGAAATCTAGCTGTTAACTTGTAGGAAACTGATAAGATGAAAATTATTTTTGTCGATGGAGAAAGCAGCTCTAACATTATGGTTTGATTATCCTCTATATTATTAAGCATATCTGCATCAAACAATAATTATCCTTCATCATTCTCCATCCTTCTGTTTCTTGGTGTGTGTGTGTGTGTGTGTGTGTGTGTGTGTCTCATTTTCTCCTTATAAACAACTTTGTCATGCTCCTGGTTCCCCTCAGCAAGAAACTACGTTGAACCTTGGCATATTCCTCATACCCAGATGTGCTGAGCATATGACAAGTCTTGATTTTGAAAATTCTCTTTTGACAGGGTCATTGGAACTAGACAAATCCGGGATCAAACTCTGGCTTCTCTTCTAACTAACCTCGAGGCCTCAGATGAATGGCAAGATTATCTCCAAGCCTCCGTTTTCCCATCTGAAAAACCTACTTGATATGGTTTGGCTGTGTCCCCACCCAAATCTCATCTTGAATTGTAGCTCCCATAGTCCCCATGTGTTGTGGGAGGGATCCGGTGGGAGGTGATTGGAGCATGGGGGCTATTCTCATGATATTGCTATTCTCATGATCGTGAGTGAGTTCCCATGAGATCTGATAGTTTTATAAAGGGCTTTCCCCGCTTTTGCTTGGCATTTCTCCTTGTTGCTGCCATGTGAAGAAGGACGTGTCTGCTTTCCCTTCTGCCATGATTATAAGTTTCCTGAGGCCTCCCCAGCCCTATAGAGCTGCGAGTCAATTAAATCTCTTTCCTTTACAAATTACCCAGTCTTAGGTATGTCTTTATTAGCAGCATGAGAATGAACTGATACACTACTCAAAGGGTAACATGGTGTATTAAACAAGCTGATGTGTATAAAGCACTTGGCACATAGTAAAAGGGAGGGGAGAGGAAGAAATGCCTCCCATTTCTCTCTTCCTTCCAGGTGGCCCTAGATAGCTTTTCCTGAGTATGTGGCTAAGCAGGGATGAGAAGCCAGTCTCCTAGCCCCTGCCTGATTCCTGCTCCTTCTTCCCTGTACTCTACAGGGAGGAGGGACCAGGCCAGGGCAGGGGAGCTGGCTTCCTGGTGGCCCGTGGAAAGAGTTGTGTCATCCATTCCTTCATTAGTCCAGGCACCACTGAGGCTCTGGGATCCTGAAGGCAGTCCTTTAGAGCTGTCTTCAGTAGCCTGGAGCTTGAAAAAGGACTATATCTATACACAGCCTATGGCTGTGCCCACTGTTCCTGTAGCCAAGTTGTTTCCTGACTGACACTTTTGTGAGGCTGCACAGTGAGTCTGCTATACAAGCCTGGAAGCAGTTGCCCGGCCCACTGTGACTACCTCCTGCTCTCCTCCACCCATCCCATGAGCCATTCAAGGCTTATTTCAGCTTTAGCACCATGCGCCTTTTCCTGCCCACGGAACCACGAATATCCTGCAAACAGGACTTCCAGGAGGATGGGAGTAAGTGATGCAGATCACAAACCCTGCCTCCTTTTCAGCCAGGATAAAGGGCCGTGTGTGGGGGGTGCTGCCTGCAGACTGCCCATGTGTGGGGGGAGGCACGTGGCTCCAGTGCCTGGGCTGCAGGCTGCAGACACACGACACCTAAGCAGGCTGCAGAACCCCAGGCCTTAGGATGGCCCCAAAAAGGACACTTGCAAAGAGGTGCGTCTGGACTCCCTGTCGCTGTCTCAATTTCAGAGTGTCTTAGAGGTGTGAGCTGGCAGAGACCAGGGTAGAGGACTGAGGAGTTGACCCTGGAGTGGTTCTCAGGCACCGCGTCCCCAGGGCAAGCCTCCAGAGACTGGGCCCTAAGCCGCTGTGGAAAGAGCTGGACTCTGGCTCCACCACTGGCTGGCTTGTGAGGTCCAAGGAGAAGTATTTAACCTTCAGAGAGCCAGTGGCCTCTTTTGTAAGGCGGGGAGGGCAATGCCCACACAATACCGTGGACATAAGAACCAAGTGGGTTACTGGAAATCAAGCCCATTGACACAATACTAGCCGATGGCTGTTAAAGCACGAATTCCCTTCCCTCCTCCTTTTCCCTATTCTAGAAGTTATCCAAGTTCAAAGGTAGCATTTCACAAGGATATGTCTGGGGTCAATAATGCGTTATGAGCACTGGAAGGCAATGCCTGGATCAAACTTGGGTGAGGGATTATCTTTCCTACCACAGGCTGACCTAGATCCTCTGCTGAAATGTCCCTGAGCAGACCTCTATGTTCAAGATCTTAACAGCCTCTCCTGCTTTCTGTCAAAGCCCATCTATCCTGGGTTCCATTCTCTCTGTCTCTCAAGCTAATAGCAAAGTGGATTGAAAAAGACACTGTGATTCTTGTAGTGACTTGGAGAAATGTGTGTGCATGTTTGGACACTCATGTGTGAAAACTCCAAGTGCTCCTCAAATTATAGTTAGGAATTTGCAGTAGAGCTGAACAGAAGTCAAGAGGTGAGCTGTGGCGTTCTAGACATGCTCCTCTTTTAGGGGTCTCTGATGGACAGACCAATAATCCTACATCTTTGCTAGACACACATACCAAGAGACTTAGTGATTCCTTTGAGCCACAAGATTGCATGGACAAGCTACTATGGGCAAAGTGCTCTTGACTGGTCTAGACTGTTCTAGACTGGACATCTTCTTCACTCACCTCATTCCTGAAGGGGACAAAGGTTAGATTTCTTTCAAAGAAAAATGTTGACCCACAACTTTCATGCCTTTATTCTTCTTTGTAAGAAGGTGATGAGACATGTTCTAATAATAACACACAGGTTGGCTGAAGGAGTGGCTTCCTGTGTCTTCAGGGGAGGCCCAAGTCATCTCACTGTTTTCCACAGGCAGTATCATCCAGCCTATTATTATTCTTTTCTTTCTCTCACGTCAAGAGCTTCCTAGCTTTAGAGATAGTGGGTCTCCATCTTTCCACCTACTACCCAAAGGGGCTGTTTCTGGTGGCCCTGTTAACTTTAGCAATATGAAGACCCCATGAGACAATTGCACTGGCTTGGTTTCCATCCGACCCAGGCCTTCACTGCCTCAGGGGCATCATTCTTATTGCAGACCATGTGAATGCCAACGCATGGAGCTCAAGGCCATCTACATAGACCACAATATAAATATGTGCAGCTGGGCAGTATGGTAATGCAAGGGCACATGAGGTGGAGGCCTAGCTGGGGACACTTTCCTGGGCTTCTGGTTCTTTGTAGCCTTTTCTTCCTGGTGGAACCCAATACCCATGGTAGACACACACTCATACCCCACCATCACCACCACCACCACCACCACCACCACCACCAGAACCTTCCCCATTCCTAAATATTCTCCAAGGTAAAGATGCTAGAGGAAACAGAGCCCAGCACTTATTCCCCACTGCATGCTGGTGTCTCTCAGGACAGGGAAGTCTGCTTAGACTGGCCAGCTAGTAGGCCAGCACCAACCTGGGATTGTCATGGCTGTGCGCTCTGTGCTCACCCACCTGTGAATCACCGGGCGGTACAGAGTGACAATCCATCAGCTGTTAAGATAAGATGAATGCAAAAAGGATGACATTGCCAAACAGACTGTTGGGTTATTTGGAGGTATTTGTATGGCAACTGTAATCCAAAATTTCATATTTGGCACAGCCATGGCCTGTGGGGATGGCTGGCATTCTGGATGTGTTGGAAACAGCATTGGTTAGACATGGAGCAATGTCCAAGTGCCAGCCCCACTCATCTGCTACACTTGCTGTGCTATTCTGCTTCACTCGCACAAAACTAGACTGCAGCATAATATCCCGGCTCATTCTGGTGTGGTTCTCCGGCACTCACGGGCAATTATTTCTCCATTTCTATGTATTTTAAACCTGTTTTCTCTCTGACCTGTCAATGAGAGCATGAACCTTTATGTGCCCCCACCTCCCTGGAGCCTCTTGATAGGTTTCATGGAAGTGGAATCATTCTAAGAAGCAGTGAAGGCAGGGTGCTGTTTTCTGCTTTCACAGCTCTGTGGGGGTGACTGCTGCTCACCATGGTGTCGGAGGGGCGTGGCAAGAAGAAAATCTATGATTGGTCAGCTCTGTATCTGAGGCAGTCTTAGTGACAGGCCCTTTCATGTGGCTCGTGCTAGTGCTCTGTACACTGTGCCTGGGTATGTTGGTTCTCAGATATGCCCAGCTTGAAACCAGGCTCCTTTTCTTGGGGGGATGAAGGTCCTGTCCCCAGTCTCTTTGCTCTGATTATGGTGGGTCTTCTGCCTGACGCACATAGGAAACCCAATCAGTGGCCACAGTGACCTCAAGTCCACTCCTGGAAACTCAAAAGCCCCTGGTATCTGTAACCTCTCGGTTGCTGATCTCTACTTAATGCAAACTCCCACTTGGGGTCCCACCTTGACTTCCACTTCCAGAGATTTCCGAGACTGACTTGAGGCTTTGTCCTGAAGTGTCTTGATCAGTGTCCTTGACAGACTCTTGTGTGCTATACAAGACAGCATTACTAATCCCTACGTTTTTCAAATTGTGTGTCATGGTTCCATGTGAGAGGAAAAAAACCAGATTCTGTGTTCTAATATACCCATGCGTTTTGTGCATTTCCAAGAAGTGGGTAGGGTAGGCAATTTTCCCAGACTTATTTGACCACATATCCTTCCTTTTTGCCAAATACTTATTAGTACCTTCAGAGACACAATTGTTCACTGAATCATGCTTAGGGAAATGATGACATTTATATTGTTTCTCTGTTGTTTAACTACATAAAAAAGGAGGTTCAAACCCTTAGGGATTTTCCTGCTCTCAATTCAACATTTCCAGAGCTTGCCCCTGCCTGAAATCACTTGCTCACAATTACTTCCTACTAGCAGTTAACAATCACCATGCAAGACGCTCACCAACTCTCTGACATTATTTCATCTCCACCAAGCACTCTTAATTTACTTTAGGATCCATGATCAGTCCTGGAAACAAGGAAGAAAATGGTGTGGCTAGAGTTTGGGACACTTACTTGAAGGAGTCAAGAGCATCGCTGACTGCATTGGCAAAATTGATATCCGTTGGGACATTTTTATATTCCAGGCAGTAGGTGGGTCTGACACCCAGAATCTCAACCTCACAGCCTGAGAAGGAAAAAGATGGCAAATAGTTACTCTCTTCAATAAGCAAGGTCGAGTTACGAGCCTATTTCAGGAAGCAAACGCCATTAGTCAAAATCAAAAATAAAAATGTTGTGTATTTTTATGAACTAAAATAACTTATTGCTAATAGGTGGTGTATTTAACTGCAATTTTGCATAACTGGAGCAGAGGTTCTCAAATGTCACTCCTATGCAACACTGGTGTCCCACGTCAGAGATTGGCAAAAATTAGACAACAACTGTCTTTCCCAATTTGAAACAAAACACAATTAATCATTATATACAAATACCTCAATTGAAAGTTTCTTCAATAGATTTTTCATGAATCTAAGTCTTTCATGAAAACAAAGTCTTCTAGTGTAACTTTGCCTCTTCTAGAATCAAGTATTAGGTAGTATCTAATTAGCCAGAGGATTATGAAATAAATATTTTACTATCCTCTGGCATTATACAAAAGCTAACTGGACTTAGAGGTACTCTGCCAAATTGGCAAGCTAAAAATCAGTGAGTTCAAGCAATGGGGTCTGAGCCGTATCCTTGCCTGGCCCAAAACAGAGTGAAAGAATCAAACTCATTCCGATGTGAACAGACTCAGCTTTTCTGCCCCAAACTCCTGGACAAGTAGAAGTAGTTGCTCTGCCGAGGAGACACCCATCCATATTAGGGAACATAGAACAGGAGAGGGATATGCCCATCTCGGTTTCCGCCAGTTGAGTAAACATTTATTGGGCAGTTACTATGACCTAGTCACTATGTTCAGACATACTGGAAACAGGAATGGATCTGGTAGGGTCTCCTTCTGGGAGCATCCCAGAGTTTAGTCTAGTGGGAGGGGACACAGGAAAGCAGTGTGGTATGTGAAGTCTAAAGTGAGGTGCATGCTTCCTGGGTGTTGTGGGAATCAGATGAAGGGCACTGACTTCAGGCATCACTTCCTCCTGAAAGCCTTCCTCAGGTCCCGATGTTGGGCTCAGTTTTGTAGATTTAGCCACGGCAATGGGATGCAGGTGGGCTGGAAGGAAGTCCCAGGCAAAGACAGCAGCCTGACGAAAGGTTCAGAGAACTTCTGAGCAATACTGTATGTGTAGAGAACTGTAAGTACCATAAAATGCCAGACAGTGGTGCCAGGAAACCAGATGCTGCTCTTTCTTGTAGCCCAGGGAAAATGATTTCCAAGGTGAGGTAAGTAAAAGTGGGTCAAAGAGGAGCGCAGGAGGAAAGGAGGAAGGAGTCCCTGTCAGGAAGCACATCAACCCCACCGCTGGGTACATCTGCCAGCTGGTTACAGCTGATTTAAAACATGATAGGGCAGCCTCCAGAAAGCATCCCTTCATCTGGCATACTGTAGCAAGACCTGGGTGCGTCGTGAGAGACCCTATTGCTTTCTGCTTGATGTGTTGGGTTCAGGGAGAGCAAGGGCCCCTACAATAACTGCAACAGAACTAGAAAAGCAGGAAGTTTCCTTTTCCAAAACATGTTTTTTGAGAGGGAAAAATAGGCTAGGTGACCCAGAAATAAATACTGCTCATGACTTCCAGGAAAACATTCATTAGAGTAAGAAATGTCAGTGGAATCTTGAATGACTATATCACTGGAGATACCAGTGTTTTATCTGTTGAAGGTGATTTGTGAATTGTTATTGCTCTCTCAAAGCTATTTTTTCTGTATCCACCTTGTGCTCAGTGCCAGAAACCCCAAAGCAAATAAGATATCACCCACCATTTAAAAGTTTAACAGTCACGTACAGTGTGACCAGGTGTCTGCTTCTAGTATCTCTGACACATCTGTATGTAAATTGTAAGTAATGCAGTATGACCATGGTTTTGCAGATAAAAGAAACGCATCCTTTTTTGGTGTTTGCACATAATATAAAACTATAAATGTTTTTGGTATGAGCAACAATAAATATGTTTGTTAATGTTATCAAACAGATGTTCTCTTCATACTTTCATTTAAATAAAATGAATCTGGACTTAACACTGGCATAGTAATACAGTTCACCTGAGAAATTTACTCTTGCCTCAGGTTAAAGTAGAATACAAACTATTTTTTTATTGATTAATTACATGTAAAATTCTATAGTACAGGTAGAGGCAGTATGTGTCAAAGTGGAGCTGTTGTTACAGTGCTATGGAATTCTTTATTTTCAAAAACTATAATTAATTTTAATTTAAACAAACAACATGGCAGCAGCCTACCGTGGTTACCTAGGCTAAAGGTAGAAGAGGAGAATCAAGAGAAATTCCCTCAAAGTACACAAACTCTTCACTGAGGGCAAAGCAACAGTTTATCAAACACTAAGGACATACATCGAAGTGGAAAGGGATCTTCCAACTTGCAGAAAGCTGTAGATAATGCTGGAGAGAAAAAGAATTCCTCAGTGACCCACGAAGTTGGCAGCATGAATTCTCTATGTAAAGCACTGGACAAATCGCAAGACTTGCTAAAGTGATCGTCCTTATCATTTCTCACCTGTGACACTAGTGGAAAAATGAATCTAACTAAGTCTTCAGGAAAGCCCAGACCCAGCTCAGCTATAGATTAGATTGATTTGGATGCCACCCTAGAGGAATGAAATAGAAAGAAATATGGTCTTTCTGGGGAAAATATTATTTACCATATTGTCTCTATTGTTCTTTCTCACACAATGTCCAACATACAATAAAAAATCATGAAACATGCTAAAAACAGTAAAACGTGCCCCATAATTAAGAGAAAAAATAATCAACAGAATCAGATCCATAGATGGCACAATTGTCAGTGAGAAAGGTTAAACATAAAATACATTTTTAAAAAAATATTGACTAAATCAAAATTGATAACAATATATTATGGACTTTACAACATATGTAAAAGTAAAACATATGACAATAAGAATATAAAAAGTGCATATGTGGACAAATGGCATTATATAATAAAATTTTAAAACTCATGTCATTTGGGAAGTAATATTATTTTAAAGTAGATGTAAATAAGTTATAGATGTGTGTTGAAATGTCTAAAATAACCATTAGGAAAAAAACAATAAAATCTAAGATTAATAAAGAAGATATGATAGAATTCTAAAAGTACTCAATTAGTGAAAAAAAGATAGGAAAGGAGAAACAGAGGAACAAAAACAGTTAAGACAAGTAAAAAAAACAGTAAGAAGATGAGAGTTTTAAACTCCAAAACATCAATAATTACATTAAAAATAAATGGACTAAATATGTTCTTTAAAAGGCAGAGGTGGGTCAGACTGAATAAAAAAGCAAGACCTGAGGTCAGGAGTTTGAGACTGGCCTGGCCAACAAGGCGAAACGCTGCCTCTACTAAAAATATAAAATTAGCCAGGCATAGTGCTGTGTGCCTGTATTCCCAGCTACTTGGGAGGCTGAGGCAGGAGAATCCCTTGAACCTGGGGAGTGGAAGTTGCAGTGAGCTGAGACTGCGCCATTGCACTCCAGCCTGGGCAACAAGAGCGAAACTCCATATCAAAATAATTTTAAAAAAATCGTTAAGCCTAAGTGATAACTATTAAGGTAGTCATGTGAAAATATTTTATGGAAGAATAAGGTGTATACTTAGCCTTTTTAAAGTAATAATCTGGGTCTAAAATTCCAAATTATGTCAACAAAAATTGCGAGAGAGTGCCAGGGAAGGAAGAGAAAGCATTTTCATTGTTGATGAAGGGAAAGGATAGTCAGTATATAATGTTTCATTCTAGATATTGATTTAAAAGATTTGAATATACAGAACAGCATAGCTTTTGAGTCATCAAGGAAAAAAACAAAAAAATTGATCAAATATCAAAGTACATACAAGTGAATAAAAGGAAGCAACCAGGAAGCATTAATACTGAATGAATAAAAAAGGAGAAAACCAAATTTATTAATTTCAAAATTATTGTGAATAGATTAAAGTCTGTTTTGAGGCAGAGTCTCACTCTGTCGCCCAGGCTGGAGTGCAGTGGCGCGATCTCGGGTCACTGCAACTTCCACCTCCCGGGTTCAAGCAATTCTCCCACCTCAGCTTCCTGAGTAGTTGGGATTACAGGCGTGTGCCACCATGCCTGGCTAATTTTGTATTTTTAGTAGACACGAGGTTTCACCATGATGGCCAGGCTGGTCTCAAACTCCTGATCTCAAGTGATCTGCCTGCCTCAGCCTCTCAAAGTGCTGGAATTACAGGCATGAGCCACCATGCCTGGGCGGTTAACCTATTTTTAAAGAATGTCAAGATGATGTAAGAAATAAAATTCAACTTTATTTACAAAATGCACATTTGAAATAAAATGACACAGAAGAATAAGATATAAAAGAATGGGCAAAAAAAAACCTCAAAGGTAAATTTAAAAATCAGATATCTCAATAGTATTGTAGTAAGTTATGGCATTGAAAGCCTAAAGCAGCTACAAATATACATAAATAATTATGGATGTGTATGATTGTTTATATATCATAAAAACCTACACACACAAAGAAATCTTGGAAATATAACGTGCAAAATTGCAACTTGGTGGAAAACTTTCATGACAGTTCAAGACATAAAGAATAAATACAAATCTAGAGGATTTGAATGTTAGTATCAATAGGCTGGATTCAATAGATATTGAAAAGTTTATCTTTTTAGCATAGAATGTGCATTATTTTCAAATATAACTGTTGAAAAAACTGATCATATTCTGGTCAAAAAGAAAATCTCAGTAACTTCCAAAAAGTGGAATTTTTGTAGGCCACAACGCATGCTATCTGATCATGGGTAATAAAATTAGGAATTAGTCATGATAATTAACTACCAATAAATCTAACTGCCTATAAATTAAAAAGAAACCTTTATGTAACTTGATGTAAAGAGGAAATGAAAACTTCACTGACAGGCTAGTTATTAACAACAGTGAAAACTCTACATTTTTCAAAACTTCAAGGGATGCATTTTCATTTAGGTGAGAAGCAAATCAGGAATGCTATCATCACCATGGTAATTTATTATTATTACTGTTATAGAACTTCTCAAACAGGAAAAAGAAATAAGAAATGAATGCTGGAAATCAGGAGGCATATAAGCGTTCCTCTATTGGAATGTTTTGAAAACTTTTTGTCAGTAATCTGTGGAAAAATGCACTGAGGTAGTACACAACCTCCCAACGTACACACACACACACACACACACACACACACACACACACACACCAGAAACAAAATTTCACCAAATTATAGGCAATGTACATGAATACTTTCTTCTTCTATTCTGTTCTGTGTTTTTAAAAAAATGCTTATTAGCATTCCATAAGTAGGTTTCAACTTATGGATCAAGTGAACTCCCATCCACTATGGATCAAGACCTGTGTTTGAAAAATACGCCTAGACATGGATTTCAGGGTCACTGTCATCCATTGAGACTAAGGTTGTTATGAAACTCAGACAACTTCTATGGTCTATATGCTTTGCCTAGCAAACCACTGCTAGAAACATACTCTAAAAAATAAAGTTGTATATACAAGCATCTTTATTACAATATTATTTATAAAACTGAGAAGCAATTTAAACATTTGATAATAGAGGTATGGTTAAATTACAGCATATCCACATAATGAAGTAATATGCAGACATTAAAATAATTATGCCATTTTATTTAGTGGCATAATATTTTGAAAGAAAAAAGCTACAAAATAGTATATAACAGATGATCTCCTTTTTGGAAGTATTTAAAGCAGGCTTATGTCCAAAAAAGAGTAGAAGTAAATACAACAAAATAAAAGAAAGGACACAATTTCGATGACTGGCTTGGCAGACTTTCTTTGGTTGATTGAAGTGATTCCAAACTCCCTTCTCTGTTTCTATTTTGTCGAATATAAAGAGGAAAACTTCCTCACTTCCTCAGGTCCCCTTGTGGGTAGGAATTGTCATTTGACTTAGAAGTGGCATTGAGATTGGGTGCGGAGCTTAGGGTGGGAAGCTTTGCTTCCTCATGAAAGACAAGGTGTGCTGCTGGCCAAGCTACTCTCTTCTCCAGTTTGGAATGCGGTTGTGAGGGCAGGATCCCTGGGTCTGCAGCAGCTGCCTTGAAACTACAGGGCAACAAGCATGAGGATAAGCTGATGTGCTGAAGTGGGCAAGGGATATAAAGAGCCTGGGTTTTGGCCGGACGTGGTGGCTCACGCCTGTAATCCCAGCACTTTGGGAGGCCGAGGCGGGTGGATCAGGAGGTCAGGAGATCAAGACCATCCTGGCTAACACGGTGAAACCCCGTCTCTATTAAAAATACAAAAAATTAGCCAGGCGTGGCGGCTGGTGCCTGTAGTCCCAGCTACTCGGGAGGCTGAGGCAGGAGAATGGCGTGAACCCGGGTGGTGGAGCTTGCAGTGAGCCGAGATCGTGCCACTGCACTCCAGCCTGGGTGACAGAGCGATTCTCCTGCCTCAGCCTCCCCGAGTAGCTGGGACTACAGGTGCCCCCCACCACACCCGGTTAATTTTTTTTTTTTGTATTTTTAGTAGAGATGAGATTTCACCATGTTGGCCAGGCTGGTCTCGAACTCTTGACTCAAGTGATCCACCCACCTTGGCCTCCCAAAGTGCTGGGATCACAGGTGTGAGCCACCATGCCCGGCCTCTACCAGCACTTTCTAAGACTCGGTTGCTCCATCCTCATCAACACTTGGATTTGTTGGTTTTCAAAATTACCCATTTTCCATTTTAGTGTGTGTGACTGTCAAGAGTCTGTAGAGAAACAAGGACCAATAGAACACACACACACACACACACACACACACACACACACACACATATATATAGAGGTATATTATGAGGAATTGGCTTCCACAATTATGGAGGCTGAGAAGTCCCACTATCCGCCATCCGCAAGCTAGAGATCTGGGAAACCTGGTGGTTGTAATTCAGTCCTAATTCAATCTGAAGGCCTGAGAACCAGGAGCACTGAGAGCAGAAGAAGGATGTCCCAGCTGAAGCGATTAGGTAGGAAGGAGTGACTCCTTCCCTCCTAAGCCTTTTGTTCTATTCAGGCCCTCAAGGGATTGGATGATGGCCACCCACATTGGGGAGGGCAAAATACATTACTGAGTCCACTGATTCAAACGTCAATCTCAACTGGAAACCCCCCGACAGAGACACACAGAAATAATATTTAATCTGGGGACCCCTCTACCAGTCAGGTTGACACATAAAAATAACCATCACAGTGGGTATGTTGAGTTCTCACGTTGTAGTTTTATTTTGCTTTTTTTTCTGCTAACAAGGCTGAATGTCTTTACATATGTTTATTGACCATTGGGATACCCAATTATGTAAAGTGTTAGCTCATATTTTTCTATTGAGTTGACTTTTTCTTTTTTATTTATAGGAATTGTGCATATATTCCAGATATCAACTTGTTGTTTGTTTTATTTCCCATACTTTGTAATTATTTTTGCCCTTTCTAGTCATGCCTTTTCATAAAGAGAAGCTTCTAATTTTAATGACTACTTCATCAGCCATTTTTCTACACTGTTAGTGCTGTCTTTTCCTGCTTAAGAAATATTCTTCTTATCCAAAGTCATGAAGATATTCACCTATGTTTTCTTTCTTCAGTTCCAAATTTTTCTAAACATAGAAGCCTTAAGTTTTCCATTTTACATTTAGATCTACAATCCCTCAGGAATTGCCTAGAATTAATTTTCATATATGGTATTAGATAGGAGTCAGAAGATGTATATATATATATTTATATATACATACACACACACATATAGGAGTCAGAAGATGTATATATAGATACACATAGATACATATATACACACACACACACACACACACACATATATATATATAAAATCTCCAATTGATCTATCACAATTTTTTGGAGACTATCTTTTATCACTTTGTGGCAGTGTCACTGTCATAAATCAGATATTGGATCATATGTTTGTAGGTTTATTTCAGGAATTTCTGACCTTTGCGCTTAGTCTATTTAACTATTCTTGCGGAAATACAATTTGTCTTACTTTTCATAGTTTAAAATAGGTCTGTATCTATTAGTGGAGTAAATCTTCCTCTTTTGTTCATCTGACTCTAAATAGTTTCAGCTATTCTGGAGTCTGCATTTCATATAAATTTTAGAATCAACCTGTCAATTCACACACACACACACACACCCACACACACTCACGCACACCCACACACACACATACACACCCACACACACACACACACACACACAGTTAAGATTTTGATGGGGATTACAGTGAATCTGTAGATCCATTCTGAGAAAACTGATAAAATATTAAGACTACCAATTTATAAACATATTTTTCCAATTATTTAGGTCTTTTTACATTTCTCTAAATGCTTTTTGATATTAAGTTCTTGAGCCATTTTTGTTAGATTTATTCTTACATCTTTCATGTATTTGAATTTACTATAAATGGTATTGACCTTTTAATTTTTTCTCAGTTTTCTGTTGATACCAATACAATAATTTTTAAATTTTGAATTTATATCAAAATGCCTCTTATTAATTCTAAAAGTGAATTCTTTGGGGTTTTTCCAAAACAGTCATCTGTGAATAATGACAGGTTTTTGCCTTTTTAATTGTTTTACTTTTATCCCTGTCATCTTCCCCTGCTCCCCCGAAGGACCCTCCAGTACAAAGCTAAATAGAAGTCATGCTAGGAGGCACCCTTACCATAGTCCTGAACTCATTTCTCCATAAACTATGATGTTTGCTGTCATTTTTTTTTTTTGGTAGATATCCTTTACCACACTAAGGGTGCAGTGTACTAATTACCCAACTTTATTTTAATAAATCTAGTTTAGGATTGTATCAATTGCTTTTCATGTATCTACTGAAATGATTAAATGATTTTCTCTTTCATTCTATTACTGTTGTTAATGATATTGATCGATTTTTTTTTTTTTTTTTTTTTTGAGATGGAGCCTCACTCTGTCACCCAGGCTGGAGTGATTTTTAAATGTTAAACTTGGGTTTTCCTTTTATAAACCCAGTTGGTTGGCATATATTATTCTATTGATGTATTGATAGATTCAGGATGCAAATACTTTGTTTCTAATTTTTCTATCTATGTTCATGAAAAAGGTTGTTTTGTAATTTTACTTTCTTTTAATGTTTGTCACATTTTTGTATCATGATTACACTAACCTCATTGTGGAAGTGTTTTATCTTTTTTTTTTTTTTTTTTTAGAGCTGGTATCTCACTATGTTGGCCAGGCCAGTCTTGAATTTCTGAACTCTGGGGATCTTCTTGCCTCAGCCTCCCAAGTAGCTGGGATTACAAGTGTGCACCACCATGCCTGGCTTGATTTATCTTTATGCATTCTCTGGAAGAATTTCTGTAAGATTGTTATTATTTTTTCCTTAAATGTTTGAAAACTTCACTAGTGGAGTATCTAACACTGGGTTATTATTTTAGGAGTGGTTTTTAAAGATTTAATTTAAAAACTGATATAGAAGTATTCCAATTTTCTATTTCTTTTTTTCTGTTTTTAGTGATGTTTCCCCTAGAAATCTGTCTGTTTCATCCTTTTTTTCAAATACATTGGTGTAACATTTTCACACTGTATTACTGGCTTTTTACAGTCTACAGGTTCTCTGTTGATGTCCCTTTTTTCATTTTATTATTGGCTATTTGTGTCTTCTCTCTTTATTTCTTTATAAGCCTTGTCAAGTTTTCATCCATTTTAATAGTTTTTTTTCCAAAAACAAACGTGGCTTTGTCAGTTTTCTTTGTTGTATGATTATTTTCTATTTTATTCATTTCTGCTCATCATTATTTTCTTCTTTATATTTGGGGATAATTAAATTTGCCTTGAATTGGAGACAAATAATTACTTTTGGCCTTCTTAGCTAATGCATCTTGTATGCCTGTTAATTTCCTTTTAAGGATGACTTTAGCTGCATTCGTCTTATGCCACTACATCATAAGTAGCATTTTTACTATCCCTCAGTTCTAGATTTTTCTAAGTTTTCACAATTACTTCTTTGAATCAGGAGTTATTTAGAGGTCTGGTTATTTTCCAAATGCATGAGGATTTTTTTATTTTTATTATTGATTATTGCTTAATTACATGACGGTCAGAGGACACATTCTGATGATTTCAGACCTTTTCCGTGTGTTGAGAAAGGTTTTATGGCTAACATATGGCCATTTTTTATAAATGTTTCATGTATACTTGAAAATAATGTTCATTCAGCAGCTAGGTGCAGAGTTCTAGTAAATTCAATTAGGTAAAAATGTTAATTATGTTAAGTAAATTTTCTGTATCTTTCTAACTTTTTGCTCTCTTAGTCTATCAGTTATTGAGAAAGATGTGTTTAAATCCACTATTATTGTGAATTTACCTGTTTCTCTTTTTAGTGCTTCCCATTTTTGACTTATTTATGTTGAGAGTGTGTAATTAGGAACATTACAATTTAGAACTGTTACATCTTCTTAGCAGATAAAAATTGATATCAACATGAAATGTCCTTAACTTAAAAACATTCTAGGCTTAGAGTCTACATTGCCTAATGTTATTATAGCTGCACCAGCTCTCTTAGTGTTTTGTGCAGTGTGTCTTTTAAAAATGCTATTACTTTCAACTTTCCACATACTTATATTTAATGTATGTCTTTGTAAGTAGCCTATATTTTTGGTTTATCCAGTCTGATGATAGTCATTTTTAAAGTAATTTCTATCAAAATTTAACATAGATGCAAAAAAGTGAATAATTCATAAGGGTACTGTTCAGTGAATTGTTAAAAGGTGAAGGCAGCTGTGTACCCATGTCAGAAAACAGAACACGGCCATCACGTGTGGGCACCTTTTCATGCTCCCTTCTCATCACTGTTCACCCAAGGGTGAATACTGTTCTAACACTGCACATTAGCTTCACCTGTTTTGAATTTTATGTAACTGGAACTCTATATAAATTCTGATTCATTAAAATATTTAACAAACTATTAGTAAAAAAATTAAAATTTACATTTAATGTATTTTCTGATATTTTTGTGTTTAAATCAGCCAATTAACTACATTTCATATCCATCACACATTTGATAGTTTTTCTCTCCTTTAATTTCTTTTGAATAAAGTATACATTATTATTATTGTGCCATTTCCCTTCCTCTATTAGTTTGCTATTTTTATACTTTGATTAATCTCTTCCTTGCAAAGGGCCCCAGAAATGATAAAAATGGAAGTATTAGTCTATTAAAGTCTATTAAATTTTATATAAATATAAAATTTATATTAAAATATAAATTTTTGTTCCACAACTTCCCAGAAAATGCAAGAATATTCAAACACTTTAACTCTGAAATTTACATTTCTCCCATCTTCTGTGCTTCTATTGTCATGTATTTTAACTCTCTACAGGATTTTAATCCAAAAAAGGGATTTTTAGTATTATTATTTATTTAAGTTTACCTACACGCTCACCCTTTCTATTACTCTTCATTTCCTCCTCCATCTCTGTGCTTCCATCTGTGATCATTTTCCTTCTGTCTAAAGAAGTTAATATTTCCTTTACTCCAGCTGGCAATGAGTTCTGTCAGTTTGCTATCTCTATGTTTATTATGGTTGCTATCTCAGTTTACTATGCTGTCATTTTTGAAGAATATTTTCACTTGACAGAGAATTTTAGGTTGATCATTGTTTTCTCTTATCATTCTGAGGATCTCATTCCATTGTCTCCTTGGATTCAAATATTTTGTTGGAAAGTCAGCTGTCAGTCTTATTATTGCCCCACTGAACAATTTTCTCTGGCTTCTTTTAAGATTTTTCTCATTGTCTTTGGTTTTCACCAGTTCTGAAATCCATGATGCTCTTTCCTGCTTCACAGCACTTCTTGAATGTATGGTTTGGTATTTCTTGTCAGTTTGGGGAAATTCTCAATTATTATTACTCAAATATTACTTCTGCCCCATTTTCCCTCTCCTGCTGTAACCCCTTCACTATATCCCGCATGTCTCTTACATTCTTTTCTGCCTTGTTCATCCTTTTGCCTCTTCACATTGAAGCTGGATAGCTCTGTCTTTATTTCTAGAGTTCCTTTTGTATAAAAGATTTTAATTTACTAGTGCAGGTCTCCATTTTGTGATTTAGTCTTTTATCAGAGTTCTTTTTGTTTTTCTGAGATGGAGTCTCGCTCTGTCACCCAGGCTGGAATGCAGTGGTGAGATCTTGGCTCACTACAACCTCCCCTCCTAGGTTCAAGCAATTCTCCTGCTTCAGCCTCCTGAGTAGCTGGGACTACAGGCGCCTGCCACCACACTTGGTTAATTTTTGTATTTTTAATAGAGAAGGAGTTTCGCCATGTTGGCCAGGCTGGTCTCAAACACCTTACCTCAAGCAATCCACTTGCCTCAGCCTCCCAGAGTGCTGGGATTACAGGCGTGAGTCCCTGCACTCAGCCTATAGTGGTTTTGGTTCTATTCTGCTTTTTTTCTCTCTCTTGGTTTTTCAGTCAGGCCTTGTTTTCTTATATTCCATTTTTTTAATTGAATACTACATATTGTATACATACAATTGTAAATACCACTTAATAGGATATGTAGTTATCTTCTAGCAAGCACACAGTTTTGCTCATGGTGAGGATTTAGGCTATGAGCAGACTACCTTAATCCAGAGTGGATTGTCAAGGATTAAGATGATTTGAAGCTTAGCTGTGTCTTTATGAAGGCTTCCCCCTTGTCTATTTCTAGCTTATTCTTACTGCTAGGGTGTTGCTTTTTATTGTTCCAGCTGAAAGTCTGGGATGTTTACTAGATTTCTTTTCCTTGGTGGGCCCTGAACTCCAATTTTTGTCCTTTCCCCTAACCAATAGTGCTGCCATGTCTCTTGATCTCTCAACTGCTGCTTTTGTGATCAGCATTTGACTGAAGGAGAGATGGGGTACCATTGCCAGATGCACCTCTTTCTCCAGGCCTTGGCATGTCTCTGGTCCATCACATGCACACATGCATGCAGGCCAGCAGCTTTTCTAGTTGTTCCTGGAGAGACGCGTTGTTTCAAAACAACTTAGCTGGGCATTGTACCAACTAGAACCCCACATTTCAATAAATAATTTTTAAACATAAAAGGTTATAATTTTAGAAATTATCTTTACATTTTATTAGAAATGCATGTCTTAATGAAATAAATAGGTGTGCTTTAAAACATTAACTTGTATATTCATGGATAAATATGACTGATTTCTAGAATGAGACAAGTTTAGAATCAATGCTATTTCTAATCATTAAATGTAAGTGCAGAGAAAGTTGTTCACATAAATAAATATATAGAAATAGAAGGAGTTTTTGTACCAATGTCATTTAATTCTTTGAACTGCTTCTTTGAATGCCAAAATCACACAGTGATCTATCATCACGCATTTGAAAACAATATTTCAGCTGACAACTCAATTAAGTTTTTCTTAAATAATTTAAAAGCAAACACTGGAAATATCTTTTCTTTTAAGTTTTGTTATTTTGTTACTGGATTCACTCACTTTCCAACATTTACATCAATATTTTGAACCATCTGTCTGGTGCTAAAAGCATTTATATACCGTGTCAATGCACCTTAGGAATATTCTTGATGGGTGAGAGGTATCTTTTTCTTACATAAAACAGGAAAGAACATTTTTTAGTCAGTATGACTTTAGCAATAGGTATGGACATTGAGGATCTTAGAATTGGTTTCTTTAAAACTAACCTTGCTCTTGGAAATCCCTGGGAATTAAGTCTGAAGACTCCTGAACTCAGAAACTAGGCAGCAGTAGCTGTACTCTGTGGGAACTGTAATGCCCTGGAAGCAACTGGGCCCGAAGTGATGTTGACAGTTGGAGGTAAGAGGTGAGATCTGTCTGACAGTGGCATAACTGATTCTCTTCAAGGTTATCCCCCAACTAAGCTCTATGTGCAGAGCAAAGAGAGGAAGAAACTTCGAAGCCGGGGCAAATAGGACATCCTAATTACAATCTACTAAGATGATTACAGACTCAGATAATGGGGTGAGAAGGTCCTATCTCCACCCATCAGAGGTGCTCTGAATGCAAGTCCTGCAGACACCGTTCATTTGGGTGGAAGTCATGTGTCTCTGAGAAGGGATGGGACTACCACCCAAGTGGATGGAGACTGGACAGGTGCAATCCTTCTGCTCCGTTTCTGCAGAATGGTCTCTCCGCGGTGAAATCCCAAAAGGGAAAACATCTGCCCTTACCTCTAATGTTAAAACCCAGAGTGAATAAATGACTGGCAAGGCAACGGTCAGCAATAAATGACAACGGCAACAAAACCGAGCGTGGAAGACAGAACAGTTTCAGATTCAGCAAAGTTTTAGAGGGAGCAAAGTTAATTATTCCGAGGTGAATTTGCGTGGGAGCTTTGTTTTGTTTTCTCTAGTCTTTATCTGATGGAAATCAGACTGGAGGGGGAGTGTTGTGTGAATCCCAGGAGGCAGCTGTCTAATCAGGAGTCTGTGGGCCCCTCTCCTGTATCTCCCACAGGCTCAATCTGTGAAGTGGGCGAGCGTTGCTCAACCTCGCAGGCTGCTGCCTCCAGGCCATTTTCATGGCTCCACAGGGAGCATGGAATCTGGTCAGCTGAGATCTTGCAAGTCCCCTCAACACAACTGAGGAAAGCAGGGCTTTCTGAATCTGTGCCTCAGGGATCTGTGGGGAAGGCGGCAACAAGGGCAATGGGCTGCCTTTCGCAATTTCAAACATTAATCAGGGACTTGGGGCAAGATTTTGGTTTCATGACAACTTTGAGGGCATGGTTTAGCTTTACTCTGTCTTGTTTCCTCATCATTCCCAGGGAACATTGTGGGGAAATGCCCTTAAATAGGGCTCATTTTTTAGGACCTCCTCTTATCTCTGTCTAGAGTTTGCCTTCTTGCTGGGTATTCCAACCTTGGGCAGTCTTCTTCTACATCCTGATTGGAAAATAGAGCATTAGTGAGAACTTAAAGGACAACCAATGACAGCTGTCACTAAACCCATGGGCTTTTGTGCAAAATAATAATAATAATGATGATGATAAGGTATTTCTTCTTCAAAACATATAACTTCCACCCGTTAGAAAATTATTTTGATATACTTATTTTTTTTCATAACACTTCATTGGCTTGGACCAAAAATTGTCAACACAATTATGCAAATCTGTAACGTCTACAATATGGACGATGTCCCCCATAGATGTGGCATCCTGTGCAATTAACAGCTTTCACAGCTGTACCTGCCATTGTACCTCAAACCCCTTCATCTACAGCTGAGAAAACAGAGGCCTCCTATGGGAGAGATGAACGTCCCAAGGTCTCCCGGCCTGCCAGCCATCGGGTCTAGCTCTGGTACTTTCCACTGTGTGCACTGCCTTCCTGAAGGAGACTCACTTCCTGGCAACTCTCTCCAAGGACCACCGAGTTGAGCCCATAAAAGTTACATTTCTCCAAACTTCCTAGAGCCTAGGTTTCCCCTTCCAAGTGTAGCCCCTGCTGCCTGCCAACTTTGACACATCTTGTAACAATAACCCCTGTGCGCTGCATGTTATGTGATGTGAGACAGGTGTGCAACTGTTGAATACATGTCTCAAGAGAGCTTATTAAAACAGCTAAGCCAATTAACTCTCTTAGAAGCAGGTAACCTTTTCCAGGAAAATACATCTGAGGCACCCGAAGCTTGTGGGAACAAGTCCTTGGGGGAAAGCATGGCCTTTGATCTCACAGACACTTTTCCTGAGGTCGGCCGTGCCCACGGGGCTGGGGCACCTTTGGCGGTGGCTCCCTTCTGATGCAGGGAGGAAGGGGGTGGGCTAGCCTGAGCACAGGGTGACCCTGCAGACTGGCCTTGTGTGCAGGGGTGAGAGCCAGCTGAGGAAGACAAATTAGATGAGAACCAACTCATCCATTAGTGCTGACTCTGAAAACTCAACTGAAAATGACCCACTGGGCACAGAAAGTGACTAATAGGAAACCAAGATGAGAGGGAATGTGTGCCATACCCAGGCTGAGTCTCAGCTTCAGGGAGGCAGGTGGTGAAACTACAGCCAGGCGTAATGAGGCCAAAGGCCGCGCTTTCATCTCTCTATCTGCTGGTTACCTTTAGATCAGGAAAAATCCCTGGCCCAGGGTCAGGGACTGCACTTCTTCCGAGCCAGACCAGGTGAGAGGAATGAATAACCACGACTGGAATTACGACCCCTAGAGGCCACTTGACATAAGTGATCCACAGCCTCTTTGTGTCTGAGGCACTTGCCTCATGACCTTCTCAATCTTGAAAGGATTACAGTGACTCCATGCTTCCCACAAAGGAAGCCCTCTTGACTTTCTGCACCACACGGTTTTCCTGACCAAAGCCTCCTTCTCCGAGGAGCTGGTTTCCTCGCATTTGGATCACAGCAGACTGGACCTACCTGGCATGCAACATGCTGACAAGTCCTTTAATGTAGAGCTCATCAGGGTTGCTGAACCTCTTGCCCCTGTCTAGGAATTCCTTCCTCACCCCTCCAATTTGAATCTCTGATTCCCAAGTCTTACAAATGGCCTTATCCTCCATGTCTACTGGGGTCTCATGGTCTCCCAGACTTCTCAGGTGGTTCTGAGCCACTCATAGGAAGAGCTGAGGCAAGGAGGGAGCAGTGCCTGTGGGCCCTGCAAAAGCCTCTTCTCTGCAGTTTTTGGGCAGCAGCCCGGCACCAGCTGTCCTGGACTAACCAGTCCTGTGGCCTTGTCAATGAGCTCCACCTCTGCCTCAGTCCTGTGGGTGAGCCCTGAGACATGACACGATCAGGCTCTGTCCTCCTCCCCTTCTCCATGGACCTGGTGGCCTCTCCCGCTGTGCGTCCCTTTCCTGGGAGCCCGGCTTCCTGTCATTCATTGGCCCTCATGGCCGATCCCAGAATCCTCTGGGCAATCTGGAACAGGGCTTCTGCAGCCCAGTGCAGGGTCTGCGGAGAGGGGGAGGGAAGAGCAGAGAGAGGCTAAGGAATTTCTGCGCACCTCGCAGTGAGTGGCTGCATGGATCTGGAATCCATGTTCTGGCTTTTTAAAAAAAATCTTCTGCCCTGAAGTTCCTCAAGTGCTCCAGTGAAGTGCCGGAAACACTGTAGCTGAACAGAAGGGACAGGCAGGTAGGGGGCGCAGCTGTCTGCACGCAAAGGGCTCAGGTGAGGCAAAAGTGCCACCTCTCTGTCCCCCCACAGCGAAGTCCCTCTAACAGACGCTGGATCAGACAGCCAAGGGCCTGCAGACTCAGCTAGGAAAGGTGCAGCAGAGGCTGGCAGGGCCCCCCGGGCCCCCAAGCCACCTTTCTGCTCTAGGAGGGGTTTGGTGCTGACACAGAATGGAGTCTAGTCCTAGGAGGAAGGCATATGATGCAGAAAGGGTGCAGGCTGCCCCACTCACTGAACACCCCAGACTCTGGCATTCTCCTCTGAGGGCTAATTTAATATGTGGGTACCTACCTGGAGCCCTCTTCTTTACTTTGCCAGGACTCCTCCCCCCAAATCCACCACCCCCAGACTGTGCTCTGGGGAGTTGGGCTGGCACAGCTGGGAAGGCCAGCAGGAGCCCCAGCAGTGCCAGGCCCTCTCCAGACCTGGCCAGAAACAAGGTCCCAATGCAGGGACCTTGCAGGCGGGACTGGGGTCAGACAGCCCCAAACGGCAGCCCCACCACTCACTTTCCGCTGCGTGTTCCCTCAGACTCCATTTCCCCAGCCCTGCGGAAGGGATCGGAGGCAGCCTTTCCCCTGGGGTTCTCTGGAGAGACCCCTCTTTCTGCAGGAGTCTGGAGCAGCCAAGGCTTCCTAGGGAGCTTGACATCAAGTCCAGTGGCCTAAGGTAGGAGGCAAAGGGAGGTGGCAGGGCCGCCTCACCCAGCTCCTGAGCCCTGCTACCAGCGCCTGCTCCAGGTCAGATGGCACTCTCCGTGGGAAGGAACTTTCTTCACCCTAAACAAGCTCCGAGCAGGCAGGACACTAGAACCCCAAAATCAGCCCAGAGAGAGGCCCCAGGATGTGTAGCTGGCACTTGACCTTGAGAGCAACAAGGTCTTCCTCACTGGGTCCCACCCTGGGGTACAATCCTGTACTCATCGTTCCTTTATGTAAGGCACTGAGGACTGTTAGGATGAAATAGTGTGTGGCCTGAGAGCCCACGGCCCCGGCCCTGGTTGAAATCTCCTGATCAGGTCAGCGGAGGACAGAGGGCACTGAGGAAGGAAGGGCAGGCCCTGGGAAGGATTGGGCCCAGCAAGGCAGACCAGGTGGAGCGCCAGGAGGAGGAAGAGGTGAGCAACCTGAGAAGGGCCTTCCCGCATTCATGCGTTGGTCTAGCCACTGCCTCAAGGAGAGACCCCGAAACACAGTTCACTTGTTCCGATTTGCAGGAGCCTGAGTGCAGTGTTGCATGTGGAATGACTCGCTCAGCCTAAGGGACGTCTGTCCTTCCCGAGTCCCTTCAGCCTTGTCTCCTCTCTTCCGCCCTTCCTCCTTCCTTTGCCTTGCTGCTTCCCCCCTTTCACCTCCCTGCCTCCTTTTCTTCCTTCCTTCCCTTCCTTTCTATCCTCTCCCCTTTTTCTTCTTTCTTTTTTCCCTCAACATGAAAGCATCAAATGACACATTTTGTTTTCCATTCCTGAGGCAGCACTCAATTGATTTTAAGAAGTGGTCACAACACAGCTGCAAGGAGACGTGATGAAGCCTGAGGTTGGTCTCCTTTCCCCGCTGCACGTGTTGTGCTGTGATGCAATTATTTTTGACACACCTGGCTACATAATTAGGCTCTAAGCTTCTTGGTGGCACGGCTGTGGCACATTCCGACTGTGCCCCATGTGTCAGGTACACAGGCCACACAAGAAAACCACCGTGGAATAAACACATCAATGAACAGCATAGGCAGTTGATGTTCAAATTTCTTTTTCAGAGAAACCCTTTTCCCAAAGGAGTCCCAGCCATCTCCTGCCTCTCCAGTCCCTGAGTCCCTGAAACTTGACTGCGAAGCTGAGGGCAAGTGAATGCAGTTTGAAAACCTCTGGTAGATGTGCGATGCGTGTCAGGGAATTCCTTACTGTAAACCCATAGGGGCCAGGGACTGCCCAAGAATGAATGGAGTATTACACGGTTGTGTTGAAACAAATTTGGAACAAAGCAATCTGGCTGGAAATAATTTGCTTAGCACACCAATTTGGTCAAAACAATAATTTGGTTAAAAAGGAATATTCATGACTCTGATTTTAAGTTTTTCTTTCTTCTTTTTTTTTGGTTTCGTTTGTCTGCTGTTACTTAACCCGTCCTCTCTTTTTTGTGTATATCCCAGTTCATTTTCAGCCAATTTTCAAGGGTTGACTAACAATGTTTAGAAATTAGTTGAAACGGCCAGGCTCAGTGGCTCACGCTTGTAATCCTAGCACTTTGAGAGGCCAGGAGGAGTGGATCATGAGGTCAGGAGTTGAAGACCAGCCTGGCCAGGATGGTGAAACCCCGTCTTTACTAAAAATAGAAAAATTAGCTGGGCATGGTGGCAGGTGCTTGTAATCCCAGCTACTTGGGAGGCTGAGGCAGAGAATTGCTTGAACCTGGGAGGCAGAGTTTGCAGTGAGCTGAGATCGTGCCACTGCACTCCAGCCTGGGCGCCACAGTGAGACTCTGTTTCAAAAAAAAAAAAAAAAAAGAAAGAAAGAAATTAGTTGAAACAACCTGAATTGTTTTTCTTGCTATAAAAACAATGCATCCTTGCTACACAAAGTCAGAAATTATAATGTTAAAGAAATGAAACAGCCGCAAAGTCCAGAGCTGGCCAGGGGTGCCACGTTAATAAATGCAGATGCTCCTTTTGCAGCTCAGCAACATTAAATGCTCACGATGTCCACTCTGTCTTGCATTCTTTTGGCCTCTGTAACAAGTGTGTGTCAACAGTTGTCTAGTAGTGTCACTGTCTCAGGGAAGCCTCTTCCTGCCTCTCAGATGGGATGGGGCCCTCATCAGATGTCTACGCAGAGAGTGACACTACCTCCCCTTGCTTTTCACAGCTCTGTTGGGACTTCTCCTGCTTCTGAAGCCTCTCCTCCTTGGTGTCTTTTGCAGGCTCACCCTCCTCCATCTGGTTACTACAAATTAGATTTCCTCAAGGCTGTGTCCAGGACCCTTTTTTCTTTCTAGTTCTGCATTCTCCCCGGGTAAACTTCTCCATTCCCACAGCTGCATTGACCTCTGATGCGCCATTGAGTCACGTCTTTGTATCTCCAGCCCTCTTCTGTGAGCTTCAGACCTGCCGGCTTGACGTCCCAGAGCCAACTCCGAGTTGATGTCTCTCTGCCTTCAGACTGCTTCTCTTTCAGCTCCACCCGATTCAGTGAAGAATCACCATCTATGCAGTTCTGTGAGCAAGAAGCCCAGGGCCATGCCTGTCACCATCCAATCCCTTACTCTCAAATCCAACCCATCAGCAGGTCCTGGCAGTTCCAGTTCCTAAGTGTGCCTCCAACCCAGCCATTTCTCACCACCTCTGTTGCCCAGTCTGAGCCATACTCACCTGCTCTCCAGGTTTCTACAATGACTTCCTGATGTGTCAGTTGCCCTCATTCACCCACCCTGGATGCCTCCATTCCGTTCAGGTTGCAGCCGGAGTAGTGCTTTCAAAATGCAAGTATGATGCCATCATGTTCTTCCTTAAAACCTTCCAGTAACTTCTCATTCATTTCACGATCAGAATAAATGCTTCAGCATAGGCCAGATGCTCATGCCTGTAATCCCAACTCTTTGGGAGGTTGAGGTAAGAGGATTGCTTGAGTACAGGATTCGAGACCAGACTGGGCAACATAGTGAACCCCTGCCACCCCCGACCCCATGCCCATCTCTACAAAACGTAAAAAACTTAGTGGGGTGGGGAGGTGTGCACCTATCATCCCACCTACTTAGGAAGCTGAGGTGTGAGTATCCTTTGAGCCCAGGAGGTCGAGGCTGCAGTGAGCTATGATTGCACCACTGCACTCTAGCCTGGGCAACAGAGAAAGACCCTGTTTCAAAAAAAAAAAAAAAAAAGTATTCAGCTTGGCTCTTAGAGCCTGGCCTGGCCTCAGCCTCTCTCCACCTTATCCACACCACACCTCTCCTCCCTTCTTTCAGTGTCTTGAAACTTGCATGCTTCCCACCCTATCCAGGACCTTAGCACCTGCTGCTCCTTGAGTCTGGGGTCTCCTTCCCACCTTACCCATCCCCTCATTGTCACTTTCTAAGGACACCTTTGTTAACCCTCTCAGATGGATCTAGACTCCTTATTAGATGATGTCATCATGCTTGCTTTTCATTATTGTATTTTTGATAACTGTACTTTTACATTTATTTTGATAAGTATTAGATCATCTATCTCCTTCACTGGATGGTAAGTTCTCGGGAGGGGGTGCAGGTGAGGAGGGTCTGTATCTGCTTTTGCTCATGGTTGTCTCCTGAGAGTTCATTCCAAGGTCTTGAGTCACACCCTTTAAAGATGTTTTGTGAAGTGGATTTGCCATGATTTGTGGAGGATGGAAGTTCGTCCCTGGATTTCTCTTTAAAACTTTCTAATCAACATAATGGATGCTGCTAAAAAACTATGCACTCTTTTGGCCAAGATACCATCCTGCAAAGGGAGATTGGATGTGGTTAGACAGCTATAAAAACTTTTGAACACTGGAGGGATCACATCTGCAGACAGCAGTCCAGAGAGGCAGCATCTCCTCCATTTCTCTGCAGCAGAAATGGTCGACGCCTAGAAACCCTGAAGAATGCTTTTGAAGATCATTTTGTGGAGACAATCTCACTCTTGAGATGTGAATTTGCAATCCTTTTCTTGCTGACACAGACAACATCAGCGATGCAGATCTTGAACGAAGTTACTGACAAAGGAAATGAGGCAATGTGAATTCAACCCAAAGAGGCTTACAGAATTTTGACCCAAGCCTGCCCTTGCCAGACAACATTAATTGCAGAAGCTTAGGTTTCATTTGATACTTTGATGAGTTTTTAACACATTTCCATTGCATTAAAAAGTCAATTAGCTATGTGTATGTTATCACATCAAGGACCGCTTGGCAATCCTCAGCATTGTAATCTCTTATACTACATGAGAACAAAAGTGTGAGTGTAGTGGATGTGGATGCATTTTTCTGGAAAGACATCTACAGTTTTTATCAGTTTCCTAAAGAGGTTCTTGACTAACGAGGGCAGGAACCAGCAAATTATGCCTTGACTAAGGCCTCTTCCAGTCCTAAAATTACATAAACCACAAAGTCTAATGCCAAACTGGTAATGTTATTTAAAAAATAGTGGATATCCAGACCACTTGTGTTTGCAATGTTTTGACATCTGCCTGAAAAAAATTCCAGTTTTTATCCAGAGGATTGGTGTCACATGCATAGAGGCCGTGACTTAGCTATCAGGTTTACTCACGCCTCTGTATGAGCAATGCTGAGCTCCTAATTTTCCCTGTGCCTGAGCCTCTGCTTCTAAGGTCAGCCTGATTGAAGGTTGTCAAGGACCTACCACGGCAGGAAAGAGAAAGAGGCTGTACCTGACCCGTAATTCTTCACCAATAGCCACGGCATGCCTCCTATTATCCAGATGATGTCACCTTGATTGTAACAAGCAAAACTTGATAGAAGCTGAGTCAAATGCCCACCCACTAACTCCCCACCCAGCCCACTGCTGGAAAGTATGGGAGTGGAAACCAGGTGGAAATGTGTCTTTCTCTACATAGAAGGTGTCTTATTGGTCTGAAGGCCTGCCCTGGACAGGAAGAGGCCAGCAGAAGAGCCCAGACCCACACCCAACACCATTCCAGGAGCATATGAGTGGTTGCATCCAAGTCCTCCTGACTGCTTGGCTGTAGGGAGTTAACATTGCAAAACACATGGTGGGAGATGTGAACTTAGAACTCCAAAGAGTTTTAAGCACAGACTCTTAAAAGGCTGCTATTTTTTTATTCCTTTTTTGTATTTTATAATAGTCGTAAGAATAAACTTAAAAACTGCTGCCACCATGTAAGGTAGCCCTGCTTATCCAAAGAAATCAAGCTGCATTTCTACACCATATCTTACTAGTCTCCCATATTCCCTATTTTCCCTCCTTCCTCCCATAGTTCTTCTCTGCTTTGGGTTCTTTCCAATATGAGGTGAATGTTGGAGTCTCTTCCTCACCACCCCCCACCCCTGCCAATTCTTTTAACATTAAACTAGAAGGATAGGGTGGAGGGATTAAGTGAGTGAACAACACACACTCAGCTCTTACTCCTTGCAGTACACTACTGGGTCGTATATACAGTTTCTGGCTGATTTGGGGGGCCTACCCTGACTTAGGGCCTGGGATCATTTCCAGAGGCATATTTCTCCCTGCACTCCAATGGCAACATTGGGTGGGGTGCTAAAGGGCCTGTTGAACGATATTAAATGCCTCAAGACTTGAGGTGGAGTATGTTGGACTCTTCACTGTGGGTCAATTTTTCAGCCTGCTGCTTTATCTACCTGACAGGAAGACTTGAACTAGTGCCATTTCTAAATTGCACTTCTAAATATTGACTTAATGGCGAGACTCAGCGTGTCATAACCCAGTTCACTAGAGCAATGAAGATTTTCCAGGCCTCACCGAGAGGTCTGTACAATATCCTGTGGGGAGTGGAGAAGGAAGAGGAGGATTTAAGAAGAAAAATACACAATCAAGTTGTGTTTTGAAGAAATGCCCCTGCGCCTCACTTAATCTTGCAAAGACACATGAGTGCTCACTGGGCTATTGGCTGAGGCTGGAGGGAACCAGGGTAGACAGAGAAAGGATAGCAGCAACCACAAATACTGCAGCTGCCCCGCAGGAAGATGAGAGGGTGCCAGGGCACACCTTGCCGGCCTGCAGCAGAGACAGCTGGCTCTCTGAGAGTTTCATTTGAGTATCCAGTTTAGAAGGACTAGACAGTGTCTGAGAGACTAGAGACTTTATTCTATATCTATGAAGACTTCAGCACAGCCAGATCTTCAGCAAATCTTCATTTAGGTCACTGAGGAAACTCTAGGAGACTATCTTTATAGCTTCTTTCCTCCTGACAGTTAACACTATAACTGATCTTAAGGCATTTTTATCACATCCCATTAGCTGTTAGACTGTGAATCAGAGGAAGATATTGGCCCCTTCTTGTCCTGAAGGAGCTGTTTTGGAGGAGCAACAAGATATTTTTCATGCAAATTAGCTTTCAGATTTCTTTAGACACTCAGTGCTATTAAATTTGTATTCTCCAAGAGGAGATAAAGGCCTGGAGCAGTGGCTAATGCCTGTAATCCCAGCACTTTGGGAGGCCAAGGTGGGTGGATCACCTGAGGTCAGCAGATCAAGACCAGCCTGGCCAACACGGTAAAACCCTGTCTCTACTAAAAATACAAAAATTAGCCAGGCGTGGTGGTGCACGCCTGTAATCCCAGCTACTTTGGAGGCTGAGGCAAGAGAATCACTTGACCTGGGGAGGCAGAGGTTACAGTGAGCAGGGGTCACGCCACTGCACTCCAGCCTGGGCAACAAGAGTGAAACTCTGTCAAAAACAAAAGGAGATAAAGCATAATAATAATACCCTGTAGTGCTGCAGAGAGAAGTGTGTGCAATACGGCGACTGCCCCTCAGTAGGATCTCCTCCCACTTGGCCGTAGCACTGGCATCCTGGCTGCTGAAAGGCCCTCTCCAGGAGATCTTATGTGGAGGGGGCTCACGGGTTGTTGGCAGGAAGGTTTTGTGTGTGAGGGTGTGCTCTTCAAAGCAGGAAAAACTTAAGTTCCAAGATAGAGAAAGTCAAACTATCCAGATATCATGGAAGATAATCCTCATGGTATTGGCCACGTTCATCTTGATGGTCCTTAGATTTGTTTCCAGGTGGTCCCTAATGCAGTGTGCCCAATCCATTCCCTCTGCTATGCCTATGTATGAATTTGTTGATAATAATGCCTCTGAGAATGACCTCTAAGTGCAACAAAATCTTTGTGCTTTGACCTCATCACACTTGCTAGAAGAGTCAAACTCACCCCTGGATTTGGCTCCTCTAGCAAGCCTGATGAGCCTGCTCCGTGCAGTGACTTCCTTCCTTAAATCTAGTCCAACTCCATGAAAAGTTATCTCCTTGTAAGATAATGGAATCCTCCTAAACGCTTCCTCTTCCTTTGCTCAAAGGTGTCTTGCGTCAGTCAGCCGAGATGGCTGCTATGGAAGGAATCTTAGGTGTCTTCTGAAGAAACGGTGATCAACCCCCCTGAAGCTGTGTCTGCTGGGAGAGCCTATGCTGGCTATGTCTTTGTTGCTTGGCCCAGCTGTGAATTCATGCAGCCTGCCCTGGCCTTCAGAAGCTCACCTGTGGGTGAGGCCACTGCTCTGCAGCAGCTTGTAGGGCACACGCCGCGCCGAACCGCACCGCACCGCAGCTGGGTGGTGGGCTGCCCTCCGCGGTCTCCGTGTGTCTGTGTTCCATGCACCTCTGAGAGTTGCATAGCCTGGAGTGCCCCAGCAGCTCCCCACATGCCCACCTCCATCCAGCATCCTCCAAACTCCTGCTGAAGGCCCAGGCAATCCTTGTGGGCCTTCACCCCCTCTCCACTGTCCCCTCCCTGCAGACTACACATCTCACAACCCACCGCCCACTCACAGACCCATCAGGCTGCCACTATCCTCAATCCAGACCAGTTCGACCCCCTCAGCCACTTCACCCCATCTCCTACAGGCTGCTCTTCATTTATGCCTTCAACGTTCTAGGCCTCCCCTGGTATCTTCCTCCATAATGGTCATCATCAGGATGGCACCATTGAGAATTAGGAAAAAAGTGTCTATTGCCACGGGTGTGGGAAAGGTAAACTGACCACTTACCTAAATAATGAATCCCACCAATGGAAAGACAATGGGAAGCAGGTTGTATTGTTATCACTGAATCCTCTCATCCTTAATGAAAGATATTCAGTGACCAAGATGACGATATCCCGAGGACTTCTCACAGCAGCCGAGGCAGTTTGCATGACTACTTACCTCGTTGAGCTAGGATGTAGCACGGGAGTCTTAACACGAAGGGACTTCATTTCATGGACTACCAAAAAATAATGAGTGCTTTCAATTCTCTTTTCAATATTGTAGAGGAGCTCAACGACGTATGGAAATGGTACACTATTTTTTTTCTTTGTAAAGCAAGTAAGCACCCTATAATTTCTGTCTCCTGTATATCCAACATTTTGCACATGAAAAAAAGCAAGCTATCCTGTGGTGTTTGCTATGTCAAGAGAATCAGGAAATAGCATTATCTCTGGTCTGATGTTAGAGAGTTAAAAATACATTTTTCAAAAATGTGCCCATAAGACATATTTCTTTTCTTTTTTCTTTTTTTATTTTTGAGATTGAGTTTTGCTCTTGTTGCCCAGACTGGAGTGCAATGGTGCGATCTCAGCTCACCGCAACCTCCGCCTCCTGGGTTTAAGCGATTCTCCTGTCTTAGCCTCTCGAGTAGCTTGGATTACAGGCATGCACCACCACCCCGGCTAATTTTGTATTTTTAGTAGAGACAGGGTTTCCCCATGTTGGTCAGGCTGGTCTCGAACTCCCAACTTCAGGTGATCTACCCACCTCAGCCTCCCAAAGTGCTGGGATTACAGGCCTGAGCCACCGTGCCTGGCCAAGACATATTTCTTAAATAAAGATCCCATTTTCCAAACCACAGCTTGGTCTTCAAACAGTAACTTGACACTGACTGTCCTTGGAGACTCTATGATGATTTGAGATTTGGAATGGATGTTCATACACTCACCTGGCCAGTAGTACATGTAGACCTTCCTTTTGGCCTTGGTCAGAGTGACCCACAGAGGTTCTGATCCATTCCACCAGAGAGGCATCAGGCTGTCTTTGTTGACGCCAATGTCAAAGGACTTGTTGGTGGTGGGGTCCCACATGTAGTTCCCGATCATCTGATGGACTTCACAATGGCGGCCTATGTCAATGAGAACATAGCTGTCAGTTTACGGTTCTGGTGGTTTCTATTTTTGTCTTTGTTTCTTGATCATAATTAGCCATTCATGCTCGTTTAGGAAGTACAGAACAGCATAAAGATTTGCTTTTGACTTTAAAAAAAAATCAGATTTTTTTTTCTTAAGCTGTGCCATGAAGGTAGACAATCCAGTAAGATGTCCACTGATCGATGGAGGGTGGGGTCATTTTGAGTGACGTCACCCTGTCAAGTCAGCTGTTTTAAGTTACACTGAGGACACTGTGCAGAGCTTGAAGTCTAAATATGAATTAGCATGGACATCTGTGGATTCCTCTGAGACTTGGTCTCAGATTCTCACCCCAGAGCCCTCTCTGCACCCTCCAAACCCTCCTCCCGTGAGATCAGCAATCTAGCTGTTACAGCGTTTATTCTTTCCTTTCTTAGATAAGAGGAGTTGTTGCTTCAGCGCTGAACAGTGATAAAACATATGACGTTTGGAACAGAATGGCGAAAAATAGATTCAACTTTGAAAAACAAAGCAGGAAAACAACCCTCCAAATGCAGTGTTATACAGAAATGAGGGCTGGTTCTGTTGAGCACAGCTTAGTCCCAGAAGACAAGCCAGAAGTGAGAGACGCAAACGCTTGGACTCTTTTGAAACATTAGGCTTAAATTATTTATTTTGGAGCAATCTGTTACATCTTTAAAGTAAAAATAACACAAACATTGGCAAGTGCATCAAAAATTGCTGCAATTTTAGTGAGCGTCATTTGGCACCAGGATGAAACATGCTTCACTGAGCTCCCTAACTATGCTTAATCAAGTGGCTTTTCTTCTTTGTTTTACTGTCATTGTTTCTTCTCCCCACCCCCTCCCGAAATTTTATTTTTAAATAGAAACAAAGAAAAATTATAAAATACTATTTGGAAAATAGACACTAAAAATACCAAATGGAAAAACCTTTCATTTCATCCCAGAAAGCAAGGCATGCCACAAACTATGCTACTATGCTCCCAGAGATCCCAGCAAAAATGGTTTTCACCCAAAGCTGTAGAATTAGTGTTTTGATCCTGACCAAAACTTTCACATTAAAAAGATTAATACAATTAAAAATAAAATAAAATTAAGATGTTGAGCAATTTTGGCAATGGTTAAGGAAGCTATTTTATTTATTGTTTCAAGTAACATGTATTCAGTGCTCTTATATATATAGTCCTATGTATTGTAGGCTGTGATAGGTGTAGAGATTCCAATCTGAATAAATGCCGCACCCATCCTCAAGAGACTTGTAATTTAATACTCAACAGAGGGTCCTCTGTGTAAAACAGCCAGGCTTCCCGGGGCTGGGTCTGAGAAGGAGGACAGGTTGCAGCCACAACTTCAGAATTATGATGACACTCGCTCAACCTGTTGCTGAGGATAATTCCTAGTATGTTCTCACCAGCTCATTAAAAGTAGGGTCCTATTCTTATTGGTTCAACTATATTATCGTTTTTAGTACATGAAAGTTGAATCATATTAAGAAAGCCCCTCTTACAAGTAAAAGTACTTATCTATTTCCTTTATTCAAAATTTTGCATTCTGTGTCACAAATTGTATCATCCTAATGATGCTTACGCATCCTTTCACAAGGCAAGATAACCATGATCATATCCACAGGAAAAGGCCTCCTTCATGGACAGTCTTTCCTTATAGATAGATGTTCTCTGATGCCCTCCCAAGTCCAGGAGGTTATCTCAACTGCAGCTGGTGTGCAAAGAAGCTGAGCAAATGCGCAAAATTGGAAGGGGGTGTGGGAAGCATCATTCCTGAGGTCAGGAACCAAAGAAGAGCCTCTGAATGAATCACCAGGAAAGGACCAGGGATATCAGACATGGGAATAATAGGGAGAGATGCTGAGTGAGAGGGGTGGAGGGATCTCTGCTTCCAAGCTTGAATTGTTTGGACCATTTTAGAACAGGCCATGAAACCCAGAGATAAATGGAGGCTTCACATGATGTAGTTTTCACAAGGCTGCATACAAGGAAGCATGAAGCAACCAAAAAACAGTTTGTAAAGTACATATAATCTATACTTGTATATCTCAGAAACCCCATATCATTTGGTGAAAATTTCTCTCTTCTCTTCAACACACATATTTAGCACTCTGGACTTTAAAGTGTCCAAACTCGCTCATTCTTCTTTGTTCTCTGCTCTCTGAGTAGAAAATTATAAGGAGCCTCTTGTGGATTGCAGAGCTGTTGTATGGCTGGATTGTGTGTGTGCATGCATGCACAGGTGTGAGAGAGACAGAAACACAGAGGGAGACAGAGAGAGACAGAGAGAGAGATGGAGAGAACATTCTCCCAGAGAATTCCTATAAGGTGGAGTGCTTTCAAGCAGGTCACCTCAGACTCCTGTGGAGCAAGTTGGGTTTCTTCTTTTGGTGGATTGGGCCCTGAGCCGAGATGGGAGGGTGTGCTGTCCCCAGGGCTTCCTTTGCTCTGGGAAGAGCGGCCTTTCCTGGAAGCTGGCAGGAGGAGGCTGCTTCAGATCTCCCGCCTTCCCATGAATACGGTAAGGCTGCAGTCTGTGCTTGGAACAGTCGAAGTCGACTCAGACTCAAGCTGATTTCCCTACCAACCCTCTGTCTCTCTTGCTCTTTCATTTTTATTGCCTCGGTAAAAGTGGTGGCTGAAAGAACAGAACAGAACACAATGTACTGGCTTCTGCAGCCCACGAGCTCTCATCTCCATATTCCTGCCTGACCCATATCTATTTTTGTACAACTGCAGTTCTGGGTTTTTCTCTGGTTGTGCTTTCCAAACAGAGCTTGGATGTGGTTTGGTTTTTTTGGTCTCTTTACTCAAGGCTTGAGTAGAAACTTTCCTGACTTCCTCCAACACCACAATTGCAGGTGGTTTTCAGGTATGATGTAAGGAATGTTTACTGCCCTTCGTCCTCCGAATGGCTACTCTGGGGGCTTTGAAATCTGTGTTTGCATTTCTCAGAGAGAGCTCCTGGAATCGTTCCCATAGCTAGAACTGCCGTATGAAGGGAGTGGGGTATGACCCACCTTCAGTGTTCATTCCCCAGAGTCTTACTGAAGTGTGTTCAGATGTAATGACCATTAGAAGAAGTTTCTTAGCAAGCCCCCAGAAACTTCTGCACCATGTTACATGTTTCATCTCAGAAATGGCTGGCCTTCACATCCCGTGAGAAGGTAGAGGATATGTCCATCTTATCTATAGCTCATGGTCACAGAGACTTTCTCTTTGACCTCTGAGTCCTCTGCTCAACTAGACCCAACCTTAAGCTTCCTTCCTTTTTCTTGTAGAGTCCAGGTTGAGCAAGAATCCTGCTAAGTCAGTTTAGTAATAATCCTCCACGCTTGGTATCAGACCACCCTCAATATCTCACCACCCTGCCTGCCTTCAGCAAGAGTTCTGTTGAGTAGATCCAGCCAGAATTCCGTTTCCCTTGATGTTTCTTCTTAGTAGTTTTCCATCCGCTGACCCCACCATGTTCCTTGTCTGTCAATCTCTACTTGTCTGTTGTACTTGGAGTGGAGCCCAATCTCTCTCCCACTGCTGGATCCCACTGCAGCATCCTTCCATCTATCACAGTGGTTCCTCCTTAAAGAAAGTTTGCCTTACCATCTTTAACAAGCATCATAAATAAGTTCTTTCTTTCTTTTTCTTTCTCTCTTTCTTTCACTTTCTTTCTTTCTCTTTCTTTCTTTGTCTCTCTTTCTTTCCTTCCTTTCCTTTCTTTCTCTCTTTCTTTCCTTCTTTCTTTCTTTTCTTTCTTTCTTTCTATCTTTTCTGTCTTTCTCTCTTTCTCTCTCTTTCTCTCTTTCTTTCTTTCCTTCTTTCCTTCCTTTTTTCTCTCTCTCTCTCTCTCTTACTCTCTTTCTGTCTTTCTTTCTTCCCGATCTCACTTTGTCACCCAGGCTGGAGTGCAGTGGGGCAATCATTGCTCACTGCAACTTCGACCTCCCCAGGTTCAGCCTCCTCCTCAGCCTCCCAAGTAGCTGGGACCACAGGCATGCACCACCAAGCTTGGCTAATTTTTTTTTTTTTTTGTATTTTTTGTAGAGACAGGGTTTTGCCATGTTGCCAAGGTTGGTCTCAAACTCCTGGGCTCCAGTGATCCACCCGCCTCAGTATCCCAAAATGCTGGAATTACAGGCATGAGCCACTGTGCCCAGCCAAGTTTCTCTTTAACAGTGGACATCAATAAGGTTGCTACTACTTAGATTTCAATCAGTCTTAATTTTTTCTCATTGTTTTCAAACAGTCGATGTCAATTCCTTTTATAGGTCCTTACCTCTTTTATTCTTTTTGCATCCACTCAACATGTATTTATTAGATAATGTTTGCATGCTAAGTATATAAAGATAAAAAAGAAATGGTCTCTGTCTTTGGCTCACAGTCTGCTATGGACAATAATATGGCACAGTGGTTAAGGGAACAAATCTTGGAGCCAGATTGTATAGGTTCAAGTATAAACTCTACTAATTACTGTCTGCATGACCTTGGACAAGTAGCTTAGACTCTCTGAAGGCTCCATTTTCTCCTCTGAGTAATGGGCATCGTAACAATTATTGTGAACCGTCATCCCTTTGCATGGCAGTGTGGAACCATAAAAATGGCTGCGCAAGCCAAAACCATGAAAAGCTCTCTTAATAATCAGCAGGGTGGGGTGGGGGAAATAGGATTGTTCTGTGACACTTAAAAATGTTTGTCAAAATATTGAAAATTCTCCTACTCTCAGTTACACAGGAAAATGAAGGAAGAATTGTACAACTATAATTTATTAGTATTTTATAATTTACAATATTAGAAACACGGAGAATTAAAGGGCACTATTTCTTTGTAAGAAATTTATGAAGAATGCTTTGAACAGTACTTGGCTTCTTCTAGAGATATAACAAAATATGAGTGAACATCTTTTCCATGCCTTAGGGAATTGTTATCTCCTTTCTAGGTTTAGACTGGCTTTTGACATCTTATCCTTTGTGCTTTCAATGTCATAAAATAGCTCCAGGGGTTCTTTAATGTGAAGTTTTTGCTGGTGTCACTTCCTCTGGGACAGCTTCATCCTTTTTTTCACAACTTTTTTATTCATTTATGTCAATAAATTCATCCTCACTAAGGTCCTTGGGCTGCATACCTAGAGCTTTGTAAATGATGTCAGTGTCAATATTCACATGGTCAATGATCTCTTCCATAATTCCACTTACATTTGATTCAAATCCTGCAAAGTTACTTTCCAGTACAGTAAGAGTTCCTGCCATCCTCCATGCATATTACTTGCTGTTCCTATCTGTCATGATGCTTGAATGTTTCTGGCTACATGTTTTATGTCATAGTTCTTCCAAAGCTTAGCTGAATAAATTGTATTATCTCCTATTGTATCATCAACAACCTGTCTGAAATACAGCTTACTTACATCTAAAAAATAGGCTTCAAAAGTTGCAATAACTTATTGTCCCATTTAATAGATGATTAAAGTTGTTTTTATAGAAAAAGCAAATTTGCTCATATTCTTTCAAGTATTCAAGAGGGTCAGCAGGACCTGGAGCATTATCCAACGATAGTAATGCATTAGAAGTTGAACTATATGGGTTTATCAGTGGGACACAGGGAGGCAACACAGCTGCATGCTTTGCTGTCTGTGCATGAGCTAATATTAGATGAGCAGCAGCAAATCACCAGCAGACTATGAAAGAAGTGATGTGATTGACCAACAATCATGATGCATATTTGTTATTTGCATAGTGATAAATAGTCCTAGTGGACTGAGGACTAGCAAGGAAGTTTATAGTTTATGCTACAGTAGCTACAATTAGGGTTGCCAGATTTATTTTAGTCAATATACTGTGGTAACTGAAATTTGAATCATGTTGTTGGAGAACTGACATCATTATTTTTTATTTTTTAAATATCTTATTTCAATAGATTTTGTGGTATAGGTGGTTTCTGGTTGTGTGGATAAGTTCTTTAGTGGTGATTTCTGAGATTCTGGTGCACCTGTCATCAAGCAGTGTACATTGTACCCAATGTGTAGTCTTTTATCCCTCACTCCCATCCCACCCTTTTGCCATGAGTCCCCAAAGTCCATTACATCATTCTTATGCCTTTGCATTCTCATAGCTTAGCTCCCACTTATAAGTGAGAACATACAATATTTGGTTTTCCATTCCTGAGTTCTTTCACTTAAAATTATGGCCTCCAGTTGCATCCAAGTTGCTGCTAAAGACATTATTTCATTCCTTTTTATGGTTGAATAGTATTCCATGGTGCATATATACCACATTTTCTTTATCCACTCATTGATTGATGGACACTTAGGTTGGTTCCATATTTTTGCAATTATGAATTGTGCTGTTATAAACATACATGTGCAAGTGTCTTTTTTATATAATGACTCCTTTTCCTTTGGGTAGATACCTAGCAGTGGTATTGCTGGATCAAATGGTGGTTGTACTTTTAATTCTTTAAGGAATCTCCATACTGTTTTCAATAATGGTTGTACTGGTTTACATTCTCACCAGCAGTGTAAAAATGTTCTCTTTTCACCACATCCACACCAACATATATCATTTTTTGACTTTTTAATTATAACCATTCTTGCAGGAGTACGGTGGTATTGCATTGTGGTTTTGATTTGCATTTCCCTAATAGTGACATTGAGCATTTTTTCATATGTTTGTTGGCTGTTTGTATATCGTCTTTTGAGAATTGTCTACTCATGACTTTTGCCCATTTTTTGATGGGATTATTTGGAGAACAGACATTATTTAATCTGTGGTAATTGAGTTTTGTGCATATCTGAATTGTGCAAAGCAAAGAGTGTGTGTGCATGCACATATGTGTACATGCACATAAACATACATAGCACATAGTAAGTACTGTTAATATTAACTTATATTACTATGAGTATTGGCAGAGAGCCACACAAATGAATGCAATCTAGAGGTCAGCTGGAGCTCTCTCTCTCTTGAGCTCTCCATATGACTGGTTCCAATCCTACTTCCACCAAGATTCTCACAAGTCTCCAGGAGATGCACATAACTGCAGGCATCTCTACCTCCATACTCCTGCTTCCAGAACATATGGTGTCTAGAAATGTAGCTCAGCCCTTTCCTATATGACAAAAAGGGAACTCCTCACAGGAAATATTCATGAGTTGGGTGAACTTTATTGGGGATTCAGTCTGGAGAGAAGGGGAAGATTGAGGGCAATGCAAACAACTTCCAACTGAACATTAGACATCCAACGTCTCTTCATGATACAGAACACAAAAGCAAAGACAACAAAAACAAAAATAAATAGATGGGACTTAATTAAACTAAAAAGCTTCTGCACAGCAAAGGAAATAGCAGAGTAAACAGACAACCCAGACTGGGAGAAAAATCTTCTCAATCTATACATCCAACAAAGGACTGATAACCAGAAACTACAAGGAACTCAAACAAATCAGCAAGAAAAAAACAATCCCATGAAAAAGTGGGCTAAGGACATGAATAGACAATTCTCAAAAGAAGATATACAAATGACCAGCAAACATATGAAAAAATGCTCAACAACACTAATCATCAGGGAAATGTAAATCAAAACTATAATGCAATACCACCTTACTCCTGCAAGAATGGCTATAATCAAAAAATAATAGATGTTGGCATGGATGTGGTGAAAATGGAACACTTTTACACTGTTGGTGGGAATGTAAACTAGTACAGCCAGTATGGAAAAATGTGGAGTTTCCTTAAAGAACTAAAAGTAGAACTACCATTCAATCCAGCCATCCCACTCCTGGGTGTCTACCCAGAGGAAAAGAGGTCATTATATGAAAAGGATACTGGCATACACATGTTTATAGCAGCACAATTCATAAATGCAAAAATATGGAATCAGCCCAAATGCTCATTAATCAATGAGTGGATAAAGAAAGTGTGGTATATATATACCGTGGAATACTACTCAGCCATGAAAAGGAATGAAATAATGGCATTCACAGCAACCTGGATAGAATTAGAGACCATTATTCTAAGTGAAGTAACTCAGGAATGGAAAGCCAAACATTGTATATTCTCACCCATAAGAGGGAACTAAGCTATGAGGATGCAAAGGCATAAGAAAGATGTAATGGATTGTGGGGACTTGGGGGAAAGGGTGGGAGGGGGTGAGGGACAAAAGACTACACATTGGGTACAGGGTACACTGCTTGCGTGATGGGTATACCAAAATCTCAGAAATCACCACTAAAGAACTTACTCATGTAACCAAACACCACCTGTTCCCTAAAACCTATTGAAACAATAAGAAAAAAGGCATCCAAGTTATCCCCAGTCTTTCCAGCAACCACTGCCCCCTCCCGCCATGGTTTTCTCCTGGCCGACACTCTCAGGGACCCAGCCTGCACATCTCACTGTCTCATTGCTTCCCTATTTTCTGCTCCACAGCAACCCCCTCCAAAATTTCTCTCCAAACTTCAAAGTTTTCTCAAAAGCAGTTCGGCCCTCCAGTGTTCTTGTTCAACTTATATTTGCAGGCTCGTAGGGTGCTGGAAAAAAGGGGGGAAGGAAGGAAGGAAGAAAGGAAGGGAGAAACTTCAAATGCGTGACTATTGTTAGATAATGCTTTCATCACCCTGATCTTCTTGAGTACTTGAATGAATATGTGAAAGTCTGCTTTTTCTACAAAGACAACTTCAATAATCTATTAAATGGGAGAGTAAGTTATTTCAACTTTGGAAGCCTATTTTGAAGCCTAGGTTATTTCAACTTTTGAAAGAAGGAAAGAAGGAAGGAAGGAAGGAAGGAAAGGGAGGGAGGGAGGGAGTAAGGAAGGAAGGAAGGAGGGGAGAGAGGGAGGGAGGGAGGGAACAAATGACTGGAGGGGAATGAACCAAGACAGAGGGCTTCCTATTGAAGTAGGAATTAGGATAGTCCTCATGCCAGTAAAATGTGGCACTTTGCTATTCCCCACACTCAGAGTTCACTTTCTTTGAAAGGTGAGATGCTCTTACTGATGTGCTAGATGCGGTGCTAGCACAATTCGAGATGGTCACAGCTGGAATCACTCAAGGTCCTGGCAATAAACAGGCTGCACAGAGTTTAATTCAGGGGCTTTTACAAAGGTGTGGGCCCGGCTGAGGGGAGCCGATGGCATGGCAAAGCAACCCAGGAGGAATGGCAGCAGCGTGCCATTACCACCCACCCACTCCGCTCCCTGAGTGGTGAATAGCAAGGGGACCTGCCTCTCCAGCCACTGTCCTAGAGGCCATCCCTCAAGGTCACCTGCTGAGGCTCAAGGCAGGCTGGAGAAAGCAGAGGAGGGCAGACAGGCAAACAGAGGCTCTCCAGCACAAGGGCCAGGGAAAATCCTAAGATGTGGATTTTTCAAGAAAATCATGTTGATCACTTGGGCAAGGTCTTTCAATAAATATCAGAGACCACACAAGCTGAGCGTTCCCTACAAAAGTACTTGTGAGCTTTGATGGTATCACACATTCTCAGGAATGGAAGGGACCTCAGGCGGCCTCCTAGTGTAATCCCCTCCCTGCAATTTCAGAGGTGAGGAATAACTCCCTGCCCTTTGTATACATTAGGTGTAAAAGGCTTGAGTGTATGCTCAAGGCCACAATTCCAATAAGTGGTGGGTGGAGGGGAGAGGCAAAGGGAACGAGGGTGACTTGAACCTGGACCTCCTGGCTTCTCATATCACACTCTTCACACTTCACTTTCCATGACAATAACAGATTTATGGTTACAGTTGGACTCTAGAATATGAAACATATGCTGATTTCAAGGTGAAAGCTCTCGGTTTAAAAAAAAAAAACACAACATTTTATTCACGTCTCCAAACATATATACAGAAAAACAACTGCATAGCTGGTTATATCGCTGAACAATCAGGTTCTGCAGCCGATGAGGAATTCCTCAATTGCATGAACGCTTTCTTAATTCTGGTGTATAACCACCTTTAGAAAGTGATAGTAATCTTTAATTTTTAAGGCATTCGTTTTGTTTCTCTGAGGCCTATGTGTGTTTCCATTAGGCGACAGTGGTTGTGTCTACTAGAGATCAAAAGAGCTGCCAGAAAAGGGAGAGGGGTTACATTTGAGGCACATCAATTTAGTGAAAACATGGGGATATAAGTGGGGCTTACCATACACTAAGAAGGATCATGGAAGTCGTTCTTTTATAACCTACAGGTTTTTGCCCAGAGGCAGCATTCAATGGAGCGCTGAGTCCAGAGTTGCAGGCAGGCCTCTGGGGCCACCCGCTGGAAGCCTGGGTTATAACAACCTGTGACGGGTACAGGGACCTGGGCTGTAGGCATTCTGTCCGCCTCTGGGAGATGGTGGCTACGGTGGAGAGATGACAGAGGAGTTTGGGTCAGGGTCTTCTCACTTTCTAGCTGTGGGAATTGAGTCTAATCCTCAGCTTCTCAAAGCCTCATTTTTTCTACCTCTAAATGGGATTCATAATAGTCACCTGACTAGATTGCAACAAGCATTAAAGATAAAAGTGATCGATGCACAGGTGACGCTTGCTATATTGCAAGTATTGTTCTAAGGTAAAGATAAAAGTCATCGATGCCCAGGTGACGCTTGCTATACTGCAAGTATTGTTCTAAGGTAAAGATAAAAGTGATCGATGCACAGGTGACGCTTGCTATACTGCAAGTATTGTTCTAAGGGCATCTCTTATGGATTGAATTGTGTTTCCCCAAAAAGATGTGTTGAAATCCTCATCCCAGGTACCTCAGCATGTGACCCTGTTTGGAAATTGGGTCTTTACAGATGGCATCAAGTTAAAATGAAGTTCTTAGGGTGGGCCCTAATCCCACATTTCTGGTGTCCTTATAAAAAGGGGAAATGTGGACAGAGAGACTGACCTGCACCCAGGGAAGGTGATGTTTGGAGAGGGAGAGATGGCTCTGTAAACCAGACAACACCTGGGGCTACGAGAAGCTAAAGAACCAAGGAATTTTCAGAGGGAGCACGCCCCAACCAAAACCTTAATTTCTGACTTCTGACCTCCGGAACTAAAAGACAACACATTTCTGTTACTCTAAGCCACCCGAACTTGTGGTACTTTGTTACAGCTGGCCTAGGAAAGGAATTCCACATTTCGTCTTCACCATGGCCCTAAGGGATAAGTACTATTGTTAGCCCCGCTTTCCAGCTAAAGTAACTGAGGGGCAGAGAAGGTGAGTTGCCTGAAGTCTTACACCACCAGGTATACTGGAGCCAGGATTTAAATCAGATAGCCTGGATCGCAAGGCTCAGCTCTTCACCACTGCAATCTACTAACACTTGTGCAACCAGAATGAACCAGCACTCCACGCAATTCCCAGCACTCAGGAAGCCAACAGGAGAAGGAAGCTGCTGGTGTTATACTTGCTATTATGCAATCTGTGAAGCCTCCACCCTCAAGGACAGGATGCATTCAGGGGAACACGTCAGTCTAGGTGGAAGGTCTTGGGGCTGAGCCCACTGAGGAAGCGCTTTACCTGGGACTCTGGAGGGGTGAACCTCATAACCTAGGGCCAAAGGCAGAAATCGATTTTCTGGACACTTGCTGATCAGTTTAATTATAACAGTTCGCAGTCCTTGGCCACCTCCTTTGTATCTGGAACTGAATGCTTTACATTTGCATCTTAGTCTTCAACATAACTCTAGGAGATGGAGAATATTATCTCCATTTTGCAGATGCTTAAGAACTAAGATTCAAAGTGGTTGAGTGAGGAGGCTGGAGCCACACAGCTAGGAAGAGGGCAGAACCCCAGTCCCAACCAGGTCTCTGACTCAGCATCCGCCCTCCCCCGCACCAGCACCTGCTCGCCTCCAGCCACGGTGTGGCCTCATCCGTTCACCAGGGCTTGCCATTTTAATACAAATGAACTCACAAGTCAGGCCTGATTCTGAGACTCTCAGCAAAGTAACCACATGGAGATGCACAGTTCTCTGGAATGCCAGACATTCTCTTATCTCTTACAATCAACTATCATGCACCAAAGTTTACCGTAAATACCTCCAAGGAAGGAATAATCTCAGACTAGGGATAGCAACAAAGGAGATGGTAATGTTAAGCTTCCTCTTCCTCTGGAAAGAAGCCAGCTGTGGAAAGAGAGGCTCCCAAAGTTCTGAAATCAGGGGATATCAAGATAATGGATACATTTTAGAGACTGAACGTACACATATTATCTCAAATTGACATGGTTACAAGAAGTAACTTTATATATTCGATTCAGAGCCAAGCAGCCAGAAAATGTTAAATAAGTCAGACATTCCCACTAGTAGGTTCCCCTTAGTATTTTTCCTTGAGTATTTGGAGGTGTAAAGATTAGTTTAGACCCTGCTTAGATTAGTGAACTTTCAAATAACTACTTTATAGCCAAGAGACTTGAAAGAATTAACAATGCATTGCTCAAAGTAACTAACTTAAAAATTGAAATTTGCCTTGCAGATAACCTCTGTTGGGAAATCCATTTTATTTTTTTAACGTGTTCAAAGACAGACTTTGCATGTTAAAGAAGTGGTTTCCAATGAAATATGCAAGATTGAGGTGAAAGAAAAGCTCACAATTCGCACATCTTTAAAAGCAACTCCTGATGTATGTGCCAGACACAGTCATCGTTAGATTCTGAGACACAAATATTGTAAGACCGAGATAATGGGCTTTGATTATAGTGTGAAGTGTAGGGACTGCAACAAAAATAACCCCAAAAGAGGAGACGTCTTTGATTAGGAACATTCACGCTCATTGTTTTGAGGTCATTGGACTTAAAAATAAATGCATTGCTTTATGTTTCTGCAGTGCCTGCCAGCTTGGTGCAATTATTTAACAAGTAGAATACAGAAAAGGAAACAAAAATAATTTTCCTGCATAAGGACAAAAATGTGAGCCCTGAAGTTTTGACTTAAACACTTCTTACTTTTAGAAAGCTAATTTTTAACAAAGCTCAAAGAAATTTCCTGACAATTCAATTCATCTTCACCGCTGTGCAAAGTTGGAAAAGAGCAATAATTAATTACTGCATTGAAAATGAAATATCTTTTGAGGCACACTCCCATTTTATTGAGTTCTTATAGAGGCTTCTCAAAAGATGGTAGATATTTGGAGGGAGGAGCTTCTTACTTGGGGCATGTCTACCTCCATAGAGGAAAGCCAGCCAACATCTCCATCCTGAAGCACTTCTGTCTTCTGGCTCGTGATAAAGCTTCCTTTTCCCACCCACTGGGCTCCCTCCTCTCCCCAGTGACCAGGTTGGCTGTGTTCCTCACACTAGCAGGTGGTGACTTTGGCAAAAACCAGGCTCCACCTACAGGTGGTGGGAGTACCCCTTTTATGTTCTCTTCCCGTGTCCTCACCCAGGACAGAAATTCTCCTCATGCCAGGGGCAGAGACACTGCACTCATCCCGCAGCTGCCCCACCTGTGCCTGGGGCAGGGGTTGGGAGGTAAGGATAGGAAATTTAACTCAGTAAAAAAAAAGCACATTTAGGATAGCTTTTCTTTCTTTATTTTTTGAGAGAGAGTCTCACTCTGGTGCCCAGGCTGGAGTGCAGTGGTGCGATCTCGGCTCACTGCAACCTCCTGCTCCTGGGTTCAAGCGATTCTCCTGCCTCAGTCTCCTGAGTAGCTGAGACTACAGGCATCCACCACCATGCCCGGCTACTTTTTGTAGTTTTAGTAGAGACAGGTTTCACCATGTAGGCCAGGCTGGTCTCAAACTCCTGACTTCAGGTGATCCGCCCCCCTTGGCCTCCCAAAGTGGGATCAAGCGTTTCAATAGGAGTATAACTTAGAATGGCCAATGAGTGATGATTTTCAACAGAAGAGACTAGTTACCAAAATATTACTGGATCAGCTTTTAATGCCAGGAATTGATAGAGAATGATGGAACCCAGCTCTTTAGGAGTGTGAACTAATCAGGGACTTTAACAGCTCAATCAAGTACAAACCCATCGGTCAACCATCCCCCGCCCACTTTTTCTGGGGTGAAGAAACAGGCGGAAGCAAGCTCATTTTTGTTAGCATGGTTAGTTTTGTCGTTGCTAGAATATGTGAGGTAGGTATGATGCTGGCCTGCCCAAGTTCACAGCCTGGGGCCAGGTGCACCCATAGAGAAGTGAGACCAGCCTCTCAAGTCTCAGGAGTTAACTTCACAGCAGCCACAGCTGGTTTGTCCTGATCAATGATCACCGGTGATCTGCATATCAACAGATGGTGCTGGGAGCAGACACTGGGTTTCATTCAATGATTCATGTCTATAATCCTCCTTGGGTGCTCTTTGCATAAAAGCTGTTGAAAGATAATCTGCCTTAGGGTTCAAAGAGCAACTCAAGCGAGCTGCATCCTTCTGATAGCTTCCCAGTCCAAGCGGTAGACTCCACGGGAATAGGGGAGATTTTTGAGTTAAAAACAGAAGGAACAGGTAGGACGAGAACTGGCAGGAACTGAGGACCTGTGAAAGCCTTGTGGTCTAAGAGGAAGGAATTTTGGAGCCCAGCAAAGCAGAGTTCAAATCCCATCCCAGCCACCTCACACGACTCATTCCACTTTATTGAGCCTCAGTTTCCTCCTCTGAAAAATGGAGATAATCATACCTTTTTTCAGAGTTAAGTGGTTTCAGGTGGGGAAAGTTTTGGCACGATGTCTCCGCACGATGTCTGGCGCGGAAAAGGCCAATCCTATCAAATGGGCCTTTTAAAAGGCCACTTTTAAAAATGGCACTTTGAAAAATCCTCTTCTAGGGAGGGATGGGGCCAGACAGTCCATTTCTTACTTGATATCTACAGACCATTTGCAGAGGAAAGGTCTCAAATCCCCTTGACGAAAAGAAAGGCAGCACCACGTTGCATCTGCCTTGCACAGGAAGCTGGAAGGTTTGCACGGGGGTGAAAGTTACAGGCAGAAACTGCCCGCGGGGCTCCGGACAGCTAGGAGCGAGCCCTCTGAGCCTGGCCACGCTGGCCCGCCACTGCCCTCTGCTGGCGGCTGCGGTCATCACCACCGCCCGCAGCCGTCCCCGAAGTCCGCCGAGAGGTGAATTCTGTGTTTGCTTCTCCCGGTTTGAAGGCCACCCCCAGGATTCGCAGAAATCTGACAGCTGCTTGTGACTGTGCTGAAGAGGCCGAGAATGAAGGCAGAGTCCGGGCAGGGCCGGCGGGCAGGCGGCCACGCGCTGCAGCAAACGCGAGCCTCGGGGCCTTGAACCTGGAGCGGGGGCCTTGCCTGGGCTGTCCTGGCTGGGAGTCTCGTGCTGTGCCCCCCGCTTCCTCCTTCCCCCACCGCACCCTCCTAACCCTTGTTGTGTTTCATTTTCCCTTTTAGGATGTGTGCTTCTTACTTGGGATTTTATTATTCTTGACCCCCCCCCCGCCCCCCCCCCCCCCCCCCCCCCCGCCCCCAGCACTTTCTTTCCCTGCTTCTCTTAGTTCCTCTTTTGGTTAAGTTTATGATTTTTTTAAACCACAATTTGTAATGGTCACTGCAGTGGACGTTTAACTTCGAACACCCCTTTGTTCCTCCAAAGGCGAAATTCCTCCTGCGCCCTGCATGGCCCGTTCAGGAGTCTCTGTGACCCAACCTCTCTGGCTCTGGGGAGAGGGCAAAGTGTGGCATCTAGCCCTAGCCAGGCCAGCAAGGAGCCGCGTTCCTGCCACAGTGACCGTGGCTCCAGGATCCAGGCTGGGCTGGAGGATTCTTCACGCTGGAGGAATCCATTCCTCTCGGTGGCTGAGCTGGGAAGAAATGTCCCCATGTGAAGACATGGCCCCAGGAAGAGGGCTACAGCCAGGGTCCCGGGGAGGGCAGCAGGGGAGGGTGAGTTCCGCTCTCCTGGCTCCCGCCTCACCCCTGCTTCTTTTTGCAGGAGCCACCAGCCCTCTCTCTGCCTGGAGTAGCAGGCCTGGGATTTGTCACTTGCTTCCTTTGCCTGTCCCTGGCTCCTCTCTCGGCCGTCATCACATTTCTGGCCACCTTGCCCTCCTCCTCTGAGCTCACAGCACCTGGGCAGGGTCCTGGCTGTGGAGGGCACCAGTTTAGAGCCACTGTAGATGAAGGCTCCAGGCCGCAGTCCAGACTTCTGAGCACTGGGCCTTAGCTGCCTGACTTTGCCCCTTTCTCCAAGGCCAATCACCGGTGGCAAATCTCACAAGCGACTTTGTGTTAAAAGTGATGACTACCTACGTTTACCTCTCCCAAAGAGCTTACATTTAGTCTAAAAATTATCTATTATGAAAATATTCGAATGCACAAAACAGTGTGATAACACGGGACACTGCTCCGCCCTGGTTTCCTGTGTCTTCCTCCCCACACTGGAATATTTTTAAAGCCAATGCCAGACATCCCATCTGAAGTCATAAATACTTCTGTGCCTGTCGCTAGTACTGAAGGACTTTTTAAAAAACATACTCTTGTTGTCACACCTAACAAAATGAATATAACTATTTAATATCATTCAATACCCAGTCCATGTTGAGTTTTCCGTAATCATCTTTAAAATGCCTCTGTGAAATTCGTTTATTTGAATCAGCATTCAGGCCGGGCAAGGTGGCTCACGCCTGTAATCTCAGCACTTTGGGAGGCCAAGGCTGGCGGATCTCTGGAGCCCAGGAGTTTGAGACCAGCCCGGGCAACATGGTGAAACCCTGTCTCTACAAGAAATACAAAAATTAGCCTTGTGTGATGGTGTGAACCTGTAGTACCAGCTGCTGAGGAGGCTGAGGCAGGAGAATCACTTGAGCCAGGGAGTTGAAGGTTCTGGTGAGCCGAGATTGCACCACTGCACTCCAGCCTGAGCGACAGAGTAAGGCTCTGTCTCAAAAAAGAAAAGAAGGAAAAAAAAAAGAATCAGCTTTCAAACAAAACCTATGCATTTTATTTGATTATGTTTCTTGAGTGTCTTTTAACTGATAATGGTTCTCCTCCATTTTATTAATTCTTGTCTATTTATTTATGGAGGGAACTGGGTCGTCTGTCTGAAAAACGTCCCGTATTCTGGATTAGGCTAATTGTATCCTCCTGGTGCCATTAGCATGTTCCTTAGTCTCCTGTATTTCTTGCAGACTCCTAGTTTGATCTACAGGTCTTAGATTCAGGTTCCATGTGTCTTAGGCAAGAATCCACTGCACATGGTGCCGTGTACTTGCTCTTGCATCACGCCACGTGGCTCGTGGTGTCTGTTAAAGTGGATTGGTGGGTTTAGATGGTGTCAGCCTTATCTATCCACTGTCAAGGTTCCTATCAACCTGCATGTAATGGTTTTAGCAACCACCGATAATCATCACCTACATTTGTTCCTTTTAGTCACAAAATCCCTTCCCAGTAGAACTGTTCTCTGAAACAGGCGGGTTCTTTTAGGCACGTCTATTTGGCCTGTATACCCCTTACATTGAAGTGAGGGGGTGGATCAGTTATCTGTTTCAGAGTAACTGACAACCTCAAACCTCAAGTGGCTTAAACAATAGTCATGTATTCAGCTCACAAATCTGCCGTCTGGATGGAGCATGGAAGGGAAAGCTCCTCTCTGCTGGATGCAGCACCAGCAAGGGCAGCTCAGAGGCTGGGGTAACCTGACACCAGAGGGCTGGAAGGATCTGCAGTCAGTAGATGCTGACTGCTGGCTGAGACCTTAGCTGGGTTGTCAGCAGCTGCATCCACCTGTGGCCTCTCCATATGGCCACCTGGCATCCTTACAGCATGGCAACCATGCTCCAGGCATGAGCACCCCAAGAGAGCAAAGAGAACAGGCTTGGCATTGATTGTGACCTAGATCCAGAAGTTACATAGCATCACTTCTTCTACTGCATCTGTTGGTCAAAGCTGTCACAAACGTCCACTCAGGTTCAAAAAGAGGGGACACCACTTGATGAGGGAATGTCCATGTCACAGTATAAGAAGAACAAGTAGAATGGGATTTGTTACGGCAGCTTTCTTTGGAAAATATGATCTGCCACCATGAGAAAACAAATTCAAATAATTAAGCGGTAAGTGTCACGAGCCAGACACATCACAGTTGACATACATTTGTCACAGCTCTATCTAAGCCATTTAAAGAAAAAACTATTCCAAGACCATGGCTGTAGTTTAGCTCCACTTCTTGCCTTGACAGAAATAAATAGACATATTGATATAGTTAGTTATTTAAAAACTTGTGTGTTCACATAATTTGTTAGTTACAAAAACATTGATTTTTTTTTTTTAAACCCCAGTGTATCAGGCACGATTCAAAATGCTGAGATAGAGCAGAGAAGAAGACGGATGGAATCCCTGTCCTCAGGAATCTTGCTCGCGGGCGGGAGAAGACAGATCATGAACACGTAAGCTAAAAGACAGGGCAGTTTCAGGAAGTGAGGTGCAGTCGGCAGTGGAAGTAAGTGGAGAGTGTGTGAGGGAGGTGCAGCATTGGCTAGGGGGCCGGGAGGGTTTGGAGGGGGCGGTGAGATGACGCTTGAGTGGTGGTGGAAATAATGACGAGGACACAGCCACTGGAAACCCGGTGTAACAAGAGCGTCCAGGGCGAGAGGGTGGGAAGAAATAAGTGTGGGAAATGGGGGAGCTGGTGTCGCAGAGAATGGTAGAGCCCAGTGATGTGGCGCACTGTCGGGAGGATTTAGATTTTACTCGAGGCATAATGGAAAATGCCGGCGGGTCTTCCTTTTAGAAAGGTGCCTCTAGGGACTTCTCAGGATGGGAGGTGTTTGGAGGGGAAATCTTATTTCTCACCCTTAGTCTTCCACACAGGAGAGAAATTCAGCCAACACCTGCCTCCTGAAGAGCCTCCAACCTCTGGCTAGCAGTCAAGCCTCTATCATCCCCCAGCACCCAGCTACGCTCCTTTCCCCCAGTGACTTCAGGTTGAGGTGCCTTTGGCAGAAAACAGCTCCAGCCCCTCCCGTGCAGTCTGAAGGGTAATGCTGGCAGCCATGGGGGGTGAACTGAGCAGGTCAGGATGGAAGCAGGGCGACTTGGGAGGACATACGGCGGCCTGGACCAGGGTGAGCAGGGGGCGCAGTGAATGGTGGCTGGGTTCCAATTTGTAATGATTAATGTGGGTTTTTTTCTGCATCTTCTCCATTTCAGTTTAAGGCCCACAGAAGGTTTATAAAAAGTAATATGACTTTAAAGGGTTTGATGTAGTCAAAATGATGAAAGTGGAAGTAATGCAATCTCACTTTTTTTGGCTTTTTAAATTGTAATGTACAAAAATAAATAGTTGCTGAGTGGCATGCATACTAGCTAGAGGAAATGTACGTTCGTTCACCATTTGCGGGAGGAGCAACAGAACGATATTTATCCAGGGTTTTTTGTTTGTTTGTTTGTTTTAATTGAGACGGAGTCTCTCTCTGTCTCCCAGGCTGGAGTGCAGTAGCGCCAACTACAACCTCCGCCGCCAGGGTTCAAGCAATTCTCTGCCTCAGCCTCCTGAGTGGCTGAGTCTACAGGCGCCCGTCACCAAGCCCAGCTAATTTTTTTGTATTTTTAGTAGAGACGGCGTTTCACCATGTTGGCCAGGCTGTCTCGAACTCCTGACCTCAAATGATCCACCTGCCTCAGCCTCCCAAAGTGCTGGGATTACAGGCATGGGCCACCGCGCCCAGCCTATCAAGGGTTTTAAAAGTGTTCATTGGAGCCTTGGACCCAGTAACTCCACTTCAAGAAGTCTAACAAAAGAAAGAAATCAAAGGTGGGATTCATGAATATGGATGTTCAACACAATATTGGAAACAATCTGAACATAAAACCAAACACAAACGATGTATTAAATTCTGCCCCCTTCATTCCTGACCTATTATAAATGGTGCAAGTTTCCATTTTCCAATCTTTCTAAGGTAGCTCAGGTACAATCACTTGAGGCAGAAGGTTGAATTGGATGACCAAGAAGGTATAAGGGCAATGTTTTTGTGAAATAAATTTTTTGCCTACATGTAGTTGGTGCCCAGAATTTTGCTCTGGGGTTTACTATTCTCCCAAAAGAGCCAAGTGGCTAAATTTGAAGTGTCTGAAAGTGTCTGAGGAAAGAGAAAATAGTCTTTCCATTTAGGTATTGGCAGGGTCACTGTGGGAATCTTACTTTCAAATTACAGAGTCCAGGTTGAAAGGGTCTTGGAGATATTCTGGTTAAAACACCCACCCATTTCTGGAGCATCTATTGTTTTCCAGGCACTGGTTAGGTACAGCGAATAGGAGGGCACGATTCTAGTGCATAAGGGCCTTACAATGTAGCACTGGGCATAAGAGAAGAATGAAACACGTCACCACAGGCTGACTGTGGAAATGCCAGGTCAGATCAACAGTGAGTGAGGAGGTGGGTGGGAGATCCATCCCGGGGGGACACCTGGTGGGTCACGTCTGGGAACACTGTAGATCGTAATTCCCAAAACTCTGAAGAAAAGAGATGAGAGGGTCTCAGACTCTAGAGAAATGCTAAGTTAGAAATGATAAGAAATGAGGCCAGAAGAGGCAAGATCTGATGCCACAGCTTTACTAAATAGTGAAAAAGCAAGCTCTTAGAAGAGGTGCCAAATCTTTTTTTTTGAGATGGACTCTCGCTCTGTCACCAAGGCTGGAGTGCAGTGGCACAATCTCGGCTCACTGCAACCTCTGCCTCCCAGGTTCAAGTGATTTTCCTGCCTTAGCCTCCCAAGTAGCTGGGATTACAGGTGCTGGCCACCACGCCTGGCTAATTTTTGTATTTTTAGTAGTATAGTTTTTTTTGAAATAAGTGGGAGCATCAGTGAACCAACCAATGACAGAAGGAGAGATGAGATCTTGGTGCTTTAATCCCATGCCAGGCTAGTGAAATAGACAAGATACTATCACCTGCAACATATGTAACAATAACCAATGACAGCCCTGTAAGAATGGAAACATCTACTCTCTGTGAGCACTGTGCTGTGAGATTTCCAGAATGACCTCACGGTATCCTCCCATTGACCTTCTGAAGCAGATATTTTACCCAAGGGAAAACCGAGACTCAGACAGGTGAAGTAAACTCTCCAAATTTACCCTGCCAGTATGTGTCAGAACCAGGATTGGAACTAATTACATCTAATTTATACCCCAAAAGTATCTTACGATATTACTTCTAAATAAGGTCTATGTACTTGAGTTTGACAGCCCATGTTCAGAGACATTGCACAATTTAGCAAAGTGTGTAAATGTCCAGGCCTTGAAGTCAGTGGAAGCCCACACCAAACTTCAATGACCCGATGGCCACCTTGGGGACTCCCAGTTTCTTTATCTTAAAATGCGGGAGATGGAATTCATGCATCTGCTAACCCTGCTTACTGTCTCTTGTTTTCACTCTGCAACAGCTTTGAAGCAGAAATTGTCACTTCTATTTACTGACTGGAAAAAATTGACTCACACAAAAGCATCAGTGAGATTCCTAACAACGCACTGGGCTCAGCACTGACAGGAAGACCCCACTTGATGTAGTATCCCCGTCTCTCCTCTCAGCTCCCAGGACCTGACCCCGCTCTCCCTCCTCGCCTAGTGCCCCACCTTGTGTCCTCACTCCGTCGCCTCCAGGTCCATCTCTCCTCCGCCCCCCGGCACTCTCGGTTTCTCTCTCTTCTCTGGCAGAGGCCTCAGCTCATTTCCAGTCCCAGTTTCCCAACCAGCAAGCCCATTCACATCTCCCTGCTTCAGCAAGCCAAGATCTGCTCCCCGTAAAAATCAGTACGGGGCCATAGATCACGTTATTTTTTTCCTCTTAGAGGGATGATTAGAGAGATAATTCATGGAACTGAATCACATAATAATCACGGAATAAAAGGCAGCCATTGTTTTCATTAATGGAGAGAGCATACCTTCCCTGCTCTCTTCTCTTCTACACCACTATGAGTTGATGTCATGGCGATTCTACGGCAGAAAAGCCCTTCATCTGGGGCTACCACCGCAGAGGGCGGCGTTTTATCACCGTTGGGAAGAAGCACAGCCATCAGTAGCACAGAAATCTATATGTTGTCAACCTGTGGGCCAGAAACTAGGCAGTCTCCCCAAATGGAAACGCCATCAACAACTGGAAAGGTTGTGATGAGATCTTGTTCTGGAGTATTGAGAAACAAGAGTCCCACTTACATCAAGCGTGGTCTTTATTCCACCCCAAAGGTAGAGGGAAACAGCAGTGTGGCATATGAGAACAGAGCCTGGCCATTAGAGGACCTGGCCAGATCTGCTATGAACCATCACCCCACATAACGTCTTGGCCTGCTAGGTGCACCGGGTCAGATGTCCACAAAAGTGGCAGGTGTTTATGAAGGGAGAAGGAGGTTGAAGGAGAGAAAAGGTGTTGTGTAAAAAATAGTACAAAATAATCCTTTTTTTTTTCTTTGTACAGATGGAGGTCTCACTATGTTGCCCAGGCTGATCTCAAACTCCTGGCCTCAAGCAATCTTCCTGCTCCAGCCTCCCAAAATGCTGGGATTACAGGTGTGAGCTACCATTCCTGGCCCAAAATAATCTTAAAAGCTGTGTGTCATTATTATTGCCACTGAACGGAGAGTTGGAGTGGTTGAGTCAATATCCCAAGGTCAAGTAGTTGGTAAGTGGTAGAGCTAGGAATCCGACTTCAGAAGCAGTACCTTTGGCCAACAAATCAAGGCCTCTCCAAGCATCATCTTCATCTTACAGCTAACAGGTACCAAATACTAAGTCCATACAAAGTAGGATGCACGGTGCATTGCCAACATTATTTGCTTAATCCTCACACCATCCCTGTGAGGTTGGCACTATAATTACCCTCTTTTTAAATAGGAAAGCAGATGGAAACGGTGAGAAGTTAAGTGTTAAGTGGCTTGCTCACAGGGACTTGGGGAGGGAGGTGAGGTGTGAGTGTGGGCCATTCAACTTGGGGTAGGGCTTTTGAGCAGTGTGCCGTATTGCATCTCCAGTGGGCCACAGTGAGCACACCTCCTGCGGCACTGAACTGCAGGAGGGAAAAGGCATTGCTAAGGATCAGAGTCCTAAACATCAACTGAATGGGGCCACTGAGCTACGTTGGCTCCTCGGGTACTCTCATGCTGGTGGGGTCTGTAGAAGAACCTGTTAGAGTTGATTGAACTTTTATTAAAAAGACATAACAAGAATTTTAATCATGAGAATTAGCACAGGACCATGAAAACATCAAAGCATAAGAGAAAACTATCAGCAAGTCATCTTGCAGCCCAGGCCCTGAAGGTGCTCATACAGAAGAAATGTGGATGGGAGGTGGAAACCTGGGCCTTGGCCTTGTGAGGCTCTGTCTCTAACTACAACCTTCTGAAGCTCAGTTTTTTAATCTCTGAAATGGGCTGAAAGAATCTCACCTCGTGATTGAGCTACCCTGTGCGGGAAACCACTCGTTTTCCCTGGATCTGTACAACCTACAGATCAGGAGATCCCCTTGTGAACCCATGCCACCAGGGCCTTGGGTCCCAAGCACAGAGCTGTGCAGATTCTCAGTGGCCACTTGGCTGGAGACACTGCCTAAGACTACTGAGTTCCCAGAGGGAGGGGTTGCCACCTTCACCGTATCCCCAGTCTGCCATTTTCCCCTGCTGGTGCCAGGGAAACTGGGTGGTTTGGACTCAGGAACAATTCCCCACAGCGCAGCACAGCGGCTGTGGCAGATCATGGCCAGGCTACCTCTTTAGGCCAAACTTGGACCCATCCCTCCTCACCAGATGGGGCCTCCCTGCAGGAATTTCAGCAACTCCAGGCAGGGGTTAGGGATAGAACTCTGATTTCCTTGGGATGGAGCCCCTAGGGCATGGAGTGGCCATAGTCTCCATAGATCAGCAGACTTGATCTTTCCCCCTGCTGGCTCCGAGGAATCTGGGCAGTCCAGACGAGTGGGATTCCTTCCAGCACAGTGCACCCCCTCCACCAATGGGCAGCCAGAGTGCTCTGTTAAGCAGGTCTCTGATCCTATGACTCCTGAGGGATTGAGACCTCCCAACAGGGGTTGCCAGACACCTTATACAAGAGCATTCCCACTGGCATCAGGTCAGTGCCTCTCTGGCATGGAGCTCCCAGAGGAAGGAGCAGGCAGTCATCTTTGCTGTTCTGCAGCCTCCACTGGTGACACCTCCAGGTGTGGGAGGAACCCAAGTGAATGGAGTCTGGAGTGGATGCCTAGCAAACCTTAGCAACCCTACAGAAGAGGGGCCTGACTGTTAAAAGAAAAACAGATAAACAGAAAGCAACAACAATAGCATCAACAAAAATGTTCCCACAAAGACCCCATCCAAAGGTCAGCAGCCTCAAAGACTGAAGGCAGATAAAGTCATGAAGATGAGAAAGAATCAATGAAAAAACACTGAAGACTCAAAAAGCCAGAGTGTTTCTTCTCCAAAAGATCACAACATGTCTCCAGCAAGGGCACAGAATTGGGCTGAGGCTGAGATGGATGAACTGATAGAAGTAGGCTTCAGAAGGTGAGTAATAACAAACTTTTCTGAGCTAAAGGAGCATGTTCTAACCCAATGCAAAGAAGCTAAGAATCATAATAAAACACTACAGGAGCTGTTAACCAGAATAACCACTTTAGAGAGAAATATAAATGACCTGATGGAGCTAGAAAACACAACAAAAGAACTTCACAATGCAACCACAAGTATCAATAGCCAAATAGACCCCAAGCAGAAGAAAGAATTTCAGAGCTTGAAGACTATCGTGCTGAAATAAGACAGGAAAACAAGATTAGAGAAAAAAGAATGAAAAGGAAAGAACAAAACCTCTGAGAACTATGGGATTAGGTAAAAAGACCAAACCTATGACTGACTGGGGTACCTGAAAGAGACAAGGACAAGGGAACCCAGCTGGAAAACATACTTCAGTATATCATCCAGGAAAACTTCCCCAACCTAGCAAGTCAGGCCAGCATTCAAATTCAGGAAATCCAGGGAACCCCAGTAAGATACTCCATGAGAAGATCAACCAACCCTAAGACACATAATCATCAGATTCTTCAAGGTCAAAATGAAGGAAAAAGTGTTAAGGGCAGCCAGAGAGAAAGTCCAGCTCACCTACAAAGGGAAGCCCATCAGACTAACAGCAGACCTCTCAGCAGAAATCCTACAAGCCAGAAGAGACTGTGAGCCAATATTCAACATTCTTAAAGAAAAGAATTTCAAACCCAGAATTTCATATCTGGCCAAACCAAGCTTCATAAACAAAGAAGAAATAAAATCCTGTTTGGACAAACAAATGCCGAGGTAATTCATCACCACCAGGTCTGCGTTGCAAGAGCTCCTGAAGGAAGCACTAAATATGGAAAGGAAAAACCATTACCAGCCACTATAAAAACAGACTGAAGTACAAAGACCAATGACACTATGAAGCAACTACATCAACAAGTCTGCAAAATAACCAGCTAGCATCATGATAACAGGATCAAATTCACACATAACAATATTAACCTTAAATGTAAATGGGATAAATGTCCCAATTAAAAGACAGAATGGCAAGCTGAATAAAGAGTCAAGACCCATTGGCATGCTGTATTCAAGAGACCTATCTCACATGCAAAGACACACATAAGCTCAAAATACAGAGATGGAGGAAAATTTACCAACCAAATGAAAAGCAGAAAAAAGCAGGGGTTGCAATCCTAGTTTCTGACAAAAAGGCTTTAAGCCAACAAAGTTCAAAAAAGACAAACAGGGGCATTATATAATGGTAAAGGTCTCAATTCAACGAGAAGAGCTAGCTATCCTAAATATATATGCACCCAATACAGTAGTACCCAGATTCATAAAACAAGTTTTTAGAGACCTATAAAGAGACTTAGGCTCCCACACAATAATAGTGGGAGACTTTAATACCCCACTGTCAATATTGAGACAGAAAATTAACAAAGATATTCAGGACTTGAACTCAGCCCTGGATTGAGTGGACCTGATAGATATTACAGAACTTTCCACTCAAAAACAACAGAATATACATTCTTCTCAACACCATATTTGTTACTAACTGTAAAATCAATCACATAATTGGAAGTAAATCACTTTTCAGCAAATGCAAAAGAAATGAAATCACAAAAAAACACAGTCTCAGACAACAGCACAATCAAATTAGAACTCAATATTAAGAAACTCGCTCAAAACCACACAACTATATGGAAATTGAGCAACCTGCTCCTGAATGACTCCTGGGTAAATCATGAAATTAAGGCAGAAATCAAGAAGTTATTTGAAACCAATGAGAACAAAGAGACAATGTACCAGAATCTCTGGGATGCAGCTAAAGCAGTGTTAAGAGGGAAATTTATAGTGCTGAATGGCCACACTGAAAAGCTAGAAAGATCTCAAGTTAACCACCTAACATCACAACTAGAAGGACTAGAGAACCAAGAGCAAACAAACCCCAAAGCTAGCAGAAGACAAGAAATAACCAAGATCAGAGCAGAATTGAAGGAGATAGAGACGTGAAAAACTCTTCAAAAAATCAACGAATCCAGGAGCTGTTTTTTTGACAAAATTAATAAAATAGACCACTAGCTAGACTAATAAAGAAGAAAAGAAAGAAGAACCAAATAGACACAATACAAAATTATAAAGGGGATATCACTACAGAAATACATACAACCATCAGAGAATACTATAACCACCTCTATGCAAATAAACTATAAAATCTGGAAGAAATGGATAAATTTCTGGACACATACATACTCCCAAGACTGAACCAGAAAGAAGGTGAATCCCTGAAGAGACCATTAAAAAGTTCTGAAATTGAGCCAGTAATAAATAGCCCACCAACCAAAAAAAGCCCAGGACCAGACAGATTTACAGTTGAATTCTACCAGCGGAACAAGGAGGAGCTGGTACCATTTCTTATGAAACTATTCCAAACAATTGAAAAGGAGTGATTCCTCCCTAACTCATTTTATGAGGCCAGCATCATCCTGATACCAAAACCTGGCAGAGATACAACAAAAAAAGAAAACTTCAGGCCAATATCCCTGATGAACATAGATGCAAAAATCCTCAATAAAATACTGGCAAACTGAATTCAGCAGCACATCAAAAAGCTTATCCACCACAGTCAAGTCAGCTTCATTCCTGGGATGCAAGTCTGGTCCAACATACGCAAATCAATAAATATAATTCATCACATAAACAGAACTAATGACAAAAACCACATGATTATCTCAATAGATGCAGAAAAGGCCTTCAATAAAATTCAACATTCCTTCATGTTAAAAACTCTCGATAAACTAGGTATTGATGGAAAATACTCAGAATAATAAGAGCCATTTATGACAAATGCACAGCCAATATCATACTGAAATGGGCAAAAGCTGGAAGCACTCCCCTTGAAAACTGGCACAAGACAAGGGTGTTCTCTCTCACCATTCCTAGTCAACATACTATTGGAAGTTCTGGCCTGGGCAATCAGGCAAGAGAAAGAAATAACGTGTATTCAAATAGGAAGAGAGGAAGTCAAGCTGTCTCTGCTCGCAGATGACATGATCCTATATCTAGAAAACCCCATCATCTGAGCCCAAAAGCTTCTCAAGCTGTTAAGCAACTTCAACAAAGTCTCAGGATACAAAATCAATGTGGAAAAATCACAAGTATTCTTATACATCAACAATAGACAAGCAGAGAGCCAAATCATGACTGAACTCCCATTCACGAATGCTACAAAGAGAATGAAATACTTAGGAATACAGCTAACAAGCGAAGTAAAGGACTTCTTCAAAGAGAATTACAAACCACTGCTCAAGGAAATCAGAGAGGACACAAACAAATGAAAAAACCTTCCATGCCCATGGATAGGAAGAACCAATATTGTGAAAATGGCCATACTGCCCAAAGTAATGTATAGATTCAATGCTATTCCCATTAAACTACTATTGACATTCTTACAGAATTAGAAAAAAAACTACTTTAAAATTCATATGGAACAAAAAAGAGGCTGTATAGCCAAGACAATCCTAAGCAAAAAGAACAAAGCTGGAGGCATCATGCTACCTGACTTCAAACTATACTACAAGGCTACAGTAACCAAAACAGCATGATATTGATACAAAAGAGACACATAGGCAAATGGAACAGAATAGAAAATTCAGAAATGAGACTGCACATTTACAACCATGTGATCTTTGACAAACCTGACAAAAACAAGCAATGGGGAAAGGATTCTTGGTTTAATAAATGGTGCTGGGAGAACTGGCTAGCCATATGCAGGAAATTAAAACTGGACCCCTTCCTTACACCTCATACAAAAATGAACTCAAGATGGATTAAAGACTTAAATGTAAAACCCAAAACTATAAAAACCCTAGAAGAAAATCTAGGCAATACCACCCAGAACATAGGCATGGGGAAAGATTTCATGACGAAAACATCAAAAGCAATTGCAACATATGCAAAAATTGACAAATGAGACCTAATTTAACTAAAGAGCTTTTGCACAGCAAAAGACTTTGTCATCAGAGTGAATAGACAAACTACAGAACAAGAGAAAATTTTCGCAATCTATCTATCAGACAAAGATCTAATATCCAGAATCTACAAGGAACTTAAATCTACAAGAAAAAAAACCAAACAACCCCATTAAAAAGTGGACAAAGGACAAAAACAGACAGTTCTCAAAAGAATACATACATGCAGCCAACAAAGATAAGGGAAATAGCTCAACATCACTGATCATTAGAGAAATGCAAATCAAAACCACAATGAGATACCACTCATGCCAGTCAGAATGGTGATTACTAGGAGTCAAGAAACAATAGATGCTGGGGAGGCTGTGGAGAAATAGGAACACTTTCACACTGTTGGTGGTAGTGTAAATTAGTTCGACCATCATGGAAGATAGTGTGGCGATTCCCCAAAGACCTAGAACCAGAAATACCATTTGACCCAGCATTCCTATTACTGGATATATATTCTAAAGAATATAAATCATTCTGTTATAAAGATACATGCATACAGATGTTCATTGCATTATTCACAATAGCAAAGACATAGAATCAACCCAAATGACCATGAATGATAGACTGGATAAAGGAAACGTGGTACATATACACCATGGAATACTATGCAGCCATAAAAAAGAATGAGATTTTGTCTCTTGCGGGAACACGGATGAAGCTGGAAGCCATTATCCTCAGCAAACTAATGCAAGAACAGAGAACCAAACACCACGTTCTCACTTATAAGTGGGAGCTGAACAATGATGACACATGGACACAGGGAGGGGAACAACACACACTGGGGCCTGTTGGGGGGTGTGGAGGGAGGGAGAGTATCAGGAAAAATAGCTAATGCATGCTAGGCTTAATACCTAGGTGATGGGTTGATAGGTGCAGCAAACCACCATGGCACATGTTTACCTATGTAACAAACCTGCACATCCTGCACATGTACCCCAGAGTTTAATAAAATAAAATAAAATAGAATCTCATCTCTTTCCAACAAATTATGAAATCTGAAGGATAAATGAGTTTATAAATATGAAAATATTTGAGAGCTCTTTGGAAGAAAGGTGCTATGGAAACATAGTGCAATGTTTGCCTGCACGATGTGCATGCCGCATTTGTATGTGCTATTACACTGAAGGATTCATGCTTCCTATTAGTTCTAAGCCAGATAGTCAGATGAATAGAACATAATCAGATATCTGATTCTATTAGGCAGACACTGAGTATGTAGAAATATGTAAATAGCTTTTAATTTTAGATTGTCAGCCTTTGCACCACTGATGGAATAGGTTAAACTTGAATATTGTAAGCATAGACACTTCCCACCAGTAACAGGTATGTTAAGAACATGGATGTAGAGCCTGACAGAGTAGATATTCTGTAGGTAGGATTCTCCTTTTACAATTTAACTAGATCCTGGATAAAACACACATGCATATGCATGTAGACACACACACACACACACGAGTTTTAAAAATATTGCCAAGCTCACAAGTGATCCCACCAGGTCAGCGGTGTTCCTTCTTTCTTGGAGAAGCAAATGAATATCTTCTTTTCAGGACAGTTTCAATTTAAGTCCCCAAGCTTCCCACAGACTAAGTTCAATCATATATGAGCTAAAATTTTTTACCAAACATGCATATCAATAAGTCACGTGGCAGAGGTGGCTAGCTCTCAACCAGTGTCTTCTGCTGTCCTTCCACTGTGAACAGATGTTGCTGGGAAACACTCAGCAACTGCCTCACCAGCAGAGGCATTTTCTAGCCACATTTCCATCTAGGTGAAGCCCTGAACTGCACTCAGGCCAATGGGAAGAAGGCAGAAGTGAAATGCACCATTTCTAGCTCTGGCCCATGGATGCTTCCCCTGCGATTTGCCAGAGTTCCTTTCCCTGTCTACCAGCAGGATGTTGGTGCTCAGGGTGATCCTGGACGTTGGACATGGTGCAGCCTTCATCCGTCAGCGTCTGTGAATGACTGCATGGAGCCAGCCCCACCTCCATGCACCAACTGGACATCAAGTGAGGGAGGAAAAAGTTCTAGCGTGTTAAGCCACTGACATTTTAGAGTGTAAGTGAACAGCGGTAACTTTTATCTTAACTACCGCAGTCACTGTGAGAGTCAGCAGAAATGACAACCACAGATTTAGCACCAAGGGCTTTAAGTTTGGAATGATTATATTTAGAATAAAAAACAAGCTTTATGACATGTTTAAAGAAATAAAAGAATCAAAACTAGCAAGGAACAAGAGACTATAAGAAATAACCATGTAGAATTAAGAATCAAATAGATTTTTGGACATTAAGAATATAATAATGTTAAAAACTTGGTAGTAAGCAAAATAGCAGAACCAATGCAGCTGAAAAAATAATGAACTGGAAGATGTAACTGAAAAAATAATGCAGAATTCAGTATATGTGGGAAAGAGATTAAAATATGAGGGAAAGCAAATAATGGCTCCTCAACCTATGTCTACCCAGAACCTGTGGAAGTGACCTCATTTGGAAGAAGGGTCTTGGCAGATGTCATTAAGTTAAGGGTTTCAGGATGAGGTCTTCCTGGATGATCTAATGGTCCTGCATCCAATGGCAAGAGGTCTTATAAGAAAGGGGGACAGTCACATGCCAATGGGGGCAGAGGGGGAAGTGGTGGGTCCACAGGCCCAAGAAGGCCAAGGAATTCTGGTGGCACCAGTAGCTGGAGGACAGTCATAGAACAGATTCTCCCTCGGAGCACTGTGAAGGCAAAACCCTTGATTTTGGACTTCTTGCCTCGAGAACCATGAGAGTCGATTCCTGTTGTCTGAGCCACCCAGTGTGTGGAGTGTGTGACCGCAGCCCTAGGGAGCTGACACAAAGGCTGCGAGACAGGAGGAATGGGAGGAGAGGAGCTGTGTCACATCTAATGAGACAGCTGGGAGGAAGACTGGAGACAAAAGAGGCAGGGCAATATTATGAGAGATAATCACGGAATTTTCTGAACTGATAAACTGTATGAATCCTGAGATAAGTAAATATAGCATATTTTAAAAATGCAGGTCAAATTGTATTAAATGTATGCTAAACTGGATTGAGAACACAGAACATCCTTGTCTTCAGAGTAGCCGGGAGTAGAACTACGGGGTCGTGGGTGGAGTTTGCCCAGGACAGTCCTGGTTTACACCTGTTGCTCCTGTCATGATTCTTACCTCCTCTTTCGTTCTCAAAAGCATCCTGATTTGCATAGGTTTTGAATGTCACTAAATTCACACCCTCCCATAAAGACAAACACCAGAAACAACATCCCACGGGCAATATCTACAACCAAATGAAGGGACAACGCATCCCTGTGAACCTCAAAACACAGACCTGTGGGGACACCCCAGCCAGCGCTCTAGAGCCACACGGTCTCAGCCTCTGTGTGGGGTAGCAGGGAGGAGGAGCCGTATCCTTTTGCGAGAATCATGCCCAGACCCCAAGGTCCTTTCACTCTCATCACCCTCTTTAACCTGCAGAACACCTTGTCCTTATTTAGATTTAAAAAAAAAAAGTTGTAGTATTCTTGCCAAAAAAGGTTTAACTTGAATCTATTCATGAAGAAAAAAAATCAGACAAATCCAAAATATGGCATATTGTACAAGACAACTGGCTGGGCTTTTTATGATTGCCAACATCATGAAAGACCAAAATACAAAACAAAAAGACAAAACAATTTCTCTTAATGCAGAGCAAAGGAACATGGCAACCAAACATACTGCTTGAAACTTGATTAGATTTTAGATTTCAAAAAATGTTCTAAGGGATTCTTTTTTGGCCATTGAGAAAACCTGAAAATATGGCAAATAGTCTAATTAGTTGATCTGTTGAATCAATGTTAAATTTCTTGGGTAGCATTGTGGTTGTGTAGAGAATATCTTACCCTTACCCATGCTGAAGGATTTAGAGGTGAAGTGTCAAGTGTTAGCAATTTACCCTCAGCTGGTCCAGCAAAAACAAAAGAGAAACCTATATTTCTCAATGATTAAATAAAGCAAATGTGCCAAACCTTAACAATTTGAGAAACTTGATAAAGCGTACATAGATATTCATGATACTATTTCAATGTTTTTGTACTTTGAAATTTTCTATTATAAAAACTTGAGAAATAGCCATACAATGGGATACTATTCCGCTGTAAAAAAGGAAAAAACTATGGATACATGTTACAATGTGAATGAAAATGAAACTCAAAAACAGTATGTTCAGTAAAAGAATCAAGACCCAAGAGACCACAGATTGAATGATTCTGTTCTGATAAAATATCTACAAAAGGCAAAGCTAAAAAGACGCAAAGTAGATTAGCAGTTTTCTGGGGGCAGGGGTGGTGGCAAATGGGAATTAACAATAAATGTGCATGAGACTGATAACGTGAGAAGAGAGAACAAGAAAGAAAGAGAAATAAGGACCAGGCTCTGAGGAGCTCCAATATAAAGGGGCAGCAAAAGAGAAGTCAGTGAGAGGTTCTCGAAGGTGAGGTTGAGAGGAAGGAGAAAACTTGGATCCCAATAAAGAGACAGTTTCTAGGAGGCAGGAATGGTCAAAAGGTTAAGTACACAGAGAGATCTTGAGAGATGCCATTGGGTCTGGCCATTAGGAGGTTTTCAGTGAATTTAGGAAGAGCAGGAAGGGTAGAGGATGACATCAGCAGTGGAATTCCAGTTCATGCATTTGCCCCGCTGTGGCCTGGGCTGAAGTCTCCTAGAGGCCTCTCTGCTTCTGCCCTCAGCCTCACTGGCTGTTGCTCTCCATGCCCTAGCGCTAGAGTGGTCTTTCTAAAGTGAAAGTCTTATCACACTACTCCCCTACTCAGAACCCTCCAAAGGCGAGCCCCATACTCAGAAGAAGATCCAAAGTCTGCGCCACAACCTACAGGACCTGCCATGGCCTCTTGTCCATTCAGGTTCTTCAAGAAGCAGACACCAAGACAAGGTTAAACATAAGAGAAATGTGTTAAGAAAGCACTGGTTCCACACAGAGAGGAGGAAGCAGAAGTAGGCCGTAAAATCTCCCATTTGTAAGGTCTGGCATCTGTGAGAGGAGATGGGGAAGGAAAGGATTGGGTAGAAAGGATGTCTGCAAATCTAAGGAGGTTTGACCAGATTGCTGGGAATCTTCAAGCTGAGCCAAGGTCACCTGTTAGAGGAATAGGCCTGCACCAGGAGCCTGACCTTGCTTGGTCATTGGTCAGGGTCAGCTTGGGAGAAGTGAAACTTTGGCACCAAGATGATGGACTCAGAGGAGCAGCAGCTGGGACCATCAGTTAACCCTGTTCCCTGCAGCAGATCTGGGCAGCACTGCGTGAAGGCCGCCACACCACTGCACCCCGCTCAAACCTCACTGCCACTCTCATTGCTCCTTTTTTGCTCTTGCTACACTGGCTCTTGGCTTCCTCCAATATCCCAAACATGCACCTGCCTCAGAGCTGTCGCTGTTCCCTGCCTGGAATGCTTTGTTCTCGGATATCTGCAGGCCAGCTCCAGGGCCTTGCTCAGGTCTCGGCTCAAATTTTATCTTATCAGAAAGATATTTGCAGACCACCCTATGTAAAATGGCACTGTGGTCATTCTTGGTGCCTTGTCTAACTTTTTCCATACAATTTATTACCACCTGACATTGTTTATATTTATGTGTTATTTGTCTGCAACATTTCACAAGAATGTAAATTTCAGGAGGGTATAAACTTTGCCCTGTTTTGTTCATTTGTATCTCCAGGGCCTAGAAGAGTATCTCTGGCTCCATGGAAGGTTAGAGATACTTTTTGAATAAATGAATGAATAGACACCTATTATTTACACATAGCAAGCTCTGAAAATATTTTGTTGAATGAAGAATGAATGAATGAAGAATGAACCAGACTGTCCAGGAGCTGGGGATACAGCACAGAACAAGATCAAGTCCTGCTCTTGGAGCATACATTCTTTAATTAAAATAAGGTTTATGACTGGATGCTAGAGTCACGATAGATGACGTATGGAAGCACAGGCCTCTTGGGGTCAGCTTCTGTGTGTTACCTTCATGGTAGCGTGCTCTTATAGAAGACCATTCCAGGACAGAGTATAACATGGCCCATGGGTTGAACAAACCCAGGGGTGTTTTGTTTCCATCCTTATGTTTGTGTTTCAATTCTAGAAGTCCTGTCAGTTTCCATTGTGCCTGAAGCCTTTTCCAGTCGTTTCTCTTTATGAAAACATCAACGGAGGTTGGCGTCTGTGGGGTATATTCCAAGACCTACAATGTACGTTGTTAACCCAATTCCTTCAATCAAAGAAAATATTGTCCTAGGTTTTTGTTCCAAACAAAGAAGGTAATTTCTTCACCAATTGCCATTTTCACCGCCACCCCTCCAAATTGTCTGACGATCTGGGGTCCCATGTTCTGCTTGAGTCAAGGGTCGGCACACGACTCAAAGCTTCCATCCTGAAGCCGTGTCACAGTCTTGCCACGCTGTGTTTGCATATGGCTGCTAGGAATCAGCTCCGTGAGACCACACACAGGCATCTCACGTGAGAGGGAAAGCCAGTTCAGAAACTACGTGGGAAGACGATGCCGCATCGCTCCAGAGGGCTACAGATTTAGGAACAGTTTAGCTGGAGAGAGAAGCGAGTCTTCTGAGAAAAGATTCAGGAAAATGTATTGCCAATTAAATGTGGGAGGCTTCATTCAAGATAAAGATATCTCACACTCACACATGAGAGACTGATTGTTAATCCCCTGGGCCCACTGGTAGGACCAGCTTTGCATTTCGTGTGATGGAGGAGGTACTGATTTCCATGAAGAAGTCAAACCCTGGCCCTATTAACCCTTAGACTTGAACCTGAATAGATCTAGAAAGATTCCTAGGAAGCAAAATGACAGATAAGGTGATTAAGCAAGTGGATGCATTTGCCATTCTTTGCAAATGTAATTTCCTGGACTTTCCACCGGTGACCCACCAGGGTGACCATTCAAGTCTGTCAAGTGCTTTGGGGCTGTGGCTTGGAGCCGAGTGGCTCTGCACGCTAAGAGAGCCGGGCTGTGCTGGGAAAGTGGATTGGAGTTGATATAATAAATAATTCCTCATGTTTATGCCAGGGGATTTCTCCTCTAAGCCGCCTTCCTTTCCTGGCCATGGCTCCGAGTCAGGGGTGTTGTGTTGAAACCAGAGGGGACGGTGTCCATTAGACAGTTCCCAAAAAGAATTAGACTTTGCCCCTCAGGGAAATTGGTAGTGAAATATGTGATTTTAAACAGAAATTCCTGGCCTAGATTTCTAACCCCACAGATCCTACCTCAAGTCAGGCCATTTTCCCTCTTTTTAAATCATAACTTTGATTCTTATCTAGGGAAAGGGGTATATAAAGACTAAATTCACTCTTTAAAAAGTAAAGGTAAGCATGTACAGGCTTCCTGTGCTAAGCAATGCTGAAGCTCCGGTTTGAGTCCGCAGCACTGGCAGTGAACGGGGCTCATGACCAATGACAGTCCTGCCTTTCCATGGACAAAGGTCAGGAAGCCTCACGAGGAAACAGACCAGAGGAGGCCAGAAGGGCAGAAGAAAGAGAGGACCCTGCAGGAATGTTCAAATAAACTCCATGGAGTCCTTAATGTCCTCATTTTTAAAGAAAAGCAACTTGAACCCAAGGAGACTTTGTCTGAAGCCACAAGGTTTAGATCTCACCACAGCCTGGAGTAGAACCCGTGTCTCTCACTTCTGGTCCATCCTGACTCTCCTCCCATGAATAGCTCCAAGAGATGGAGAGGAGCGAGCCAGCCAGAGCGCAGGATCAGAATGTGAGCATGAAAAGGAAGGGAACTCGTGTGAAGAGACAAGTAGTTGGATTTGGCAAAGAACTGAGAAAATATAAAATATGGTGAGTAAAATACAAGGTAATCTCATTTTGGCAGAAGCATTGCCTTTTTATTTCATGTTATTAAAAATCATATTCTCTTGCTGACCATGAAACCACCTGGAAGCAGGGGTGCTAAAATAGAAAACCTTCTACCACACACCATGTCGCCTCAGGGAACCGCAGTCTCTGAGAACTTTTCCAGACTCTCTGTTATAAGTGGCTTGAACTCCCAAACCTAATATCTCTTGGGTAATACAAAAGAAGTTGTTTAAACCACCAGAGTACTGGATTACTCACCGATCTGGAATTTAGTGAAAAGGTAAACCATAGAGTTTAAGTATGGTGCCTTCTTGCCCCTCACAATATTTGACAGAGTTTGCAAAATACTTAATTCCTTCCATTTCTGCTTTGTGCTTCTAGAACTTATCCTGGTTTGTGTGTGGACTGTCACTGGGGAGAAGAGAGCAGAGAGAATTGGGGAGATATGTCTGAGCTGATCTCCCTCATTTTCATTTGGATGTTTCATCTGCTCTAAGACTAAAAATATCACCCTTGATAGATTGGCAGCAGGAATTTCTTTTCTGTTTGGAGTGGAAATGAGATGGGGAAGAGAACAGCTAAAAAGGAAACCTGGCTAACTATTTAGGATACAGCAGCTTCAAGAAACTTTAAAACATATACAAGGAGGCATTTATAGAGTGCTTACTAAGTGTCAGGGAGCATGAGACACGTTGAGTGGGATGTAGGGTGAGTCAGACCCTGCCCTCATTGGGACCACCATGCCCTCCCAGGTCCCCATAACCAACATAACCAAGTATAATCAGAAGCAACTTGTCCGGAGCTGCATCTTGGTGGTCTGGGGCAGTATCCCAGATGTGACTTATCAAAAGAGGCCTGTTTAAGCCATTTTTCACAACTGTGCAGCCTTGACCGTTTGAGATAAGTAGCTAAGTGTCTGATGTTGAATCCTCTCTTTTATACTCAACCCCAGAAGCGCTTATTGTTCACATTGTCCATTGAGACACACAAAGGAGGGTTTAAAAAATAGTTACCCATGAGGTTGCTTAGTCTGAAGGAAGCATGGAAAGGCAGTGGCTCGTGTACTATGGGTGTCTGTGTGTGCAGGCATATGCCATGTGCATAATGCAGCTACAAGATCACTGTCTAAGGGAGAGACACGTAGATGCCTATGCAGGATGGCACTGCCCTGAGAGCTGCTTCTTAGAAGGAAGAGGCAGCATGATGTCGTGGGGAGCACAGGATTTTGTACTGATAGTTCTTCCATTTATGGGCCCTGTGATCTTGAACAAGCAATTTAATATCTCAGAGCCTTGGTTTCCTCGTTCGTAAAATGGAAACAATTGTGACTACTTTATAGGGTTTTATGAGGATTAATTGGAATCGTGTTTGAACATGCCTAGCACTAAGCATAGTACAAAATACGGTAGACATTTGGGAAATGTACGTTCTGCTCCCTGCTTGACTGAATCTGGCTACTTGTAATAAAGGAAGACAATAGGAGTGCTACAGAGATAGGCCATCCATTGTCTTCTCAGATCCTGACTCTGCCAACTGGAGGCAGCGTGTTGAGAACGCAGAGCGATGGAGGGGAAGCAGAAGCCCTCTGTTCTGGTCCCGATCCACTGACTTCCTGGCTAGTTGACCTCAGGCAAGGCACTCAACTTCTCTAGATGAAAGTTCTCTCATCTGTAAAATGCCTGTACCTAACTCCTAAGGTGACTGTAAAGATCAGTTGAAGGCATCAAGATTAGAAAGGAAGAAGTAACTGCCTTTATTTGCAGAAAATATGATCTTGTATATTCTTGTATGCAGAAAATCCTCAGGAATACACAAAAAACTTTTAACTAATAAACAAATTCAGTAAGGTAGGAAGATAATTACAGTTTATATACTGCAAAAATAAAATTCTGAAGATAATTGCATTCACATTAATGTCAAAAAGAATAAAACATTTAGCAATATTTAGCAAAAGAAGTACCAAATGTACACCAAAAGCTACAAAGCATTGCTGAAGGAAACTGCAACAACCCAAATACATGGAAAGACAGCCCATGTTCATGGATCAGAAGACTTAGTATTGTTAAGATGGCAATACTACCTAAGGTGGACTACAGATTCAACACAATCCTTGTCCAAATTCCAGCCGGCTTTGGCAAAAGTTGACATGTTCTTCCCAAATTTAATATGAAAGTACAAGTGACTTGGAATAGTCAAAACAATCTTAAAAATAACAAAATTAAAGGATTTACGTATACTGATTTCAAAACTTTCTACAAAGCATGGCAATCATGATAGTCTGATCTCACCATAAGGATACACCTAAACATCAATAGATTATTAGAATAAAATTGAGAGCCCAAGAATAATCTCTAATATTTATGATCAATTGATTTTTGACAAAGCTGTCAGAAATAGTCAATGGAAAAGGAATAGTCTTTTTCACAAATAGTGTGGGGACAACTACCTCACACTGTATATAAACATTAATTCAAAAGGGGTCACAAACTTAAATGTAAGAGTTAGAAATTTTCTTTGTCTTATAAGAAAACACAGGAGTAAATCATCACGATGTTGGGTTAGGCAATTATTTTGTAGTTATGACACAAAAAGTACAAGTCATAAAAGGAAAAGTTGACAAATAGTACTTCATCAACATTAAATGCTTTTGTACACCAAGACATCCAATGAAGAAAGTGAAAAGACAACCCACGCCTGGAAGAAAAATATATGCCAATCATATATCCCACAAGGAATTTATATCTAGAATATAGAAAGAACTCCTACAACTAAAAATAAAATGACAATGTAATTTTTAAAATGAGTAAAGGAATTTGTATAAACATTTCTCCAAAGAAATTATCACACAGTCCACAAGCACATGAAAAGAAAAGATGCTCAACATCATTAGTTTTTAGGGAAATGCAAATAAAACCACCATGAAATGCCACTTCATAACCCTGGAATGGCTTTGATAAAAAAGACAATAACAGCTCTTTTATCAGAGTGGCTCTAATTTTAAAAAGACAATAACAGATGTTGGTGAGGTTGTGGAGATGTCAGAACCTCACACATTGCTGGTGAAAATGTAAAATGGTGCAGCCATTTTGAAAAATGGTTTGGCAATTTCTCAAAATGTTAAACAGAGAATTATCCTATGATGCAACAATTTCACTCTTACGTATCTATTCAGGAGAGATGACAACATATATTCACACAAAGGCTTGTGCACAAATGTTCACAGCAGTATTATTCACAATGGCCACAAAGTGGAAACAACCCAAATGTTCATCCATTGGTGAATGAATAAGCAAAATGTGGCCTATCCACACAGTGTAATAGTTGGCAATAAAAAGGAGAAACATACTAATACAACATGAATGAACCTCAGAATCATTAGAGTTAGTGAATGAAAGCAGCCAGACCCAACAGAACACATATTGTATGATTCCATGTGTATGAAATGTCCAGAAAAGGCAAATCTATAAAGGCAGAGTTGGTGGTTGCTTAGGGCTGGAGGTGAGGATGGGAAGTAACTGTAGGGCATAAAGTTTCCCTTTGGGGTGATAAAAATATTCTAAATAAAAGTACACTGTGGCAACGGTTGCACATCTCTGTAAATACACTAAAAATAACTGGGTTGTACTCTTAAAATGGCTGGATTTTGTAACATGTAAATTATACCTCAATAAAGCTATTAGTAATCATTTTAAATCAATTGAGATCACCACTATAGAGCCATATATGGGACCTAATTAGCATATGGAAATTAGGTTACATTCTCCAGATTCCCAGCTACACAGTCAAATACCAACCACCAAAGCTCCAAATGCAGAATTTACCTACAAAGCATTTTTCCTCCTTTCCAGCTCCCTAGGGGTCTTGCAAACTCTGCTGCTAAGTACAAATCCCCTAACCTAAGGATGTTTTCATTTCTTATATTCTTTAATTGTTCAGTTTGATAATACTGACTTTCTTCTATTAGAAGCTTTGTCTTTCCTTGATTGCTTTGGCCCTGCTGGGATCCTAATGTTATTTTTGGCCTTTGTTGCCATGGTCCCTGATAGCTCTTTGCCTCTTCCTTGTCTCCTTTGATACCTTTTCTTCCACACTGTGCCCACTGAATGTGAGCATGGTCCCTGAGGTTCTTCTTTCTTACCATCATCTTCCCTCATCTACTCAGATGATTTCCCACTCCTCAGTCAGTATCTCCAGGCCTTCACGGCTGCTAAGAAGTCACCACCTGAATGTCTTGCAAGTGTCACAGTGCAAAGAATATAAACGATTCATTGAGATGCTCTACTGAGATGTTTCACTGCACATTAATTAGCATATTTCTCCCTGTGTGTTCCCCTTCATCATCTTGTGTTTCTGGAACAACAAACAGCCACGATGACTGCTGGATGCACCCCTCCTGAGTGCATTTGAGCACATCGTGGCAATGTTTCTGGCGGGGAGGGAAGAAAGTCACATGCCTTTCAAAGAAGACAAGAAGGCAAGATAGGCTACATAATTTGCAGGGCCTAGTGAAGAATGAAAATGTGAGATCCTTCATCCACAAATTATTAAGAATTTCAAAACAGTGACAACAGTGCATTAAACTAAGCACAGGGTCCTAATAAGCACAGAGAACTGTGGGACTGCACAGGCCACACTCACGATGGTGGCCCTGGTAAGTAGTCTTCTTCCTAGACCAGGGAAGAAAAAGGAGTCAGCCCGTCCGGGCAGTGTGGGAGACAATGCCCTGCTTGGTGGCAGAACCCACATGGGAGGACTGATGTCTGTGAGATACAATGGGGAAGGCTGGCGTCATGGCACAAGGTTGTCCTGCCCAACGCCACAGAGCCTGGTCTCTGGAGACACATGGACTGGCACGTGGGCATTTGGTGGGACCAAGTGTGGACCAATGAGCAGTGCTGCTGCCCCGACTCCGTGGGACTGCGTATGACCTAAGGACCTTTCCTAGACCTCAGCAGGAAAAAGACGCCCCGCACCTACCCAGCAGTGACCAAAACTGAAATGCCGATAAGCCCAGTGGCTTGGAAGTCAGAGTCAGATTTTTTTTTTTAATCATGGTAAAATATACATAACACAAAAATGTACCATTTGAACCATTTTTAAAAATTTCTAATTTCTAATTTTTTATTTTTGCATGTTGATTTTTTGTAACTTTTATTTTAAGTTCAAGGGTACAAGTGCACGTTTGTTACCTAAGCAAACTTGTGTTTGTCTAAGTTAGGTAACCAAACTTGTGTTACCTAAGCAAACTTGGGTTTGTTGTACGGATTATTTCATCGCCCCGGTATTAAGTCTAGTACCCAATAGTTATTTTTCCTGATCATCTCCCTCCTCCCACCCTCCGCCGTCTGATAGGCCCCAGTGTGTGTTGTTTCCCTCTATGTGTCCCTGTGTTCTCATCATTCAGCTCCCACTTATAAGTCACAACATGTGGTATTTGGTGTTCTGTCCTTGCATTAGTTTGCTAAGAATAATGGTCTCCAGCTTCATCCATGTCCCTGCAAAGGACATGATTAACCATTTTTAAGTGTACACTTCAGTGGCATTAAGTACATTCACACTGCTGTATAATCATCACCACGTCTAGCTCCAGAATGTCTTATTATCTTAAACTGGAAACTCTGTACCCCTTAAAACTAACTCCCATTCCCCATCCCCACAGCCCCTGGCAACTCGCCTTCTACACTCTGTCTCTGTGAATTTGCCCACTCTAGGTAGCCTGATATAAGTGGAATCATACAATATTTGTCCTTTTCTTTCTGGCTGATTTCACTTAGATGAATGTGTTCAAGGATCATGGATAGATTTAGGTTTATTTAAATAAAAACTGAGAAATGCAGTATTTCTTATACACCCAAGTCTGTGAACTTGAATTCACTGTACACACAGAGTAATTTATTAATCTTCCCCTAAGGTTAGCTTAGACTCTCATCTGACCCAAGACTTCTTTCTCTCTAATCCTCCATGTCTAGCTAGTCCTGCAGGTCCGTCTCTACAGAGCTGATCAACTTCTTGACCTGAGGTTCATTCTGGCACTGGGAACTCAACCCCCAGGCTCCATCATTTTCAACTTAGACTTGAGTGGCCTCCTTTGGCTCTGAAACTTGCCCTGCTCAGAGATGTCACAGTCATCATCCCAAAGTCCAGCTCTGGTCTTCAAATGCTCCTTGTCACCCCATCTCTGCCCCTTGGCTTGTGCCATGCTGTTCACCTACGAGGCCCTTCCTCCAGGTTTCAAGCTGTCCGGATCCTTCAGGCTTTACTCAAATAACTGTCGCCTCAGCGAACCTTCCCTTTTCACATACACTCTCAGAAATGAGCTGTGCTTCCCCCGTGCCTGTTCTATCCTGTCCGATGATTATATTCACTTTGACACATATTTAATTGCTTCAACTTAATTCAAGCTTGTTCAGGACAGAGGCCACGTCCTGGCATCTTTAGAACTCTTACAAAGTAGAAATTCAGTATATCCTTGAATGGATAATATTCATGTATGAATGCACTGTATGTATGACTATGTATGTCAATACTATATGTTGGTGTAATTACCAAAATCTGTGGTTCAGACAGTAAGTGGAAAAAGAGTTAGCAAGTGGATGAAAATAACAAGATCTCAAGGCACCATCCACCCCTGAAATGTTACTATCTACATGTCAAAGCCTTTTGGAGGGAGGGCATCTTATTTTGGCTTGAAAGAGAAAGACAGGTGGAGGAAAGCCGGGGCTTGGGCTGCGGGTGTGGGGGAGGATGGGAGTAAAGCTCTTACAGAAAGAATAGATGGTATCAACAAAGAGAAGGACTGAGAGTTCCCAGAGAGGCCTCCAACAAAAACCAGGAGGTGAAAAGGGAGAGGTGAAGAGATCACGGTTTAAATTCCATCCCAACAGGCGTCTCACAAGTGGCTGCAAGAACCCTGATGGTCCTCTGGTTTGAAGGTTAGGGATCAGTCTGATGTCCCCTGAGGGAATCTCATGAGGTCAACTTTCAAGACCCCCCCACAGCTGGCCAGTCAGTTCAAAAGAACAGGCAAACAGGTGGTTGGGGATTGGGTAAAGTCTCTTTGTTTTTATTAGATTCTTTTAGCTTTTAGCTGGACGTTATAATACATGTTGACACAGGCTGAGAGTGAATTCCTTGGAATGTGCTTTTCTTATCTGTTCCATCAGAGCTTGATGGGATTATGTAAAGGGTTTAAGGAATAGCAGCCAGTCTTCAGTTATTATTCACGGCACTAGAAAATAGAGAGGATGGCCAAGCTGAGTCCAGAAACCAGCCACAATCTTCTAGGTGGCTCCACCTCCTCCTGGGCCAAATTGTTGATGAAATCTACACATGCACCACTCTCTCTCAATCTCTCTCTCTCTCTCTCACTGCTTTGAATCTCATCTCCATCTCAGAGTGTACATCCTGGGAGATGTTAATGAGGGTGAAGAAAGAAGCAAAAGCAACCCAGGGAAGTTCAGAATTGAAAGAGTAGAGTACTCAGAATAAGGTCGAGAGCTCAGGCAAAGAGGGCAACTTGGGTACATGGCGAGAGGGGCTGGAAGGGAATGCCTGGGCTTCCATCCCTGATCATCTAAGGGATGCCAGATGCTGGCCCCGGCTTGGAATCCTGCACTTGGTGTGGTTTTTCTCCCTTTATCTGGTTCTGGATCTGAATCTTTGGCCTCTGTGTCCTGCACAATAAGACAAATGCACTAGCATCTCTAAGTCATCCTCTGCTTTTGGCATTTTGTAATTCTGAATGCCTTTGGGGGAAATTTGGATTCGGGTGTAGTGGATTTTGTTACATATTCCCAAGCTCATTCATATAGTTTTAGTGTTATGTCTTACACAGACAAATGCATGCTAAAATGGACTATGAAAGTCATTCATAGAAATGTGCAAGGAGGGATATCATGGTTTGGGACAAGGCCAACCAGCTAAGCTGCAGGGGAATGAGCCAGACTGGGAGTAACTGGAACCTGGAATTAGATCCTCCCACAGAGACCAGTGAACACCAGGGATAGCTCTGGGTGCTGGGAAGTCCAGGACAACAGGATGAACACAGCAGTGGTTTTGCTGTTGGCCTTAAGGGCGAGAGACGCATCCAGTATGAAGATGAGGGGAGGGGACTTAGAAGCACATAGAGCTTGGCCAGAAGAATGCAGAATCCAGTGAGATCAAAATAGGCATATGATGCATTGGGTAGTTTGTTAGAAAAGAGTGCAACCTCAGCCAACAGACGGGGCTTGGCAGCAAAACTTCAGAGCCTTGTAGAAAGATGGGGAACCCAAGGCTTCTGCCACAGAATTGGGAAAAGCCCAGGCCCTGGCTCTGAGCCAGTGAAGTCCAACAAACACGAAGCAATGTCTCCTCTGAGCAAGCACTGGGCCCCAACGTGGAGACGGTCCACACTCCACTGCCCCTGAGGGAGTGTAGACCAACAGTACCAGGGATTACTGCACGGACAGATCTTGCTTGCAGGGACCCACCTGCGAAATGGGAGCCCTTTGGAGGCTGCACACTAGGGGAGGCCTCATAGATGGCCTTTAATCCTGCTTCTCAGAGGAGCAGTGGCAGCTCCCGGAGGTGGCAGCGTTGAGAGAAGGATAGTGACAAAAACCTCGAGCTTGGGCGTTCTGAGCCCTGGCTGGTCACCGTTTGCAAGTCTGCAGTGCAGACTGAGAAAACCAAACCAAACCACAAAACACTGCTTTAGGTCCACTAGGTTCAGGAACATGTATTTAAAAACTCTTTGAATGTGAATGTATTTCCCTAAATCACAAGTGGGGATTTAATCAATGTTGAACAAAATGTCTGCTTGTTCTACTAGAGTTGAGCAAGTCTCATTGGATCTGATACAAATTTTTCATTTAATATTGCAAATAGGTAAGTAATCCACATTGTTCAAAAACATAGGCAACAAGATGTCTCTGTCCCATCTTGGTCTCTCATCTGTCCAGTTGCCATCCAGATAGGTACCACGATTCCTGGTTTCTTAGGCATCTTTAAAGGTATGTTTTCCCTCCAACTGGCAAGTACCCTGTGCTGGGGCCCTGATGACCTGAATGGCTGTGTCTCCTTGCAGGGGCTCTGGGAAGAGTCTGGCTGAACAGAGAAAGAGAGAGGCTGCCTCCATGCCACAGAGCATATGTGACCAGAGACCAAGGGAACACGCATGAATGGTTTTAACATAACTGGCTACTCAACACACAGATCACGCTGCTTGGAACATCTCAGGCTAAGTGACATGGCAGCATTTTCCAGGGGCTGCTGGAGCCGAGACAATTTCTCTCAGGCTCCCCCGTGCCTTGACATGCCCCAGCCTCAAAGTTACCCATTTTCCCTCTTTGGTGGGCTCCGTGATGAGATATCTCATGGGCCGGGGTGCTGTTGTCAGGAGTCTGGGCTGCCAGGCAGAGGTTGAAGGGGCCTGGGGAGCAGGTTCCAGGCTAGGCCCATGGTCTGCTAGTGAGTGGCTGAAGAACACTATATTTGAGGTTTTCTCCCAAACATTTACGTTTCTGTACAGCGGCTGCTTTCAACCTTTAAAGTAGAATGTTTTCTCAAGTCCACCTGTGAAAGCCAAATCCTTAGACACACAGAGGATCTTTCAGGGAAAGCTAGACATGCTGCAGAGCTGATGGGCTATTGTGATTGATTTGTGTGCAGAACCTGGAAGGAGAGCCCAAGGCTTGGGGGCCACTTAGGCAAATTCCGTGGGTATCTCCACCGTGACATCCACAGACACAGGACTTCTGTCTGCTGCCGTCCACCCTTCCCTCAGGCCAGTCCTTGTTAGGGGCCATCGGTGTCCAGTGGGATTAACTATAGACCACTTTCTTCCTATGTACAAAACAGGTCAAATTGGAGCTACTGTGATCATAAAACAGGGCAAGGCACACAGCATCTTGCTGGGAGCCCACCCCAGTCCTTCCCCTTTCCGTCTGCTCCCACTCAGTGGGCTCTAAGAACCTCTCTATGGTATTTCCAGCACCTAGAACATTCCCAGCGCACATCCCTGATATAATAATTTGTGCTCCTAATGTCTCAAAATGGAGTCACTCATGCCAAGTATCAGTAAGCCCACCGTGAAGCTGTCTCCCTCCTCAAAGCAATACACACACATGCAATGGACTGAAGTGATGACACCTGCTGCTGCCCAGTGCCACCCCAACCCTGAAACAGACCAACAGAAAGTGAAAGGTGGCTTAGATGATGAGAGCAAACTCATCTGGGAGGACAATAAAAGCAGCCAAGAACTGGCCTCATTCAAGACACCCTTAGAGCCTCTGCCCGTGAGAGCTCTGAAGCCTTCTCCCAATTTTGGCATCTGATGCCAGAAGCAGTGAGGACCCCGCTGACCGGCGTCCCAAGGACGTCCGGACCCACTCGGCTCATCCGTTGGTGTGCTGCTCTCCTGAGCCATCACTGCGGTTCCTTACCACACTGTTATTACTGCTTGTGTGTTGGTTAATTACATGATCCGTGGTGCGTGGAGGCCTCTCAACAAAAGGTGGATTCAAGCATATGTAATTGGCTATCGAGTCATTGTGAACCTTTCTGGCTTCGGTTGGGGTTAGCACACCTAGGTGGCCAGAACCTAATTAACATCAATCGCGCACTCACTGAATGCACAACCAACCTCAGGCCTCCATTTGTCTGGTCTTCTCACGCTAAACAGCAAGAGTGCAGGACCAGGAAGATGATGTAACGTATCCAAGTCCCTGCGGACTGTGGCAGTCAGAAGCCGGCTCCTCTGTCCCCTTTCCCTGCCCTGTAGCCCACACTGCTTCGCAGCCTGCCCTGTGCAGGTAATCGGCTGGGCAACCCAGGTCGAGTGGATGAGACTGCTCACCACCAAAGGGGACTCCCGGGGGACCTGGCCTCCTGGCACACCTGGAGCCCGATCCTGGTCCCTAGCACTCAGCCCGGGGTGTTCTGCTGCAGACATGTACACACATTCTCCTATGCACGTGCTCTCGAAGGTGCGCCGGGGAGTTCCTTCATCAAGAAGTAAAGATCTTCAGTATCCTGGACCAAAGTTCCATTGCTCTCAGCCCCGACAGCCCTTTGTCTGAATAAGGTGGCCCACGCATCCTCCTACGATCTGCCTTCTGGGTCTTCTCTCCTTGCTATAAAAAGGGCTGATGATGGGAGTTGGTTCAGACCAAGCAAAGTGTCCAACAAGAGTCAAACGCTGCACATGGGCCCCCAGGACCCCCAGCTCTGCCCCAGGTCTCTGCCTGGTTATTGTGTGGACACAATGGGCCTATTCATGGAGAGGGACTCTGAAACTCGATCGGGTGTTGCTGAAGGTGTCTCTGAAATGAATGTTAACCTGCTGAGTCAGGCTTCCTCCAGATTAATTTGAAATGCCCTTTAACCCACTTTTGGCACAGCACTCATGCTGAGCGGGAACTGGAGCAGCAGGGGTCAAGCTGCCCCAAAGCCTTGGCAGGAGGCACATGATCCTATCAATCAACATTGGGGTGAGGGAGGCGGTGGGGGGGTTGTGAGATCGCCATGGTGTGTAGACCGCAGTGGCTCCACGTGGACAAGCCTTCTGGAGACGCCTTTGCTGTTATTACAATCAAAAGCTTTCACCACATTTTACAGCTTCGCCCCCTACTCTGACCACTCCCTTCTTCATGGAGTGAGTTTCCAGCCGCTGAATGCCATATAATCAGAACACCCTCTCATCACTATGGAAGCCAAAAGAAACATATTTTTTGAAAAGTGACACTTCAGTGCAGAGAGGTCTGTTGACAGGAGCTTAAATAATGACGTGCTGGGAGACATTATTTTAGTAAATTCTTAGAACACATTTTGTTTTCTCGGGGCATGGCTGGTTAGTAGTGCTCTTACCCACTTCTAGCTTCTATTGCTGGACACCTCCCCTACCATGTCTGCTTCTTTAGGCAGCTAAATTGAGGCTCATTACAGAGAGTGTAGTTTTAAGTGGAAAAAAATGTTGTTAGGTGTCTCTGGGAAGTATATGACAAAATGTTGACAAAAGTTAATTCAGGTGGGAAGACAGATTTTAACCGTGCATCTGTGAGAAATATTCTCTACCAGCTGGGTAGCAAGCAGTGAGATAGGAAGTCCATTTACTGGGGTCCACTAGCACCCACAGGATCAATTTCTCTCCTTTGCCTCAGTGGTATTCTGCATGCTTCTTGAACTCTCCTTTAAGACATTGTCTCTGATCCCCTAAAGGACTAATGCCAAGTGAATATCTTACTCAACTTGAAATATAATTTGATGAAAACTTACTTTTCCAAATAAATCTCACTGAGATAAACAGCCCTTCAAACTTTCCCATCTGTGCTAATGGAAGCCCCTTTACTCAGACTTCAGAAGATCTTGCAGCTGTGGCATCTGTTCGGGCTCTTCTTTCATATTCACTCATCAGCCAATCAGCAAGTTCTGCCTCATGGGTGCTCTTCAAATTCAACTCTCCCCCTCACTTCCAGCCCATCACAAAGGATAGATGTGGTGATGTCTGGAGTGGAACAGGAGGGGAGGAGGAGCCTGTTGGACTATCCTTTGGTATGGCTTTCACAGACTTTCATCAACTGCACATGTTTTTTACACACTCTATTCTCTGTAACCCCCCAAGCCACACCCAGATGGTGAATGGGCTCAGCACCCCTCCTTCTGACCTGACCACACTCACTTCTCCTCCTTTGCCCAAACTACCCATGATCACAATGTTCTATTTTCTCTTTTACCTCTGCCATGAGAGCAGCATGTCTCATTTAGAAGTTGCTTTTTTCAGCCTGGGTCCCAGAATGAAGAGGAAATTGGCGGGGGAGGTCATTCCTCAAGGCCACGCACATGAGTGAGGAATAAACCTGAGCTATTCTAAGACAGACATGGTGTGGAATTGATTGTTGCAACAACATAACTCAGCCTCACCTTACTGATAAAGGGGGTAATATGTACACTCTTACTAATGGTGAGTTTACACATATATTTGCTCATTCTGTTCTCACAGCAAGGCTATTGGGTAACATTTACTTTCTACATCCTACTGATAAAACATTAACACTCACTGGACGCAATGGCTCATGCCTGTAATCCCAGCACTTTGGGAGGCCGAAGCAGGTGGATCACCTAAGGTCAGGAGTTCGAGACCAGCTTGGCCAACATGGTGAAACCCCATCTCTACTAAAAATACAAAAAAAAAAAAAAATAGCCAAGTGTGGTGGCAGGTGCCTGTAATCCCAGCTACTCAGGAGGCTGAGGCAGGAGAATCGCTTGAACCAGGGAAGCGGAGGTTGCAGTGAGCTGAGATCACACCACTGCACTCCAGCCTGGATGATAGAGCGAGACTCTGTCTCTAAAACAAAACAAAACAAAATATTAGCACTCAAAAGAAGCTGTTCAAATTCTGAAAGTCAAAAAGTGACAGAATAGATTAAGTTTGATCTTTGACAGCTAAATCCGTAACTTTCTCCACTGGACCATGCGTAATGGGTTGACTTGTGGCCCCCGAGAAGATATACTGAAGTTCCCAGCCTCAGGACCTGTGAATATGACCTTATTAGAAATCAGCCCTTTGCAGACATAATCAAGTTAAAATGATGTAATTAAGGTGGGCCCTAATTCAATCTGGCTGGTGTCCTTATAAGAAGGAGAAGCACAGAGGAACACAGAGAATGCCCCGTGACAACGGAAGCAGAGGTTGGAGTGATGTATCTACCGGCCAAGGAATACCGAGGATTGCTGGCTACACCAGAAGGCGGGGGAAAGTGCAGAACACGTTCTCCTCTTGAGACATCAGAGAGAGCATGGCCCTGCCTGCACCTGGATTTCAGACTTCAGGCATCCAAATTTGCTATAGCAGCTCTAGGAAGCTAACACACCATGACTGCCTCAATTTCAGGGCAGAAGTCACCAGAAACTCTCAGTGAGTAGGTTTGGTCACAGAAGTGGGCTGTGTAAAAAAACCCTGCATTTTTTCCATTAGCAGCCTGGTGTCACCATCCTGTTTATATTGCTTTCCAATGGCTGTCATGACAAAGTAACACAGGCTGCGTGGCTTAAACAAAAGAAATCTAGTTTCTTACAGTTCTGGAGGCTGGGAGTTTGAGATCAAGATGTCATCAGGGTTGATTTCCTCTGAGGCCTCTCTCCTTGGTTTGCAGGCAGCCGCCTTCCCCCTGTGTCTATATGTGGTCTTCCCTCTGTGCCCGTCTGGGTCCTAATCTCCTCTCCTTATAAAGATACCAGCGATACTGGATTAGTACCCACCCTAGTGACCTCATTTTACCTTAATTACTTCTTTAAAGATCCTATCTCCAAATACAGTCACATTCTGAGATACTGGGAGGTAGGGTGTCAACACGTAGGTTTTGGGGGTGTACAAATTAGCCCAACACGTGGCCTGATATTTTTAAACATCTAAGTAGCTCCTTGTGATGCTGGCATACACAGCCTGGCCACCTAAGCAGCCTGGGACAGAGGCTGAAAACACAAGGGTGGCCATGCAAGTCCCTTTAAGCTGCCACGTGCGTCCCTAGGTCCGACAGCCAGACCACTCGCACCTAGGCCTGAACTGTCCTCACAGTGTTCCACGCTGGTTCTGAATCATGTGCCTGGTTCCATGCGTGGCTGTTGGCTCCACTTTCTCGACTTCAGCGATCTTCACTACAAGGAGGCTCTCCCTTGGGCTGTGCTGACCACTGGTTCCTGGTTAAACTTTCTCCCACCATCCCCAGCCTTTTTCATCTCCTACTTTGACACAGCTCTCCTTGGAGGTGACTCTCCTTCCAGGCCTCTTTCTGACTTCAACATTATAATCAAAATTTAAAACAAAACTGAAAGACACATTTTGAGATATATAAGATTACTAGACGTAAAGGGTAATCAGTTCAATAAATGCGAATTGCTTTCATATGAGCAAAGCATGATGGTAATTTTTTCTCCTCCTTATTAGTTTAGAAGTGTTGAATATCAAAGTGATCATTCATTTCCCTGAAACTCTGAATGTCTTAATCATCATTATAATGCTTTTTCCCTATAGTAATTTTTTTTTTTTTTTGAGATGAAGTTTCGCTCTTGTTGCCCAGGCTGGAGTGCAGTGGCATGATCTTGGCTCACTGCAACCTCCGCCTCCCGGGTTCAAGCAATTCTCCTGCCCCAGCCTCCTGAGTAGCTGGGATTATGGCACCCACCACCATACTCAGCTAAATTTTTTTGTATTTTTAGTAGAGACAGGGTTTCACCATGTTAGACAGGCTGGTCTCGAACTCCTGACCTCAAATGATCCACCTGCCTCGGCCTCCCAAAGTGCTGGGATTATAGGTGTCAGCCACTGTGCCCGGCCCACTATAATAAATTTTATTTGGAGAAGATAGAAATAAATAAACTGGTGCTGTGATGGAAAATAAAGAAAGTAAGAGGGATAGAGAGCACTGGTGGGGTGGCTGGGGAAGACACATCCGCCACGGTGACCTTGGGGGCTGATCCGAAGAATGAAGCAATGCCCAGCTTGGGCCTTTCTGGGGAACAAGCAGAAGGGAAGCAGCCAGGAGGAGCAGCGTGCTCAAGCATGCCCAGTGGGACACAAGCAAGCGAAGAGAAGGGTGGTGGGAGCAAGGCCCCGAAGGGACTGGGTGACCTATGGGGCCAAACTGCAAGAGCATTAGATTCCACTTGGGGTACAACAGAACCCACTGGAGGGTTTGAACAGAGGAGTGGCATCATCAGGACTGCTTTCCCAGGGCTGCTCTGGTTGTAGGGCAGGCACTGCTTTCAAAACAGGGCTGCTCTAGTTGCGGGGCAGGCAGCGAGAGGGAGCTGGAGTAGAGGAGGCTCCAGGCAGTCGGGGTGTTGGCTTCAGCCAGCGGTCAACAACGGAGGTCGGGGGAGGAGAGGCTGAGGATCGACCTTGAAAGGTCAGCTGATTTCACTGTGAGACAAACGAAGGTCAGGGAGATCAGGAGGAACCAAGGGAAGGGATGAAGGAGGAGTGAGTAAAGTAAAAGGAAACCGAGAGAGGACAAGGTCCTGGGACCCGTGAACTGTCAGGCAGTTGCAGCTCCCAGCCAGGGAACTAAGGCTGGGAATGACCAGAACCCCCGGGAGGACACTGTTCCAAACAGAAGCTTGGCTGGATTTGGTGCAAGAGAGAGTAGGAAGACAGGAAGAGGGCATGCCAAATAGAGATCATTTATTTCAGGAGGTACCTACGTTGAAGGAGGCTCACAAGCTGGGGCAATGTTCCCATGTAAATGCTAATCCTGGGAGAAGGAGAGCGGAGGGGACCAGGGAGGCTGTCTCCACCCTACCTGGAGCTGTGCGTATGCAGAGTCTGTGAACAGCCCCTCAAAGGAAGCTCGAATTCTGCAGAAGGCTGAGGATGTGGGCTTTCTCGAAACACGATTGCTCAAGTACTTTCTGCATTGATTGCGTTTGGTCCAGTTTTAATTTAAATCATAAGTTTTCTTAAAAGGTGGGGTGGTAGGAAGTATACCTTACTCTGCTGTTTTACCCCAGAACATTGGATCCTTGATATCTGGTAAGAATTTGTGTCACAGGTAATTTCTAGGAGTGCGAGACAAAATACCGTGGCACAAATAGTAATGCTGAGTAGCTAACATCCCTGCTGTTGCCTTGACTTCCATAGAGGAGCATGAAGATTCAGTCTCTCGCTGCTTCCTGGACTGTCTTGGGGAGATCTCTATCCTTGGGTCTCAGGTCACTCGCACAACCTTCTGGCCACTCTAAGATGCAGGCCCAGGCCCTGGCCAGTTACTGTGTGAGAACGGGACCTCTGATGCCTACTTGCCTAGGCACTGGCCAGTTGCTGTGTGAGAACGGGGTCTCTGATGCCTGCTCCCCCATCTCAGCTCTGCCACGACGTTCTTTGGTGCCTGAAACAAAACATTGAATTTCCCTGCACTTTATTTACTGGTGTCTAAATGTTGAAATAATAATAATATACTGTGGAACAAACTTATTTCAGCATCTGTTCATCTCTTGGTAGGTTACTGGCAGCAAAGATAAAATTCTAGACTGGCTTCCCCGCTACTCAGAATGTTTCTGGGCCACTTTCCCCAACTGCTTAACCAGAAGTGTTTGAGAATTGCAAACAAATGTTACCATTAGCCTTAGCAAAATGATGCTAAGTTACGCTGCCTCAAAACAGATGCAGCGTTTCCCTCTTACCCATGACCTGGATTGAACAAATCACTGCTTTCTTTCCTTGACTTGATGTTAAACTCCACTTCAGTCAAATGTGAATTTCCCCCAAAGAGAGAATAACTTTACGAAAAGATCCACGGTAAGACAGACTAAAACAGAAAGCATTCCAAGGGCATTTAAACTGTGGCTGTGTTTTCACTAGAATGAAGTTGATTCACACACCGCTCTTCAGAAAGAGAGCTTATGCCTAAAGTAAGATGTAAAGACATACACCACGCCGGTGGTTGTTTCTTCCAGCTCAGATCTCTCCTCTTTAAAATGCCTTTTCATGTTACTCCAACTGGAGGGAACGCCTCCCCTCCCTGGTCCTCTGCAGCACGCTAGGGCCCTACTCCCTATTCTCTGTGTATTCATTCACTTGGGCTGCCATTATGAAGTACCACAGATGGAGTGGCTCCAACAACAGCAATTTATTTGTTCACAGTTCATGAGCGAGGTGTTAGCAGCGTTGGTGTCTCCTGGGCCCCTCTCCACTGCCCGCGAGGGCCACCTTGCTGTGTCCTCAGATGGCCTTTTCTCTGCACGTGCGCATGCCTGTGTCTCTTCGCCTTCCTATACTGTCATATTGGAATAGGGCCCCGCTCTAATGGCCTTGTTTTAACTTGGTCACCTTTAAAGACCTTATCTCCAAATGCGGTTACATTCTGAGGTACTGGAAACCCAACTTGAACTGGAGGACAGGAGGATGAGGACACATTTGGGCCCACAACACCTTGCTACACAATTTAGAATATTAGTGGGCGCCCATTCGCGAGTGTTCTTCCTCCCCTACTTGAATGTAATCTTCCTGGTGAAAGGCCTGTTTTAAGATTCAGTGTTCCTGGAAATCAATTGTTTGATTCATCTTCATGATCATGATTGGCATTTTGGTTGTGTTTGTCCTGATATAAACATGTTTTGAGGCAAATAAATAATCAGCCATGGTGGCTTCATGGCAGCAACTGGGCTAGACGGTTTCAAGGTTGCTCACAAATAGGCCTGTTGATTCCCTATCCCCTTCCACTGTGAAATTCTCCGTCTCAAGGGAGTTTCAGCTATTTGCATACTTTCTACACGAAGGCCTCCTAGGAGGATCCAGCCCTAACTTTAAAATTACCTGTGCAAATAGCAAAGACTTTGAACCAACCCAAATGCCCATCAATGATAGACTGGATAAAGAAAATGTGGCCCATATACACCACGGAATACTATGCAGCCACAAAAAAGAATGTGTTCATGTCCTTTGCAGAGACATGGATGAAGCTAGAAACCATCATTCTCAGCAAACTAACACAGGGACAGAAAATCAAACACCACATGTTCTCACTCATAAGTGGGAGTTGAACAATGAGAACACATGGACACAGGGAGCGGAACATCACAAACCGGGGCCTGTTGGAGGGCCAGGGGCACAGGGAGGGAGAGCATTAGGACAGATACCTAATGCATGCAGGGCTTAAAATCTAGATGACGAGTTGACAGGTGCAGCAAACCACCATGGCACACGTATGCCTCTGTAACAAACCTGCATGTTCTACACATGTGTCCCAGAACTTAAAGTGAAATAAAATAAAATAAAATTCCCCGTGCATTGCCTAGTTCTATGTCTGCATCCAGCAGCACCTGAAATCCCGGCCTGACGCAGCCCCAGCAGTTCATCTCATTTTATTTTGCCTGAAGTCTCCAAGCAAGTTCTCCCAGCTCAAGGGCCAGTATTCTTTCCAACAACTCATCACTCCTCGTTATGCAAAGGGAAGAACACCAAGGGCTTTCTGTCTTCTGAGCAATAATTTGGGTAATGAAGTGAGAGCTTAGCCTCTCTTGTGAATGCTGAGGAACCCTAAAACAGCATATCTTTTGCTTCCAAAAAGATCTAGCATAGCAATTTTGTTGGTTCATAAAACGCTCAAATGCTCAAACCATATGTTTAGGTACAATTCCCAATGGCTATATCCTTCCTTATATGAATAAAAGAGGAGGTTTTCAGCATCTCAGGTGGAAAAATAAGTATGGATATGGGGAAAATAGTCTAAATGTAACTCTGAGTCAGTTCCAAGACAGTGGAGGTGATACCAGCTTCATGGCCTGGCATCTCCCAGCCTGCGAATCCCGCTTCAAGTCTGCAAGTCTGCCCAGTAGGTACAAGACAAATCATACCCAAGGACATTTGTACAGAAACATGAGCCTTGCTAGATACCTCCCTTGTTCAGGGTAGCTTCTATGAAACATATAGACCAAGCAGACTTCCACATCAGTGAATACATCTGGCCATCTGAAAATACAGAGACATAACATATATGGAGACCTGTGGCTTCCTCGGGCTAGCTTCGGTTTGAAAGCAAGGGTGAGATCTTTGTCAGGCACTCACGGGACCTGTGCTGCCCACAGTGGAAGGGGCTCTTCTCTCAGGACAACACAAGGGAAAACACCCACAGCCTGAAAAGAAGGTGTGTCTCAGCATGACGGAGGCTGTGTGCAAATCATTCCTTGTGCCAATATCAGGAGTGTGCATCTGACAAACAAAAGGCCATGTCATTGGCTTAGTGTCTCTGTGGAATCTGTAATGGTTCTTTCACTTACTTGAGTCCTTTCTAAAACGGATTTTGTTCATTTTCCACTGAGATTGCAGAAGCTGCACGTGGCATGGCAGTTTATGAATTGGGTCCCCCAGCAAGGCTCTGAAAGACAGCTGGAGTGGGGGTGGGCTGTGTGTGTGAAGCCGCTGCACAGAGCTGGAGTCGGCTGTGCACACAATCACATCTATGTGTGAGCCGGCAGCCTGCAAACCGCTTCCCTGCAAGGGGAGACGCATGCCAGGGGAGGGCCAGAGACTTTTGTTAATTCTGTTTATCTTAGAGACTGTTTTTTTGTCTGCTGGGGGAAATAAAAAACAAATACATAACTTCCTTGCTTGTGTGCAGTCTGAATTTTTTTCTCTCTCTCATGCCCTCATTTTTATTTCTCCAAAGTATCTCTTCCCTTCAGTTTGGGGCATCAGTTTATGGCATTTTTACGTACATGTGTATATAGTATCTATGCACAAAGTCAGAGATATAAATGTGTGTTTTAGACTCTTTCGGCTTTAGTGTTCTGTGGAGGTCCATGAGATATCAGAGATCTCATTCTCTTTCTGTTAACATAATTAGTAGAGCTCTCTCTGTGCTCAGAGCACATAGCTGAGTCCCGCATAACCAGCAATAACAGTGCATTCTTAACAGCCTCCCTGGATAGTTTGCTAAATTCTTTCTGAGAGTCTCTCGCTGCCTTTACAAAGGTTATAGCTGAAAAACAAACCAGAAACTGGGAATCCAACTCTGTGAGCAGAGAGAGGGCTGCACATTCTATTATTGCACGGATAGAGGCTCAGGTTCGTGCAGTCGCGTTTGGAGTCCTGGCAATTTCAGATGAAGGCCGTCTTAGGAAAATCAGCTATCCCAAGCCCAGGCAGTCTGGGTTAGCCGAGGTTTTATTTGTTTTGTGGAGTTTTTGTTGGTTGGCCTTTTGTAGATGCTGCAAATCACAAATGGGGAAACTGAACTACACAAGCTTTTTCTTCTCCGTATCATTTTACCTGGCCAAAAAGGCAAAAGAAGGGGAAGGTGGCATTGTTAAGTAACAGGGAAGGATACGACCTAAAAATCCCCCCTTCCCCAAGTAATCTGGGAGCACCACTCCCCTCTGAGGACACCACAGATACTTTCACAGTCTAACACACTGAGAAACAAGCCCACAGGACGCCAGGATGACATGACCGCAGAGAAAAGGGACAGAAGGAGTTTGGGACGCATGCACGGACACCTGTTGCTTTTGCAGACTTGAGCTTAGAAAATACGAGGCTCATTAGAATTTCTCTTTCTAAAATAAAAAACCATTTTTAATATCGTCAAATATCATCTACTGCTGTAGTTCTCTGCCCTCCGCACTGAGAATCCAAAACAGGTCCTTGGGATAACTTTTGGGAAACAATACCGCCGTGAAAACAAAAGTCTTCTCAGCCAAGAACACAGATTTTTTATCTACCTTTGATGTCCCAAAGGACTAGAGAATCCAGAGCATTTAAATAAGACTCCAATGCCGGGAGCTCACTGTTCCCTGCTGGACACCAGCCCTCCCCTCCCTGCCCAGAAGAGGACATGGTACTCACCAGTCATTAGGGTATAGTAATTGGGATACGAGAGACTAGGGAAGTCTGGAGTCAAGTAATCCACTTTTACTCCCCTGCTCACAATCTCTTTGAAACCAGGCAATGACTCCAGCGCCTCATCACTGATGTAGTCTGAGCGAAAACCATCCAGCAGAAACACCAGCAGCTTCCGGCGGGCAGAGGCTGGCTGGGCCAGGCCCAGGGCAAGGGCCAGCAGGAGGGTCCCAAGCTTCACTGCCATGCTGCCAGGAGCCTGCCAGAGCCCGGCTGGCACAGCTGTCGCCTTGCAAAGACTGAGGATGGAGAATCTGTAGCTATTCTCTCTTCCAGGGGCTGGACCTTGAGCCGCTGGCCTTCCTGAGCCAAGTTCACTTTCAGAATTTAAAGGAACAGCACCCCCTTTTCCACACATCTATGCTCATCCTTTACTAGAAAGTCCAGAGACCAACTCCTTCAGATAAACTGGGTTCCAAACAACCCAGAATTAACACCAGGGGAGAGAGTTCAACCTTATTATTTTTGGTGAACATTCCAGAAATACAAGCACCCACAGAGGTGGAATTTTAGAAGATGACAAAGTCAACACTAACTTTGCAGTTGAGCTAACCAAAGGGAGGAACCAAGGAAAAGGGCAAGATTTTAATTTGCTGTTATCCCATATCACGGCCTCATTTAAACTCTTTTTCACTTAGAATTTAGTAACGCAAACCTCTGGACTCAGTGCATAAACAGGAAACAATACGTTTCGGTGGGCCCATTTGTAAACTTCCCAGCTGTGTCTCTGTAGTCACAGCACTTAAAAACAATTATTTGTCTATGTCTTGGCCACTTATGTTTTTATATGCAGTGTTATTATTTTATTTTTCAAATATGATTTAGCTGCTGGTGCCCATAGGAGGAGGTGGTTCGTAGAAGAGCCCTAGAGCCAAGGAGAAGCTTCCAGAGTTGGACAATGGGAAATCATTACTGGCAGAATGGTCTGAAGCAGCATTGCCCCAAGAGGATGGAAATGAAATAGAGAGCTGGAGATCGAGAGCTAGAGATGGAAAAGCAGAGCTAGAAATTACCATGCAGGCTTTGGGACAGGGAGGACTAGGCGGAGTGGAAAATAGGAGGAGGTTAGTGACAGGGAGGCAGATGTGAGCTGGGGAGCAGACAGAGTTAGCACAAAGTACCCAGAGTCCGGGGGTTCCCTAGAGTGGCTCTGTCCTGCTACATAAAATTAAACGACACAGTTCATGTGAAGGCTTATAAAACCCATGGCTGAGTGCAGTGCCCCACTTTGGGAGGCCAAGGTGGAAGGATTGCTTGAGGCCAGGAGTTTGAGACCAGCCTGGGCAACACAGCGAGACCCCGTCTCTGTAAAAAATTAAAAAATTAGCTGGGCATGATGGCATGTGCCTGGTCCCAGCTACACAGGAGGCTGAGGTGGGAGGATTGTGTGAGCACAGACGTTCAAATCTGCAGTAAGCTATGATTGTATCACTGCACTCCAGGCTGGGCAACAGAGTGAGGCCCTGCCTCAAAAAAAAAGACGTAAAACATGCATGGTCCATAGCAAGTGTTGAACAAATGTTAGATGTTATTCGTATTATAACATTGCTTGGCTCCTGAGGAAACTTGAAGGCTCCGGGCAAACTTTCCAGGGAAGGAAGACAGACACCAGCCACTCTCAGTCAACCCTAAAATCCCTCTTCCACCTCTGCCCTCTGCTTGTGTCTTTTCTCCTTCTCTTTTTCTGTTGTATTTAAGTCAAGCCCAAACACAGGATCACCATGTCACTTTTTAAATTATGCTGCAAAAGAGAAACACATTGGCCAAATTACCACTCCCATCTCAGCAGACTTGGCCAAGGATCAGCATTCTTTTTTCCAATAAGAGGTAATGCTTTTTATAACTAAATTTAAATTTCTTTTTCTTATTGAAAAATAAGGAAAAGGGGAGTTTATCCTAAATGGTTGTTACTTTGAAAACAATGCTATTCTTTTTTCTTTGAGCTGTGTGGTATTGTTGCTATAAACAGAAAAAAAGAAAAGAGAGAAGAAAGAAAGAGGGAAGGAAGGAAGGAAGAAAGAAAGAAAGAAGGAAAGAAAGAAAGAAAGAAGAAAGAAAGAAAGAAAGAAAAGGAAATGAAGGGAGGGAGAAAGAGAAAGAAAGGGAAGGGAAGAAAAGGGAAGAAGGAAAGGGGAAAGAAGGGAAGAGAAGAAAGGAAGAAAAGCGGGGAAGGGAAGGAAAGAGGAGGGGAAGGGAGGGGAGGAAGGGAAGGGAGGGAAAGGAAGGGAAGGGAAAGGGGAAGGGGAAGGGGAAGGGGAAGGGAAGGAAAGGAAAGAATAGAAGGGAAGAAGGGAAGGGAAGAGAAGAAGGGAAGGGAAGGAAAGGGGAGGGGAAGGGAGGGGAGGGAAGGGAAGGGAAGGGAAAGGAAGGGAAGAAGGGATGAAGAGAAGGGAAGAAGGGAAGGGAAGGGGAGGGGAATGGAGGGGAGGGGAGGGAAGGGAAGGAAGGGAAGAAGGGAAGAAAAGGGAAGAAGGGAAGAAAAGGGAAGAAGGGAAGAGAAGAGATGGGAAGAAGGGAAAGGGAGGGATGGGAAGAAGGGAAGAGAAGGGAAGGGGAGAAGGGAAGGGAAGGGAAGGGAAGGGGAGGAGAGGGGAGGGGAGGGGAGAGAAAGGGAGGGGAGGGGAGAGAAGGGGAGGGGAGGGGAGAGGAGGAGATGGAAGGAGAAGGGAGGGGAGGGGAGGGGAGGGGAAAAGGCAGGTGCATGCTGATGGGTTGATGGGCATCCTATACACTGAATATCACATGTGGTAGAAGGAGAACTTCTTCCCCTGGTGAGGGCCCATGGAGGTAGGAGGCCCAGATAGCTGTGCTCTGTGAGTTCCTGAGAGGCTCAGGGATTGTCTGGACTGTGAAGCTGGAGTCACAGTGCAAGTCCAGGTGATTTACTTTGGGATGGCTTCTGAGCTCACTTTGGGATAGCTTGTAAGCTCACTTTGGGAGAGGTTAAGCACGCCAAATGTTAAAGATGAATATAAGAGGGACTTCCACTTTTCTCCACTACTAACAAGTGTACACTCAAAATATGCCTCCTTGAGTGCCTCATTGAGCTGTTGTGGGTGTCAACTCAGAAGTAACTTGCTTCAGATTAGTGTGTCCACAGGTCCCCAGAGGCTCCCAAGGCTCCACAAAGATTGTTGTGATGTATCTGGGGTGGGGGCATCATTGTTTTATGATAATGTTTATGATCATATTGTTTTATGACCATGTTTAGACAATGTCTCTAAAGCTTTGGATCAATAAATGATTGCCAATATGCATCTTTAATATACATACCAATATATGAAGAAAGAGACATATTGGATGGAATTCAAACCAAGGTAATCCTAGGGTTGCTCAAAGCCAGACTCCAGGTCTTGAACGATCTAACCTAAAAAATAATAATAATAAAAGAAAAAAAAAAAAAAAAAGAAACATACGAAACCTGAAGTCAAAGTTCCAATGACTTTAGGGCTAGTGGAGAATACAGAATATAAAATAGCATGCAACATAATAAAATATTCACTTCTTAGATGGAAAAAAACAAAAAAACAAAAAAACAAAACAAAACAAAAAAAAAAAAGATTGGAAATGAAAGCTAAAAAGCAATAGGTAAAAGCCATATGTCAGACAGGTGGTTAACATTAAGTGCCCAAAGTCTTGTGATCCAAAACCTATGTGTGTACAATCTGGATGTCTTCACTTGGGAGTGGTTATCAGTACCTAATGCTTATAAGTGCTTATTGTAACTTGTTTTCAAGGGTTGGCAATACTGTAAAGTCATTGTCCACAGGGGTTTCACTTAGATAATGCAAAATATGAAAAATTTACCCCAGAAGTTGAAACAACCTTTGTCCTAAAGCTGCTGCAAGTCTCTCTAGGGACATGCATGAGCTCTCAGGAATGTGCTGTCCAGATTAGTCAGCACCTTGGTGCCTCCCCTTTATGGAGAGACAGGTGAGATGGAAGGGAAAGAGTCTCAGAAAAAAACAAAACAAAACAAACAAACAAAACAAACAAAAAAAAAACGTGATTCCAGAGTCAACATCCTGGTATGATGCAATTGCGTGATTCTGAAGAAACTGCCTTTCTGGGCTTCAGTTTTCACCTCTGAAAAGTGACAAAGCTTTAAGGTCGTTTCTAGCTGTAGAATCAATGCAATTTGAGAGTGAGGTCCCAAGTCAGCCCATGTTGGCCGACATCTCCCCTTGTTGGTCCTATTAATTCATCCCAGCTTTTGCAGCCCTGCTGGCCTTTTGTTGGTCCATGTCAACCCTCCTTGTATCTGGAAAAATATTATTTAAAATTTAAGACGACATAAGGACATTTTTAGATAAACAAAAGATGAGAGAATTAGTTACCAACAGGCCTGTACCACAAAAAAATATTAAAGAACGTCCTTTGAAAGGAAATAACACAAGATGAAAATTAATATACACAGGAAGGGAAAAAAATTCATAAATGATCAGTATGTGAGTAAATATAAAAGACTATGTTTTTCTTTTATAAATGTCCTTAAAAATAACTGCTTAAAGTAAAAAGAATAACACTATGCTGCGAGTGATGACTTATGAAGAATTAAAAGATGTAAAAACAACAGCCTAAATGAAAGGGGTAGAATGTTTGCATGGAATTAAGCTGTTGTGAAGTTCTTTGAAATTTATGAAATGGGAAAAGTCAGATGTCAAGAGCAAAATGTAAAGTGATTGAATATTTATTCTAACTAGACTGTAATAAGGATGCATATTGTAATCCTCAGAGTAACTACTAAACAACAACAAAAAAATACAAAGAGTTTCGACTAAAAGGTCAGTAGCGAAAGAGGAAAATACCTCAACATAATAAAGGCTATATTTGAAAAGCCCACAGCTGACTTCATGTCCAGTGGTGGAAAGCTGAAAGCTTTTCCTTTAAGAGCAGTGATAAGATACGGATGCTCGATTTAAACACTTCTATTCAACATACTGGAAGTCCTAGCCAGACAATTAGGCAAGAGAACTATAAAGGAAAAAATAAAACCATCTCTGTTTGACAATGACATGATCTTACATGTACAAACTCCTAAAGATCACACACACACACACACACACACAGAGCATATAAATTGCAAGATATAAAATCATCCAAAAATCAGTTGTGTTTCTATACAGTAACAATAAACAGTCCAAAAATAAAAATAAGAAAACAGTCTCATTTACAATAGCATCAAAAGGAACAAAATACTTGAAAATAGGCTGGGTGTGGTGGCTCACACCTGTAACCTCAGCACATTGGGAGGCCAAGGCAGGCAGATCATTTGAGGTCAGGAGTTTGAGACCAGCCTGGCCAACATGGTGAAACCCGTCTCTACTAAAAATACAAAAATTAGCCAGGTGTGGTGGCAAGCACCTATAATTCCAGCTACTCAGGAGGCTGAGGCAGGAGAATCACTTGAACCTGGGGGGTGGAGGTTGCATTGTGCCACTGCTTTCTAGCCTGGGTGACAAAAGCGAAACTCTGTCTCAAAAAAAAAAAAAAACTTGAAAATAAATCTAACCACAGAGGTAGAAGATCTGTATGCTGAAATGACAATACACTGATGAGAGAAGTTGAAGAATACACAAATAAATGGAAAGATAGTCCATGTTCATGGATTGAAATAATTAATATTGTTAAGATGTTCATATTACCCAAAGCGATCTACAGATTCAATGTCATCTCTATCAAAACTCAAATGATATTTTTCACAGAAATAGAAAAAAAATCCTAAAATGTGTATGGACCCAGAAAGAATTGTGAATAACTAAAGAAATCTTGAATAAAAAGAATGAAGCTGGAGGCATCATACTATCTGACTTTGTACATACCACAAAGCTATAGCTATCAAAACAGCATGGTACTGGTATAAAAACAGACACATAGACCCAAGGAACAGAATAGAGAGGCCAGAAATAAACTAACACATTTACACTCAATTGATAATCGACAAAGGTGGTGTAGGGGAGTGAAAAATGGCTTTCATTCACACTTTTTGATTCTTTGGCTGGGCTAATAATTAAATTAGCATGAGACAGATTAATGAGAGAAAAATCATATTTAATTACATATGACACACAGGAGTCTTAAAAATATGAGACCTGAAGAAGGATCAGGTGATTGAAGCTTATATAGCACCCTGAGCTACAGAAAGAAATGGGGCTTAGGGCTTCTGGGGAAGGTGGTGACACAAGTTATGGAAGAATGAATGGAGGAAATGTATGGTGAATAAAGATTATCTTGTTAAGCAGATAAAAAGTCTCTCAAGTAATAAATGTTGCCTCTGAGCAGCCCTCAGAAGAATAGGTTATAGTATCTCTGGACATGGTGTCAAGCTCCAGCCTCCTCTCCTTTGGTGCAAGTTAATCTTCCCTGGTGGTAAGATTTTGGGGCAGGAGATTTATGACATCTGAGTTCCCTTTGGAGGATTCATCTTTAGGCAGATAAGGGGAGCTCAAGAAAGCTTCTGCCTGCATCCACCCTTCCTCATGTCCTTAGTTCAAAATAATCAGCATACCAAAGCATTGTATTTTGGGATGGTATCTCCCAAACTCTTTCATTTCCTTTGTCTGAAACTTCCCTAGAAGTTTCACACACTAAAAGCTGAGGTGGTGGGTGTCGAGAGAAAAATGGATTTAGTAGCTGACTGGTGAGGGACCTGGGAATAGGTCAGTCCAATGAAAAAGTTGTGACCTCATTTTAGGAGGTGGTGTTGCAGATGAGTTCCCATTAAAGTTAGGCATCTGTATGGTGCAAGGAAATAGGTATGAATACGATGGATTTCTAGGGAAACAAAAAAATAAAGATTAATGTTTGAAGCAGTCTATAAACTAGTTTCTGAGTCTGGAGAGCAGCCAATTGAGATTTCTAGATGCTGGATTTGAAGCATCTTCAGTTGGAATTAAGCTGTTGTGACTGACATTGCCAGTGGAGACTGGCAATGGCAATCTGACAGGTTTTCCTGGTTTGCAGTTTGCATGATGTGTTTCAGTGAACTTTCTGAGTAATGCATACACTAACAGACATGAAGGTTGTTTATTCATAAGTTATTATGGTGACTTCTCTGAATTCTATAGTAAGTCATCCAGCTTCTGCTTTCAGGGCTTCAGGAAAGGGCAGTTTTAATTTCAGTAATTCTATGTCAGAAGAGTGGGAGGAAACTTGAAAATCTTAGTTTGGAAAGTCAGTGCCAGATATTGGAGAAACCTAGAAGAATTCAAGATCCAGTTTACAGATGCTCAAAAACAATGAGCTAGAATTTAATAATGGGTGAACTATAGTTTTCTTCTGAAACATAAATTTCTCTCTTTGGTCACCCCCATTTCTACAAAAAATAATCACAGTAAGATCAGTTTATTTGTAAGAAAAATAGTTTCATTAAACTTGGCCTGTTTATGTATATAAGTGCAGCAAGAATAGTGATAATTAAATAGGTGCTTTTAAGTCGGCTTTGCTGGAACTTTTAATAAGGAATCTCAGATGGGACTTTTAAAAGCCTCTCAAGGCTAAGAAGCCAATCTAAGAACTCACCATCAAACTTTGCCTGAAATACCTGCAGATATATAGGTGAAGTCCTTTTTCCTCAAGGTCCCCAAAATATTCTGATGATCTTGGGCCTGCCAGGAAGTGAGATTCCTTTCTTACGTGTGAGACAACTATGTAAACTGTTTATTCAAGGTACCAGGCCAGTTTTTACCCCTCAAAGGATGTATTGGCTACAGAAAGTCAACCCTAGTTCTTTAAAGATGGCTGCTCATGTCAGAAAACATGACGTTTCAGTCATAGCCTTGATAGTATAACCAATGTTTCCAATTGTGTACTGTTGCAAGAACAGATCCTTATTGAACTTATGCAAATAATTATACTGCCATAAAAAATAAGAATATTCAACAACAGTTTCCAAATTCTGGAGGGATCAGGTCAGCAGAAAAAATGTAAATATTTTAATTTTATTTACAAAAGTATAATTTACCAAATTGTTGTAAACTATATATAGCTTTACAAAAAGTTCCCTTAAATCTGGAAAACAAAACATAAAAAAGAATCAGCAATATTTCAGTAAAAACTATAATAATCCGTTATTAGTTCAGTTCCAGGTAATTAATAGTTTTTTGTTGTTGTTGTTGTTGTTGTTGTTTTTTTGAGATGGAGTCTCAATCTGCTGCCCAGGCTGGAGTGCAGTGGTACAATCTCGGCTCACTGCAACCTCCACCTCCAGGGTTCAAGTGATTGGCCTGCTGCAGAATCACTATAGAGGTTCCTCAGAAATTGAGAATAGAACTGCCATATGATACAATGATCCTACTCCTGGGTATATATCCAGAAGAATTGAAATTAGAATCTCAAAGAAGTATCTGCACTCCTAGGTATTTTGGGAGCATCGCAGTATTGCAGATTATTACAATGCCAAGCTATAGAAACAACTAAAATTTCCGTTGACGAATGGATAAAGAAAATGTGATATACACATACATGAAATATTATTCATCCTTAAACAGAAAGAAATCATACGATTTCAACATGGATGAACCTTGAAGACATTATGTTAAGTGAAATACTCTAGTCACAAAAATCCAGATAATGTATAATTACACATACATTCATTATCTAAAGCAGCCAAATGTATATAAACACAAAGTAGAATGGTAGCCATTAGGGGTTGGAGGAGGGAGCAGAAGAGATTTGTTTAATGGGGATAGAGAGTTTCAGATTTTCGAGATGAAAAATTTCTGGAGATCTTCTGTTTTACAACAATGTTAATATAGCTAACATTATTGAACTATACATTTAAAAATGGTTATGATAGTAAATTTCATGTTACGTGTTGTTTATTATAATAAAAAGCAACAAAAGCTAATAGAAAAAATACTAAAAATACTCAGTTAACCTCAAAGAAGATAGGAAAAGATTAAACAAAAGAATAAAAACAGATAGGACTGGTAGGAAACAAATAACAAGATGGCGGACTTCAACAAAACCATATTAACAATTATTAGATGTAGCATACTAAAAATTTCAATGAGCAAGGAAGTACTGCCAAAAACACTTGGTCTTCCTAGATTGATAGGAAGATGGTGATAAGCAATTGTAGTACTTTCTCCTAGAATACTAAGGGAGGCTTATGCCATGGAATAGACTGGCTTTGCTCAGAATCCAGGTAAATCATGAAGATACATTAATGAAACCAATGGTTGAAAGAACCTTAACTCTGGGTTCTGCTGATGTAGCGGAGATTACTAGTTGCCCACCTAATATCCTTTCTCCCCTTTCTGCACTACGCAAGCTTTAAAAATTATTGTTAAATAATTCCATTTATGTAAAGCCCAAACAAATAAGCAAACCTAAATCTTAATATTTAAAAATATGTACATATTCAGGTAATAAAACTCTAAAGAAAAGTAAAGGTGTAATTCCAGTAAGAGTTAAGTTGATAATTACCTTGGTGGAGGTGCGGAGAGAGGCGCGGAGAGAGGCGCGGAGAGAGGTGGTGACTTGGAAAGGGAAGGAAGCGGCCTCTGGAATGCTGGAAGTGTTCTTTCTATCTGTTAACTTGAGTGGTGGTTCCCATGACTTTTTCTTGGTGGCATGTGATATCCCTTCTTCCTTTAAAACAGGGTGGCCAATAACATGTGAGCAGAAGTAACTGACTGTGTCTTCCAGGAAATCTGTTTTGAAAGGTTGCATTCTTCTTGGAGGTGTAACCAGTATGCTCTGCTCCTCTGTTCTCCTTGACTGAGCAATTTTCAAATAATGGCTGGAATTACAGCTGTCTTCTTGGACCATAAGGCAACCTTGAAGCTAAAAACTACATGCTAAAGACAATAGGATGAAAAACCAGAAGAACTCTAATTCCCTGATGCCTATGGAGCCGCATTCTAGCCCTGGACTGCCCAGCTCAGGGTTTCTATTGCTTGAGAGAGACATAAACTTCTCTCCTACTTAAACTACTACTAGGTTTTCTCTTTTTTTTCCCCTTCTTGAGACAGTCTTGCTCTGTCACCCAGGCTGCAGTGCAGTGGCACAATCTCGGTTCACTGCAACCTCCACCTCCCGGGTTCAAGCAATTTTCTTGCATCAGCCTCCTGAGTAACTGGGACTACAGGCGCCCGCCACCATGCCCGGCTAATTTTTTGTAGTTTTAGTAGAGACATAATTTCACCATGTTGGCCAGGCTGATCTTGAACTCCTGACCTCAGATGATCCGCCCTCCTCGGCCTCCCACAGTGCTTGGATTACAGGTGGGAGTCACGGTCCCTGGCCAGCTTTTCTCTTAAATGCAGCCAAATCCAGTTCTAATGGACACAGCCAGTTTAGAGGCTTAGTATCCAAAGGAGTGCTTCCTTGAAGGAGTGAAATTGAACTGAAAGTTGAGACGGCCTCTGGCCATGTCTAGCCAATTATGTATCCAATCACCCGGCAGAAAAATGTGTGAGGGAGGAGGGTTATATGCTGGGTAAGTTAACTGACTATTTAAAACAAGAATCAGGTTCATGTCGCTACTCTGCTCAAAACCTTCCAGTAGCTCCCAGCTCCCCTCAGAGTAGAACCCTGAGTCTCCTCAGTTTGGCATATTGGGCCCCTTGCTATCTGGCTTCCTGTATTTGTTTCCTGTGGTTTCCTTAACAAATTACCACAAATAGAGTGTCTTAAAACAACATAAAGTTATTCTCGCAGAGTTCTGGACTAGAAGTCCAAAATCAAAGCGCTAGCAGGGTTGATTACTTCTGGAGGCTCTAAGGGCGAATCCCTTCCACGCCTCTCTCCTGCCTCATGGTGACTTCCAGCAATCCTTGACACTCCTTGGCTTGTGGCCCCATTGCTCCAGTCTCTGCCTCCATCTTTACCATGCCTTCTCCTCTGTGCGTCGTTTCTCCTCTCTGTCTCAAATCTCCCTCTGCCCTTCTCTTCTTATGAGGACTCTTGTCACTGGACTTTGCCTGCCAGATGATCTAAGATGATGTCTTTATCTCAAGATCTTTAAGTTCATTCCATCTGCAAAGACCCTTTTCTCAAGAAGGTAACATTTACAGGTTCCAGGAATTAGGGTGTGGATATATCTTCTTGGAGGTGGGGGCAGGAAACACCATTCAACTCAATGCATGTCACTCCCCTGCTCGAAGCCTTCCAATAACTTCACATTCTACTCAGGGTAGAAACCAGGGTGTTTCAGCTGGGCTTGGTGGCATGTGCCTGTAATCCAAGCTACTCGGAAGGCTGAGGCAGGAGAATCCCTTGAACCAAGGAGTCAGAGGTTGCAGTGAGCCAAGATTGCACCACTGCACTCCAGCCTGGGCAACAGAGCAAGACTCTGTCTAAAAAAAAAAAAAAAGAAAAGAAAAGAAACCAGGGTGTTCATTGTGGTCAACCAGCCCTATACTACTTTGCCTCCTGTTACACTGACCTCCTTTCCTACTAGTCTCAATCGTGCGTGTGTCCCACTTGCAGTAACCTCCTTGTTAATAGTGGCTCATGCCAGACATTCTCTGCCTCTGGGCCTTTGCACTGGCTATTTCCTCTACCTGGGAATGCTCTTCCCCCTGTATCCACATAGCTCCCTCACTTTCTTCAAGTCCTTGTTTACATGTCATCTTCTCAATTATCGGGGGAACCTGCCCCCAATAGGCACGTAGGTTCTTTCGTATTTTCCTTAAGTGTCGGCCAGTCTGAGAAATAAAGGGAAAGAGTACAAAAGCGAGAAATTTTAAAGCTGGGTGTCCGGGGGAGACATCACATGTCGGCAGGTTCTGTGATGCCCCCTGAGCCATAAAACCAGCAAGTTTTTATTAGCGATTTTCCAAAGGGGAGGGAGTGTAGGAAAAGGGGAGGGAGTGTAGGAAAAGGGGAGGGAGTGTACGAATAGGGTGTGGGTCACAGAGATGACATGCTTCACAAGGTAATAAGATATCACAAGGCAAACGGAGGCAGGGCGAGATCACAGGACCACAGGACTGGGCCGAAATTAAAATTGCTAATGAAGTTTCGGGCACGCATTGTCATTGATAACATCTTATCAGGAGACAGGGTTTGAGAGCAGACAACTGGTCTGACCAAAATTTATTAGGCGGGAATTTCCTCGTCCTAATAAGCCTGGGAGCGCTGCGGGAGACTGGGGCTTATTTCATCCCTACGGCTTCAACCATAAAAGACGGCCGCCCCTCAAAGCGGCCATTTTAGAGGCCCACCCTCAGGGACGCATTCTCTTTCTCAGGGATGTTCCTTGCTGAGTAAAAAAATTCAGCGATATTTTTCCCATTTGCTTTTGAAAGAAGAGAAACATGGCTCTGCTCCGCCAGGCTCACTGGTGGTCAGAGTTTAAGGTTATCTCTCTTGTTCCCTGAACATTGCTGTTATCCTGTTCTTTTTTCAAGGTGCCCAGATTTCATATTGTTTAAACACACATTCTCTACAATTTGTGCAGTTAATGCAATCATCACAGGGTCCTGAGTTGACATACATCCTCCTCAGCTTACGAAGATGATGGGATTAAGAGATTAAAGTAAAGATAGGCATAGGAAATCACAAGGGTATTGATTGGGGAAGTGATAAGTGTCCATGAAATCTTCACAATTTATGTGCAGAGATTGCAGTAAAGACAGGCATAAGAAATTACAAAAGCATTAATTTGGGGAACTAATAAACGTCCATGAAATCTTCACAATCCAAGCTCTTCTGCCATGGCTTCAGCTGGTCCCTCCGTTAGGGGTCCCTGACTTCCTGCAACACTCAATGAGGTCTAATCCCATCTGAAATTGCAACCACGCATCCTGAAAAGCTTATAATGCTTTTTACAGTTTGTAATATTTAATAGGTTTATCAGCTTTTAATATACTATACAGATTACTTCTTTATTACGGTCATTGTTTATGGTCTGTGTCCACTTATCTCTGGCTCTAATGTTAGCTCAGTGAGGGCAAAGATCTTTGTTTTATTCACTGTGTATTCCAAGAGCCTGGAACAAAATAAGGCTCCCTAAGCATTTGTTGAATAAATGAATCTCTTAAGTGGATCAGGGTCTCTGGTGCCCAGTGGAGAAAAGGACTAGTATGGTGGGGTGACCAACTTGTTCTGACCTGCCTAAGACTTTCCTGGTAATAGCACTGAAAGTCCCATGTCCCAGGAAAGCCATCACTCCCGGGCACATTGGGATGGGGGTCACCTAGAATTTGGAGGGAAGTTGGGTGATTGTAAGGGCAGTCTGCTTGTTCTATCAATTGTTCTATGAATTGCATGATAGATGGAGAGCCAGTGGAGGACTAGTGAAACCCTCCCCTGAGTACTGAAGACAGCAAGCCACAAAGAACATTTAAAAAGCTTCCAGAGATAAAAAGCAGATCGTATACACAAGAACAAGAATTAAGCTAGCCTTAAAACTGTCATGAAAATTTGAGGGGTCTGATGAAAATGTTCTCAGGCCTTCAAGACCCCTTTACTCTCTCTCTCTCTTTCTCTCTCTCTCTCTCTCACACACACACACATACACACACAAAATGAACATTCTCTTGGAAGATGTATTCTTCAGAAGGGAAACAAATTCACGAGTTGCTTCAAGTAAGTATGATCAAAGGATGAAAGGAGGAAAAGAGAGTCCCTAACAACCCAATCTATGATCTCTGGATCGCACGGGGCAGCCTCGCTCTAGTGGCTTCTTCAACACTGTGGGACTCTTGCTCGGCTGGAAGCCAAGCCTCCAGCACCGTGGCTAGGACCAGGGAGCTATGCAATAACTCCACTTCCATAACCACTGTTTGCTGGGGGCAGGAACTTAGCGAGTCACAGACTGCTGAATGCTTCCTCCTGTAACTAAGGCCTGGAGCACAATTCAGGGCAGGAACGGATGAGGTCCCCAGAAGATGCTGGGTTTGGGCACCCAACCTCAGAGCCCCTCTCTCCCTGCCAGCCCCTGGCCAGCCAGAAAGCCCAGAAGGCAGCATTGGATCTGAGAGATGTGGGCCCGTTGTCAGCTTGCACCTTCTCTCCCTGAGCTCTACCTGCCCAGATACTGGAGGGACTACACAGGCCCATTCATTGCAAAGAATGTCCCCTAGTCCTTCTCAGAGAGGGCAATGTGGGGCCATTTCACTGCAGCTCCTGGATGAGGAGACAGACCGCACTGCTCAGCACAGCAAATCACTAACCCCTACCCTTAGCATCCAGGAGGAGGTGAGGTTTCCAGATACACAAATGCTCAGCCCTCCTGCCTTCATCCTGTGGGTCCCAAACCTGGGCATTTGTTGTGAGAGAAAATAATTCCACCTCTGAGTATAAATTGCTTTTATAAAACAAAAGTCCCAGCTGGGCACGGTGGCTCATGCCTGTAATCCCAGCACTTTGGGAGGCCGAGGCAGGTTGATCACCTGAGGTCAGGAGTTTGAGACCAGCCTGGTCAAGATGGTGAAACCTGGTCTCTACTAAAAACAAAAAAATTAGCTGGATGTGGTGGCACACACCTGTAGTCCCAGCTACTGGAGAGGCTGAGGCTGGAGAATCGCTTGAACCCAGGAGGCAGAGGTTGCAGTGAGCCTAGATCATGTCACTGCACTCCAGCCTGGGTGACAGAGCAAGACTCCATCTTAAAAAAAAAAAAAAAAAGTCTTTTTTATTCTAAGCATCGTTTCCAATATGCAAAAATAAGGAAATCTTTCCATTAGAGAAATCATGTATATAGTTTTCAAAGCTCTTTCATTTTTTTTGAACCTCAATACAAATAGGTAGGGCCATTCTCACTTTTCTCTCTGTTTATAGATGAAAACATTGATATCCAGAATTAAATGTGATTGCATTTATGCACTGTTATTTCCTTAAAATAGTGTCACAAAAAATTCTAATAAAATCACTGTATAAGCAAATTTTGAATTCAAATACCCCAGAAAAAATAAAACACTACATAATTCCAAAGCTGAAAGCCAGTGAACTGTAAAATGTGTTTATACTATTGCCACAAGCTACCACCATATGAACAGGAAAACAGAAATACCAGCCCCCGCTTTCAGTGTCCTAGAAATCATGCTGCTATTTACAGGTGTTGGAACTTTCAGGAGGGATTTCTGTGTGTGGTTGTGAGGCTGGTCTAAGCAAATTTGTCCCTTTGGCAACTGTCAGGTTGTTATGGTGGACACCGGCAGCCTCCCAGGTTAGAGCTAGGTATGGGCTATACAAGCCCAGCCTCAGACTACTAGTTGGTCTGTCAAAATGAAGGTAAGGCTATATTCTGCCAAGTGGACAACTGTTTATTAGTAAGCATGCTAAAGATAGTTTGGGTGTCCTGCAGTACAACTCTGACAGTAACCATCTGGAGTTAATATCAGATTCCTCATGTTAGGAGCACTGTCCCCAGCAAGACTGTCCCCATTTCAGATGCTAGCTGTAATTCCAGGTCTCCAGGCCACCTGTGCCCTGACCAACTAACTAGCTACAAATCCTACAACCCCTCTCAGGCTTGACAATTTTCCAGAACAATTCCTGGAACTCAGGAAGGTGCTGGACTTATAATTACAGTTTTATTATAAAGGCTGCAAATCAGGACCAGCATAATGAAGAGGTACATAGGACAACATCTGAGAGGGTGCCAAATGCAGAGATCCCACACCCTCTTCCCATGAAATCAGAGCGCATCACCCTCCTGACACATCAATGTGTTTATCAAACAGAAAGTTCCTCTGAGCTTCACTGTCCAGAGTTGTATTATGGTTTCCTGACATAGGTATGATTAGTCAGACCATTGACCAAGGATTAAACTCAGTCACCAGCCCCTCTCCCCTCCCTGGAGATCAGACTGGCTCAAACTCCTAACCTCCTGAGATCACATGGTTGGTCTTTCTGGTGACCAGTTCCCATTCTGAGTGGTCTCATCAGCGTAAATCAGATGCAATCCAAAAAGCCTCATGAATACCAAAGATGCCCCTATTATTCAGGAAATTCCGAGGACTCAGAGTATCTCTCCCAGGAACTATGGACAAAGGCCAGTGCTTTATTACACAAACAGTTGCATACCTGTTCTCCTTAGCTTGTGAGATCTCCTCTTTCTGTCCTCAGGCAACAATCAAGTTCCCTGCACGAACTCTGAGATCAGCCAACCTTGAGAGAGAACTTATGACAGAGTCCTCTGCAACATGGGGTGCCCAGAGGGCATGAGTTTTGGATGTGGGCCCCACCCCCATAGAATCTGGCCTGATTCTGATACTTCCAAGCAAGGTGCTGGGATCCATTCAGTCTTTTTAGGTGACTGTATTTTTTGAACACCATTTATTTTATCTGTGGAAAATTATTTCTACAATGCCTTATGCTAGCTAATGAAGACTTAGTATCTATTATAATAAAATAGAAAACATTTTCTTTAACCACCTCTGATTATAAATTTCTGTTCAGATGCTGAGTAATTACCCCTGGAGTATAGATGAAAGGTAATTCATGTATCCATATGTGACGGTTCCTATTAAGTGTCGGCTTGATTGGACTGAAGGATGCAAAGTATTGATCCTGGGTGTGTCTGTGAGGGTGTTGCCAAAGGAGATTAACATTTGAGTCAGTGGACTGGGAGAGGCAAACTCACACTCAATCTGGGTGGGCACCATCTAATCAGCCGCCAGCATGGCTAGAATAAAGCAGGCAGGAGAACATGGAAGGACTTGACTTGCTGAGTCTTCCAGCCTTCATTGTTCTCCTGTGCTGGATGCTTCCTGCCCTAGAACATCAGAGTCCAAGTTCTTCTTCAGCTTTTGGACTCTTGGACTTTTGGACTCAGTGGTTTGCCAGGGGCTCTAGGACCTTTGGCCACAGGTTGAAGACAGAACTGTCAGCTTTCC